>NW_012115110.1:3818679-3832200 GCF_000951035.1 Colobus angolensis palliatus
GATTCTCCTGCCTCAGCCTCCCAAGTAGCTGGGATTACAGGCATGCATCACCATGCCTGGCTAATTTTTGTGTTTTTAGTAGAGACGAGGTTTCACCATGTTGGCCAGGCTGGTCACAAACTCCTGACCTCAAGTGATCCACCTGCCTTGGCCTCCCAAAATGCTGGGATTACAGGCATGAGCCACTGCACCCGGCCCAATTTAGCATTTTCTAAAAAATGAAATACTAGAATACCCTAGACTAAATTAGATGGGAAAAAAGAGAAAATACCCCAATGCTATGCACATAGGAAGGGTAAATATCATGCAAACCTTGAACTCTTTCAAGGTCAAAGAGCAGTTACTCTGTCGTTTACTCACCCATCACCCACCCTCTTGACAGAAAGGGTTAATGCTGCCCTGGTGGCATTTTATGCTAAGAGAGAACACACAGGGAAGATCTGGAGAGTGACTCACATGAGCAAGTGTGACATCCCAGGGAGGACTGGGAAGCTCTATGGGATGGCAGGACCGTGATCAGATAGTAAAACCGCAGTATCTCTGCTTGGGTGCCCAGACAGCAACAAACAGACCAATCTAGTTGCTCGTTGTATCATGAGCTGATCTCAATAAAGATGCAACCGGAGACAAATAGGAAAGGAACGTCATAGTATCGATGTGCACTGAAGCACCACCTTTTCCAATGTGAAAATCGGACATTTTAGACATTTTCAAATACAGTTGATTTACTTCTAGTAAAGTACTATAGATTTTTCTTGTGATCATGTCTCTGTGTGTGAAAGCCCACCCACATATCTCATGCCTCCAAAACACATCACTTTTTGCAGAAATAGTTATAATCAAAATGTACGTTTTAAACAAAAGACAAAGTGAAACACAAATATGGGTATAGAGACAACACAGACCAAAATATTACCGACCCTAAAATAAATATCTGGAGTCCCTAATCAGCGGTGTCTCCCATCCCCTATACCTAGCTTTCTTTCAGCTAAATTAATACTCTTGCACTTCAGAATGGTATCAGATCCTAAAGCCATGATGGCATGGGGAGAGCACACACCTTAGTTATTACTCGGCATTCCATTGAAATCACTATCATGTTTGACACATTAGGTTTTTCCTATCTTTTTTTTCCCAGTAAACAACCTAAATTAAGCTAAAATATCATTTATTCTTTTCTAACCCCAGCCTGTTCCTTGCATTTGAAAGAAGTCTGTGCCGGGGCTCTCCTGTAGATGAATGTATCTCACACGCTAATGATAAAACCCTTCCGTGAGCCCCACGTCAGGGATTCTGAGCTCAGGGCAGATGCGTCGTCGTCATGATCTTTGCTGCAGTCACGACTCATTCCACCGTGGGGACCAATCAGTGGTGGTTTCTCTTCCACGTATTGCCTGACTGTCTGTGCAGTCATATCTCTCAAAGCAATATGGGACTTTGCCAGAGCCAGCTGCCTGAAATGTTCTTCCTCCCTATCTGTAGCACCTGGATCCGCAGGAGAAAAGCTGCACAAATATGTTTCTGGAAAGGCGGTATCACCAGTGGGGATTGTTTTGATTAGGGCACAAGCTTTTCCATCTAAATATCCATTCCTGGACTAAGTTATTTATGCACATATTCTATCATTCAGTAAGAATGAATTCAGAAATCTATGCACTGAGAGAGACTACATTTATCTCATATCTCTCTTGAAGATAGTCATTGTATATATTTGTCTCTCTCTCTCTCTCTCATTCTTTTAACTTTGTTTCCTCGGGTGTTAATTCTTTGCTTAAGGTTGCTTTTCATCAGATGTTTGATTGAGAATGAGATGCACACTTCCAGAAGGAAGGAACTGGTACTTGTCATCAAGGAGACCAGCTCCCAGCTCATCCTGTGGGGTCCCTTGGATGCATGCAGCTTTTGCTTTGAGCCTGGATGCTACTCCCAGTGCCGCCTCCTGCTGGCACAGCCAGGTTCACTATGATGAGGATCTGTGGTCGGTGCCCTGCTCTTCATTCCTGCTTCCTCTGGAATAGCTCCAAGTTCTGTGGCAGGACACACCTGCTGTGGATATTCCGGGCTACCCTGTCTGCCATCTGCTTCTATCTACCGTTGTCTTTCAGGGATTTCTCCCAATTCCAGGTCCACTGGTGGTTCTTTTTCTCATTTTCTAAGTTTTACAGGTGGGAATGTAAAATGGTGCAGCCAGCTTAGGAAAGAGTTGGGGAGTTTCCTATAGATTTAAACATATACCTAGCCTTTGATGCAGTAAGTCCACTCCTTGGCATTTACCCAAGACAGATGAAAATAAGTGTCTAAAAGACTTGCACACAAGTGTTCATTGTTCATCTATTTACACAATGGTCAGAAGCAAAGCAACCCAAATGCTTTCCAAAAGGAGGATGGATAAACAGATGGTGGAATATCCATACAATAAATACTACTGGCCAATAAAAACAAACTACTGACCTATGCAACAGCATGGGCCAATCTCCCCATGTGATTATATATGGATTAATAGAAGCCAGATATAAGAGTACGTACTGTATCATTCCATTCATGCAAAGTTCAGAAATAAGCAAAATTAGTTTTTGATGAGAGAAATCAAAACAGAGGGTGCCTCTGGTGGAGGGGTGGGGTGAGCATGACCAGAAAGGAACATGGGGGAACTTTCTAGAGTGATGGAAATATCCCATGCCTTAATTGGGGTAAATTACACAGGTGAGAACCATTTTTCAAAACCCACTGAGTTGTACAACTAAGATGTGTGCACCTCACTGTATGTAAATTAACTCCCTATTTAAAATAGTTTTTAAAATCAGATACTATCTTTTTTTCTTTTTGAGATGGAGTCTCACTCTGTTGCCCATGATGGAGTGCAGTGATGCAATCTCAATTCACTGCAACCGGCACCTACCATGTTCAAGCAAATCTCTTGCCTCAGCCTCCCAAGTAACTGAGACTATGGGTGTACGCCACCATGCCGGGTTAATTTTTGGTATTTTTAGTAGAGATCGGGTTTCATCATGTTGGCCAGGCTGGTCTTGAACTAGTCTCAAGTGATCTGCCTGCCTTGGCCTCCCAAAGTGCTGGGATTGCAGGCGTGAGCCACTGCACCCAGCCTAATTGTATTTTTCTAGGTTGACATGGGTGCAAGAAGGCTTTTACTGTCATAAACTGCTGGCAAAAAGATTCAAAAGATTTCATTACATTCTAATGCTTTAAAAATGCTTACTATAAATATAACACATGTTCTCAATTTCGACTAATTATACTATTTCACTCACCACCCCACAGCCATGTCAGGAAGCAGAATTGACTTTTTCTTTCTCAGAATACTATATTTGGACCTATATTTAGACCTAATATTTAAGGTAGCATTGAATAGAGACGCTACCTTGACATGCAATATCAGCTGTCATTTTATACTTCCACACAACCAGAAAGTAACTGCCTTTGCCTCAAGCAAAGATGAAAGGGACGGGAAAAATTAGATTATTATCTCTGGAAATCTCTTTAGGACCAAGCAGTTTCTTCTTCAGAAAGGAATGCATGACTCATTTCACCACTCAAGAATTCCTTCAACTGCCAGAGAAAATCTATACTCCATAATTACAAAAGCCATCTCAGGTTCCTTCTCTGCCGCAAAAGCTAAGTACAGTATAGGCCAAGAGGAATCATTCAGAGAGTTTCACAAAGACGGTTCCAGGCAGTCTACAAACCCAGTGTGTTGGATTTGAACAATGGACATTTGGAGGTCATAAATTCACAAACGAGTTAGGATGTTACGCCAGCTCCTAGCAGCTGCTGCCATGACCGTGGAGGTGAAGCCACTGTGGATTTGAGCAGTCCATGTTGACAACACCTCTGCAGCCATGCTAGTACCAAAGCAGCACAACTCCAGGGGTAAGCTCATGCTCCAAAGCCTTAGGCTAATGCCTCATTTCTCCTTCTGCTCCTTGAACATTTCCACATCTTTATAACCAATTATCTGTATTAAATGTTTTCTATTAGCTGAGCATGGTGGCTTGAGGCTGTAGTTCCAGCTATTCAGGAGGCTGGGGCAGGAGGATTGCTTGAGCCCAGGTGGTAATGAGCTATGATGGCACTACTGCACTCCAGTCTGGGCAAGAAAGCAAGACCTTCTCTCTCTTATTTAAAAAAAAAAATTTTTTTTGAAATTAAAATGTGTGAGAACAGGTGAAACTCACTCTGTCACCCAGGCTGGAGTGCAATGGTGCGATCTCGGATCACTGCAACCTCTGCCTCCCGGGTTCAAGCAATTCTGCTGCCTCAGCCTCCCTAGTAGCTGAGATTACAGGCATGTGCCACCACGCCCGGCTAATTTTTTTACTTTTTCTTTTAGTAGAAATGGGGTTTCACCATGTTGGCCATGCTGGTCTCAAACTCCTGACCTCAAATGATCCACCCACCTCGGCCTCCCAAAGTGATGGGATTACTGGCATGAGCCACAGCGCCCAGCCAACCCTGTCTCTTAACAACAACAACAACAACAACCCTTCCATTGAAACACTTAGCATATTGACTTAGGGGTCTGTGCCAGAAGTGGGTTTAAAGATTGAGGTTATTAATCGACTTTGACCCTGATCTCAGTAATGGGGTTGGAGTCAGTGGAAAAACAGTAGTTAGTGTAAAGTCACAGCATGACAATTCCACAATTATCACCGGCTGTGGTTGCCTGAGGCAAAGGACACAGGGAAAGGAAAGCTCTGGGGGAGCAAGTCGCTGCTGAACTTGACCATTATGGTAGCAAGGATGGGCGGGGATTGGGCTGCTTCTGACTGCCATGGGAAGGACAAGCTCCGAGGTTGAAAACCTCAACAAGAGTCAGAGAAATTATTTTTATTTGCCAATTTTTAAAAAATTATTTATTTTTTAAAAGGTACACGGGAAGAACAGTTGTAATTGTTGATGTATGGAAGTCATCTTGAAACCATAAGAGAGCCAATAAATAACTAAAAAGAGTCAGAACAGGTGAAACACTCCATGAAAGCTCTAAAAGATTACCAAAGCTCCTCTAGCTGAAGGACTGATACTGCTGAAAATCAGTCCAAAAATTTGGTTGTTGAGGTTGCAGAATTACAAGATGCGTTGAATTCGCAGTTGTGCCAAACCTCCCATGTGAGAGTCAGAGCACGGACTAGAAATAAATCTGACCCTGAGAACTGAAATGAGTCCATTTGAGTTGACTCAGAAACCTTTGAGAACCTACACCCCCCACACCCTTTGCCTCCCTCACCCATAGAAGTCATTTCTCTTGACCTGGCCGGGAGACTGGCCTCCCTTTGCCTGAAGCCCTCATGCTACTCTTACCTGGAAGCTGCCTTGCAAGGGAACACTGTTTCTCCTTAACACTCACCCAGTACCTCTCACGCCCACCAAACCAGAGCCCAGCACACCCTAAGGGGACAAATGCCACGCCTAACCCAAGAGAAAATAGCTTATACCCCCAAAGAATTGCAAGATGGTGTTAATTTATATGGGCGGGAACCTGTGTCCCAATCAGAAGGGCAGAGTGGAAGATTACCCAGGTTCAGGCTAGAGGAAAAGCCTAATAAAGATCACATGCATCCATGCAGTATCTGAAATCCTTGACTTTATAGTTTCACTCTCCAGAATTGAGCTGTTATGATACACTTAGGAAAGTGCATGTAGTAAAGACTCCTAACTGGTCCCCAGTGTCCATATGTCCCTGTTTATTTCTAGTGGATCTAATCTGGACACACACTATCTAGCTGAAGACTACATTTCCCGGGCCCCTTGGAACTACTGTGGAATAGGATATGAGTAAAGGTGGTGTGTGTAACTTCCAGGTCATTCAGTTACAGTCACTTCCAGAATCTGGAAAAGGCAGCAGCTGGAGCCACCATGGAAGCCATGAGTTAACTACATGTCATATTCCATAGAAGAGAAACTTCTGACTTGATCCTCCGGATGGCTTTCTGTTAAAGAACCAGTGTTCTAACTCACACAAGGTGTATTGTTTTAAAATATAAATGCTCCTAGGGAACTACATGTTATTTAAATTTTTATGTGAATTAGTTTCACCAAATTATTTTGTCCCAGACTCCTTGAAGTTAAGTCAAAGACAGCAAGGTATTCCAAATGCCACATCCCGCCCCCTGCACTTAGAGCAGACATTCTTCATCGATGACCACACTCTCCTCTAAGCCAACACCAATTCTTAACACAGGGTTTCTCTCCTGGCAGCTTCCACTAATTGACCCAATTTGGTGAAGAGATAAAATCTACTTGCTATCCTGAGTTAGGTCTGTATGGAAAACAGCAAACTGGGATGGTCACTGAAGTGAAGACTTTGAGACAGTAAGAGGAGCAGGAAGGTCCATGAGTTAGGGCACACTGAACAGTAAATAGCAACAACAACAAAAAAATGTCTGGAGTGTGAACTCTTTGTCAGGCACTATTTCCAGCAAGGGCAGTCTAAACTGGCTTGCAGGTGTGTAAATCAGAGTCCTTGCTTACAAACAACAGAGTTCAACCCAGTGCGACCAAAAGGAATGTAGAGATGTCACTTGAAGAACCTCTAGGAGGGTCAAGAATTTAGCTAGGAAGCTACACAGCCTAGAACGACACTCCTAAAATCTGAGTGGTATAATTAAGATTATAACACTGAACCACCCCAGGGAAGACACCAAATTTAGCCAGATACAAGCACTCTAGACAGAACCAGTGACACTGGGCTCGAAAGTCCCATGGCAACCTTAGCTGCTGCTGTCTCCGGAAGCTGGCTGGCTCCCCACCTACTCACAAGAAGGATCTCTCCTTGGGCTTCCATTTTTCAGCCTACAGTTCTGTTCAGGGGTGTCTGATGGACTGAGACCAGGTCACACGCCTGTGCCTGGCTGCAAGTGAGTCTGAGAAAGCAAGTTTCTGGCTCCAAGAAAGCAAGGATTATGATAAGCTGTGTTGGTTACCTATTGCTGTATTGCAGATTACCCCAAAATATAACGGCCTAAATCAGCAGTATATTTTTAAAATTTTTTTAACTTTTATTTCTGGTTCAGGGGAACATGTTCAGGTTTGTTATATAGGTAAACGTGTGTCACAGGGATTTGTTGTACAGATTATTTCATCATCCAGGTACTAAGCTGTATTAGTCCGTTTACACGCTGCTGATAAAGACATACCCGAGATTGGGGAGAAAAACAGGTTTAATTGGACTTATAGTTCCACATGGCTGGGGAGGTCTCAGAATCACTGTGGGAGGTGAAAGGCACTTCTTACGTGGTGCCAGCAAGAGAAAAATTAGGAAGAAGCAAAAGCAGAAAGCCCTGATAAACCCGTCAGATCTCGTGAGACTTAATCACTATCACAAGAATAGCACAGAAAAGACCCACCCCCATGATTCAATTATCTCCCCGGGGTTCCTCCACAACACGTGGGAATTCTGAGAGGTACAATTTAAGCTGAGATTTGGGTGGGGAAACAGCCAAACCGTAACATAAGCCTAGTACCCCACAGTTATTTTTTCTGATCCTCTCCCTCCTCCCACCCTCCACCCTCCAATAGGCCCCAGTGACTGTTGTTCCCTTCTTTGTGTCCATCTGTTCTCACCCTTTAGCTCCCACTTAAAAGTGAGAACATGCGGTATTTGGTTTTCTGTTCCTGTGTTAGTTTACTCAGGATAATGACCTCCAGCTCCATCCATGTTCCTGCAGAAGACATGGTCTCATTCTTTGTTACGGCTGCATAGTATTCCTTGGTGTATATGCACATTTTCTTCATCCAATCTGTCATAGATGGGCATCTGAGGTTGATTCTACGTCTTCGCTATTGTGAATAGTGCTGCAATGAACATTTGCATGCATGTCTTTATGGTAGAATTATTTATATTCCTCTGGATATATATCCAGTAATGGGATTGCTGGGTCGAATGGTAGTTCTGTTTTTAGCTCTTTGAGGAATCACCATACTGCTTTCCACAATGGTTGAACTAATTTACACTCCCACCAGTAGTGTATAAGTGTTCCTTTTTCTCCACAACCTAGCCAACATCTGTTATTTTTTGACTTTTTACTAATAGCCATTCTGACTGGTGTGAGATGGTATCTGATTGTGGTTTTGATTTGCAGTTCGGTAATGACCAGCAATGTTGAGCTTCTCATATGCCTGTTGGCTGCATCTATGTTTTCTTTTGAAAAGTGTTTGTTCATGTCTTTTGCCCACTTTTTAACGAGGTTGTTTATCTCTTGTGGATTTGTTTAAGTTCCTTATTGATGCTGAATATTAGACCTTTGTCAGAGAAACAGTTTGCATATATTTTCTCCCATTCTGTAGGTTGTCTATTTACTCTGTTGATAGTTTCTTTTGTTCTACAGAAGTTCTTAATTTTCCTATGTCCAGAATGGCATTGCCTAGGTTAAGTTCCAAGGTTTTTGTAGTTTTGGTTTTACATTTAAGTCTTTAAGCCATCTTGAGTTAACTTTTGTATATGCTGTAAGAAAAGGGTACAGTTTTGATCTTCTGCATGTGGCTAGCCTGTTATCCCAGCATCATTTATTAAACAGGAAGTCATTTCCCCATGGCTTGTTTTTGTCAGCTTTGTTGAAGATCCTATGGCCATAGGTATACAGCCTTATGTCTGGACTCTCAATTCTGTTCCATTGGTCTATGTGTCCATTTTTTGTACCAGTACCATACTGTAGCCCTGTAGTATAGTTTGAAGTCAGGTAATGTGATACTTCCACCTTTGTTCATTTTACTTAGGATTGCCTTGGCTATTCAGGCTCTTTTTTGGTTCCATATGAATATTAAAATAGTTTTTTCTAGTTCTGTAAAGAACGTCATTGGTAGTTTGATACGAATAGCACTGAATCTGTAAATTGCTTTGAGCAGTATGACCATTTTAATGATATTGGTTCTTCCTATCCATGAACATGGGATTTTTTTCATTTGTTTGTGTTATCTCTGATTTCTTTGAGCAGCGTTTTGTAATTCTCATTGTAGAGATCTTTCACTTCTTGGTTAGCTATATTCCTAGGCATTTCATTCTTTTTGTGGTAATTGTGAATGGGATTGCATTCCTGATTTGGCACTTGGCTTGATGGTGGTTGGTGTATAGGAATGCTAGTGATTTTTGTACATTGATTTTGTATGCTAAAACTTTACTGAAGTTGTTTAATCAGCTGAAGGAGATTTTCGGCCAAGATTATGGGGTTTTCTAGATATAGAATCATGTCATCTGCAAACAGGGATAGTTTGACTGCCTCTCTTCCTATTTGTGTGCTCTTTATTTCTTTCTCTTGCCTGATCTAAATCTGCAATATTCTTTTTGATCTCTCACAGTATCTGTAGGTGAGGAATTCAGTCAGGGCACAGTGAGAACGAATTGTTTCTGCTCTATAATGACTGGGACCTCAGATGTGAGACTCAAAGACGGGTCCAGAATCGTCAGACTCACTCACATGTCTAGCGGGTGCTGCTGGCTATCTGCAAAGACTTCCACTGGGCTGATAACTGGAAAACTCACACATACAGCCACTCCATGTGGTTTGGGCTTCCTCTCAACATGGTGTCTCGGTCTCCCTGGAAACATCCTGAGAGAAAGCTGAGGAAAGCAGTATCCTATGATGACCTAGTCTTGGAAGTCACATGGCTTCTGTGTGTCCCCACACTGGTCAGAGCAGTCTGAGCCACTACTCAGATTCAATGCCACAGAACGTAGAGCCCAGCCTTCCATGAGAGGCATGCAATCAAAGTCAGTGTGGCCATCTTTGGAAAATACAATCTGTCTCAGGAGAGAAATTCTGCAAGCACAGGAAGGGTGTGCCAATGGTGCCAGAGGATGACAAGCATGACAGAAGTCCTCACCACCCATGTCAGGTTACAGCACTTGCCTGACCTCCTGCCCTGCCACCTTTTCCCCTTTTCAGGCCCACTTCACCTTCCTTTCTTCCTTCCCTTCTGCCCTTCCCCCCATAGAGGCCCAGCAGCCTGTGCACTGTGGCCATGAGTATAACCTTGGAGAAGGTATCAGGACCAGGGACCCAGCTTCCTCTCTCACAACCTCCTGTGTGACTCTAGGCAAGACTCACTGCTGGGACCTCAGATGTCTGTGTTGTGAAATAAAGATTGTGTTGGGTTTTCAATTCAACAACAAAAATGTGTGTGTGCCCATCATGTGTCTTGAGCAAATGCAGAGGTAAGCCTGAGGCATTCCTTGACATCCCCAAGCTCTTTCCTTCAGCATCTGGAGCCATTTGCTGCAGAGTGATTAGAGGATGAGAAAGGCATCCTCCCTAGCACCCCAGCTGCAGGAGGCTAGGATCTCTTCATTGCTGTCTCTACAGCGACTGCATGCAGTGAGTGCTCTTGGAGCAGTGGCTACAAGCTCTGTCTGGAGCCAAAGCTGGGTCTGAATCCGGGCTCCACTGACTGTTCACTGCATTATTTTGAGCCAGTTGCTTAATTTCTCCCTGCTTCAGTTTACTCATCTATAAAGTAAGGATAAGCACAGTACCTACTTAATAGGGTTGTCACAAAGATTTAATAGGTCCACATATGTAAAGTGCTCGGGATGGCGCTCAAGATATGTAAGTGCCATTTAAGTGCCAGGCTTGGTGATGGGAAGTGAAGTGCTATCATAAAAGGACATGTGAGCTGTAATATCACAGACCTACACTATGCTCCCTTGCAGTGAATTATTTTAGCAGAAAGTGTGTGGTTTTTTGTTTTTGTTTTTTTTTAATTTTGGCAGTGATCTTAACACCTTGGTTCAGGAGAGTAAATAACCTGTACACATTTAGGGCAAGTATTTTGAGGCAATGTCTTGGTGACTTTAGGAGATTGGGGCTCATGAGGAAATAGGACCAACTGAAAAACTGGGAGGCAGTTTTTGAGACAGGTAATAAATGGGCAAACCGCAGCTCTTCATGTCTTCAGAAAAGGTGCAACTGGAGGCAGCGGCACCTGGGACCACTGGGTGAATGCTCATGGAGGAGTCATTGGCAGATAGGACTCATTCCCCGATGATGGGCCTCTTGTGATGACCAGCATCCCTCTCTCCCTTTCTTTCTTCCCTTCACACTAGACTGGTGTAGGCTGTCTGCAGATTCCCTAACCACTCCCCTTCCTCACCCCTCAATACTTGAAAACATAGCAGGAGCTAGATACCCAGAGTTGTCCTTAGAAATTATTTTATTTAACTATGATAAATGCACTTAATTCAACTGTCTCAATATTATAAGTCTGATCTTCAATAAAATGACAACATTCGGTAACAATTTTTTTTTTCATTTTTACTGGTATACATTCCATTTTAGAATATTTGAAAATCAAAATGGAATAACTAAAACACAATGTAAGCTCTACACACTGCTGGGCTATGTAAATATCCGTTCATGCCAGGGGTAAAGAACTTTCTAGAATCTTCTTGGATAGGAGAAGGAGGGGGGTTTACAAACCACACACGCCCTTCTGCCCTCCCCTGACCTGACCATCCTGCCACTGAAGGAAATGTTTGCATCCATGGGCTGGAGAACTGAGGAAGGACTAAACTGAGATGTTCTACCTGTACTGATGAGATAATAGTGATAACACCATTCAAAATTTCTCCTTCTAGTCTTTTTTCCTGTGCATAGTTCTATGTAGTTGTAGCTGCCGTGTGGATATAATTTTACACTCTACTTTCTCACTTCAAATTATTATGTAGATCATGAATATTTCCATTTTGCGATATAATCTTGATAACTATAACGTTCCTGCTGCAAAATATATTCTAAATTGATTCAGTGTGATTTACTTAACACTTCCCCTCTTTTGTAAATTTAGGTTGTTTCCAATCTTTAACATTTGGCTTCAGCCTTTTTAAGAGTTGATCCAAGGTGCCCTAAGTGTGAGGGACAGGAGCAAGGGAGGTGATGATCATCTCCATGCCACTCTGTTCTGGCTTGGCCTCTTGTCTCAGCAAAAGTTTTTTTCTTTTTTTTTCTTTTTTCTTTTTTTTTTTTTTTTTGAGACAGGATCTTTCTCTGTCACCCAGGCTGGAGTGCAGTGGCCCAATCTCAGCTCACTGCAGCCTCCACCTCCTGGGTTCAAGTGATTCTCCTGCCTCAGCCCCCCAAGTAGCTGGGATTACAGGTGTGTACTGCCACACTTGGGTAATTTTTGTAATTTTTGGTAGAGATGGGGTTTCACCATGTTGGCCAGGCTGGTCTCAAACTCCTGACTTCAAGTCATCTGTCCACCTTGGCCTCCCAAAGTGCTAGGATTACAGGCACGATCCCAGACTCAGCATCAGTATTAATTGTGATCCTTCCACTTTCAAAAAAATATCTACAACCAGACAATAAGGTATTTGATCTCCCTAACAATAACTCCATCTAGAAACAGAGGCCTCACATAGAGCCACCTGCAATTTCAGCTAACCCATTCCCAAACCACATCTGATGACGTCTCTACTTCAAGTGGGATCTGTTGCTGTCACTGCTACAAAGAGTTGCTGAAGTCTCAGCGCAGGTCAGCGGGTTCTGACAACCGTACAATCACGCCCAGGAACTGCTTTCTCACCTCCTGGGGCAGAACAGAGACCGCTCCTGCATCTGAGACCCAGCAATGCAGCCGGCGTGGGGCATCAGGTAGAGAAGCACGGAGCTGGCGCGGGGGGTCCCCGCTGGGTGTGGACCCCAGCTGGGCCTCCCAGCACGCGGCTGAGCTGGGGAAGTGGCTGGGCCTCCTTGAGACTCCGTTTCTACACCAATGAAAGGGGTCAGATGAAACCTGAGAGGGCCTCTGTGGAAGTTAAATAAAACATGTAGCGCCTGCCGTCCTGCCCCGTCCCTCATGTTAGATGAGCTCACAAGACTTTACAGAGAGACACTGTCATCCTCCTTCTTGCCTTATCTCAAAAATAAATAAATAAAACAAACAAACAAAACACACACACAAACAAACAAACAAAAAACAGGGCTGGATAGAGCAGGGTCTCAAAACAAACCAAAAAAAGCCAACCATAAAACCAGGGCAAAAAGGCCCTCCCGTCGCAGCTGAGATTCCCACAGCCACGGCACCCACCTGAGAGCACAGGTCCCCAGGCCGCCGCAGACGCACCCGTCTGCCGGTCGCCTCTCGGGGACCCAGGCGTGCAGGCACCCCTGCTCTGTTAGCTCACGCTGTCAACTGCAGACAACCCCAAATCACCCCACCCCAGACCCTTCAGGCCTGCAACTGTCTCCACAGTGGTCAGAAGAATTATTTTTCAGTCAAAATTTCTAATAATTTAGAAAAGGTAAAAATGGTGAAAGAAGTTAAAAACAAGAAGTCACCATGACGGCGCCCAGAATGAAAGGCTTTCCTGGAGAACTCAGGCTCCTCAAGTTCAAAGCCAAATCACCAGCAGCAGCAGCAGCGAGGTTTACAATCCTAAACCCTGTAAGCTTCCGGGGTCATCTCTTCTGTACTTCCCCATCACTGTAGCCTCACCACTGGGCAGCTCGGCCACACACACACACCACACACACACACACCACACACTCACACACACACCACACACACACACAC
>NW_012115110.1:3833338-3834389 GCF_000951035.1 Colobus angolensis palliatus
ACCACTCACACACATCACACCACACTCACACACATCACACCACACTCACACATCACACCACACTCACACACATGACACACACCCACACACACCACTCACACACATCACACCACACTCACACACATCACACCACACTCACACACATCACACCACACTCACACACATGACACACACCCACACACACCACTCACACACATCACACCACATTCACACATACCACACACACACCACACACACTCACACACACCACTCACACACATCACACCACACTCACACATACCACACACACACCACACACACACCCCACACCACAAGCACACACACCACACTCGCACACACACCACACAGTGCAGAGCAGGATGCTTCCTGCAAACGTGGAGGCTTCGGGGTTCCCAGTCCTCCAGTTTCTGGGGATCTAAACTTGGTTTTTGCTTGAAATTTCGCCAGAGGGAGAGAGAGTTTAATGGGTTCAAGAAAGGAAGGGAAGCCGGGATGCGAGCATCCCAGTGGAAGGCGGACTGATCCCATGCCGCGGACACTGCGGGATCCGCAGAGGGGGTGCCCTGCCCCTGAGCCCCGACTGCCCGCTCTGGGCGCGCTTCTCTGCAGCCTTCAGAAACGAGTCACTAGGCAGCGCTCCGCGGGCCCTTCCTCCCGGGACCCCTCTAGGGAATGCGGAGGCCTTCGGCGCGGCGGGCGGAAGGGGAGCGGGGTCGGCGAGGAGGGGTGAATCGGCGAAACAAAGTCGTGACTCAGGGGGCTTCCCTTCGGGGATCGCGGCGGGCACGCTCCGGACATCACACTCCCCGGCCCTCACACTCCCCGGCCCCGAATCTTGGATCGGTCCTTAAGAAAGCGGCCCCCGACGGCCCCGAGCTGTGCCGAAACCCCAGGCTCCTTCCGATCCGAAGGCATCTATAGGCTGCCTCCCACCCTTCCCCAGATCGCGCTAACGGGGTTAAATGGGGTCTGAAGCTCGGGCTGGGGGCCGCGGCGACCCGAGATCCGGGCAGGAGGGTCCCGTGCCTGAGACCCCCGCGAGAGCGCCAGG
>NW_012115110.1:3835569-3857201 GCF_000951035.1 Colobus angolensis palliatus
CGCGCCAGCAGCACTGCACGCAGGTGCGCAGCCGGCGGCTCATGAAGGAGCTGCAGGACATCGCGCGCCTTAGCGACCGCTTCATCTCCGTGGAGCTGGTGGACGAGAGCCTGTTCGACTGGAACGTGAAGCTGCACCAGGTGGACAAGGACTCGGTGCTGTGGCAGGACATGAAGGAAACCAACACCGAGTTCATTCTGCTCAATCTCACCTTCCCCGACAACTTCCCCTTCTCGCCGCCCTTCATGCGGGTGCTCAGCCCGCGCCTGGAGAACGGCTACGTGTTGGACGGCGGCGCCATCTGCATGGAGCTGCTCACGCCGCGCGGCTGGTCCAGCGCCTACACCGTGGAGGCCGTCATGCGCCAGTTCGCAGCCAGCCTGGTCAAGGGCCAGGTAAGGCGCGCGCGCCAGAGCGGCGGGGCTGCGGGCGCGGGGCGGCAATCGGGTCTGCAGCGCCGCCGGGCGCCCGGGCCCCGAGACGAGGGCCTGCGTCGGCCCCTCCGGCCATCTAGCTCCCGGCTCTGTCTACACCAGCGCCCCACGGGGATGCTCCAAGCGCCTCCTGAGCGTTTCCTTCCTGCCCCTGCTTTCCGTCCCGTCTCTCCCATCCCGGTCTGGTCTCGGTCTCTGCTGCCGGTCTCTCTGGTCTCTCTAGCTTGCTCGTTCTCTGCTCATCCCTCCATAATTCTCTCCCACTCCTCTTCCTTAGCCTCCCTCTCCCATACCGTCCTCTCCCTTTCCTCCTGGACTCTTTCTCCCCTCACCCCTTTCTCTGTCCCCCCATCTATTCCCACCCCCATTCCTTTTCCATTTTTTCCTTCTCCACCTTCCCTGGCTCCCCTACTCTTCTTTCCCCTCCATCTCCCCTTTTCTTGCCCCTCCCTTGTCTGCTCCTCAATCTCCTGTCCCTATAATCTCTATGAAGGTGAGAACTTTTCCTGGACCTCAGGATTTAAGTGTCCAACCCAGCTGATCTCCCACCCACCCCTAACACCCCCTACACACACACACACACACACACACACACACACACACACAGTTCCGCAGAAGGCTCGGGTGGGAGGTCTGCAGGTGGGTGCTCTGGGGAGGGACAGCTGCCTGCTTGATAAATCCCCACCCCTGCCTTCTTCTGGGCTGCCTCTCTCCTGGAAAGGTGAAAATTTTGCTCTTGGGAGCTCACTCTAGAGAGGCAGAGGTGTGGTTTGGGCATTCCCTTAAGGGACAAGACCAGACCCCGTCACAGCAATGCCTGTTCTTCTCTCAGAGCACCCCCTTCCTTCCCCGAACCCGTTAGGACCACCACCTCTGGGGTAGACGTACCAGGTCTTGGTCTCTTTCAGACCTGCTTCTTTTTCCTCATCCCCTCACCCCACTGCCCCAAGCAGTTAAAACCCTTTATCAGAGCTAAAGATTTTAACGAAATACCAATATAAGGGCCAAACAGTTCTGAGCCTTCTCACCTATTGCATCAGATGGCAGCTTTATGCCAACAAACCCCAAAGTACTTGAGAGCAGGGTGAGTGCGTGATGGTGTTATCTGCTCCAATTATATGCTGTCGCCTGCGGTTGAGTTCTCTGGTGTTTTCCTGAATCAATATTAAGCATTACTTAAGAACATTACATTGCTATGTGGACATCTTTTAGATTTATGAAAAATCATTGTTTTCTTTAAAAGACCCCGAATGACCTCGGCTTGATCTTTCTACCCGCGGCCTATCAGAAGCCACCGCTTCTTCCCTGCCTGGCCTGTGTGTCCGTCCCTTTCACTGCAGGCTGTTTCATACTAATCAAATAATGCTTGTTCTGCCAATTTCACTAAAGCTGGAACCCCTGGGATTCCAAACAAATAGCATCCTAACTCCAGCAGAGAAGGTCAGGTAATTCCTGACCCATCCTGCCAGGCTCTCTTTTCTGAGGTTTAGGTTCCACATATTTCCCGAGTTAGAAATAGTGTGGATGTAACAACTCTAGAAAAACATCTTCAGCTGAGGGAGGCTTAGTGCTTTAATATCAGAGGTTTATTTTCCATCCTGCAGTTAAATATTGAGTCTGATGAGAGGTTCATGTGACAGAATGCAAGCATGGGGGGTAGGCGATCTCAATTTTATTTTTCAAATAGGATTTATACAAATGATGTGGAAGAATTCTTTGCAGAAATGCCTTGGTTATTTGCTTCTTGAATCATTGCTAATCAGAATTCTTTGGAACAGGCTGTTATTGTTTTTCATTCTTCACAGTGAAGATGACATTGGGGATCAGGGGAAGAGGAATGTGTATTCCCTTCTGGGATCACAGAGTCCTAACGTTTAAGACTTGGAAGAGATCTTAGAGAGGAACTGGACCACTGCCTGTAGTTTGAAAGATGAAAGAAAATAAAGGTTTGAAATGAGACATGGGGAATTTTTTTTAAGAGAGACAGGAACCTTAGGAAATTAAATGCTTCCCATTTTTACATTAATGCTCTGAGTTGTAATAGTTGTAATAGTTGTAATAGTTCCTTTGGTGCCCATATGCCAATTGGCAGTATATCAATACACGGGTCCTTGTAAGTATATTTTCTTTTCTCTGTATTTAAAATTGAGATTCTCACGTACAATTTACAAGTGAGAGATTTCTTTATTGAAAGTAATTATCAACTTTTTCATTTCTTAGTTTAATAAAATCCTAATTGAACCCATTGCCCTCCACCTAGCATATGGTATTATATTGTCTATTCCACATCTAAAATAGAGGCAAAAACTCAGCACTTTTTAAAGTGCCGGTTCAATTTCTTTGCATTTTTTCATGCTGCTTCCAACATACAGCTGTCTAAGAGAGAGTAATGTGTGGCATGCATAAAATATTCAAAATGCAATGAAAGAAAGGAAGAAATGAATAGTCATTAATGTTTTAGGATTCCGTCCACAAAAGGATTCTGACGGTGTTTCAGGTCACCTGAGGTTGATTATCTCTTTCCGTGCTTTTGCAAATTCACTACCTACTGGTTGTTCAGAGCACATATGGTAGTTACCAAATTATTTCCTCAGTTAGAGGTAATATGCTTTGGGAAAGCAATCAAAATACCTGATTAGGTATTCAAGGAGAACTGGGACAGCTACCAAACTGATAATTACTTTAAAAGGGAGAGTTGTTATATTCCAGTTATGTTCTGATACTTGTCGGGATTTCTTTTTTAGGATTCATTTTCGTAAGCTACAGAGTTAGAAAAGGCTGGTTTGCTTCTTTCATAGAGGAAAACATTCACTGCTCAGCTGAACTTTCTGAATTGAGGATGTGCTGTTTCTGTACGTCTAGAGAAATCGTAAAACAATTTTAAGAGTTTTATGTGTAACATAAAAATATCTGCTTAACAATTTTGTGTACAATTAAAAGCTTAGGTTTATCACATCATGTGATAAATTCAGTCATTTTGTGAGGCTTTTAACTGGCTCTCTGGCCTGTGTTACCAAAATCTCTTGCATGTTGCTATACGAATTGTGTTTGTCTTAAATTAATATATAAATTTCCCATATGATATATCCTATGTAGTCATAATATACATATCTTCCCCCTTTGTATATTACTAAACCCTCTTTTGACTAGAGGCATTTTTAGGTAACTCTTCATTTTTTATAATTGGATTTTAAAGCTCTGCAGTTTTAGAATGAACTGGTGAAAATGTTAAAAGTATACTTTTAGATAATTATTTGCATCCTTTATTAGTTACTGAACCAAAAGAATACAACCCACAGCTCCATTGTAAGATTTTTGGCATTCAAAAACTGGAAGATGTTGGTTTTGAAATGAAAGTAGCCTGTAATCCCAGCACAGTGCTTGCATCTAGGACATAGCTTAACCTACAAAAACTGCATTTTCGGACTCTGTAAACCTAGACAAAGTAGCATCAGCATCGGGGGATGCTGGCCGTGAAGAGTGCCAGAGTTTACTGGCTTCCATTCCAGGCTTGGAGCGTGGGACGATGGCATGACTGGACAGGGACCTTGTTCTTGCAGTTGTGTGAGCAGCGGGGTCCCCAAAAGCTGCTTGACGGTGCACTGACTCAGAGCCCTGCTTTCATGGCAGCTCACCTCCTGAGTGTCCCCTTTTTAGTTAATTAGGCATCGCCAGGGGCAGGGAACCAAATGGCAATTGAGTGACAATTCCTCACTTCTCTCCTGGCCCTCGGGGCCAACCATACAATTCGGCATGCACAGGGTGTTGATAATGATAACTGCAGCAGCAGCAGCAGGAAGCATTTCCTACTTGCTTGTGCCATACTCTGGGCCAGCAGAGAATGGAGGATGTTTGAGGATGTTTGAACCTCCCTGGTTCTGCTCTTTTGGTGGTGGTTGTGCAGGTGAGGAAACCGTACCTTCACAGAGTCAGGTGGCGTTTATATAGCTGCATGCTCTCACAACAGCTCATGAGTGGCAAGGCTCTGAAATCTCATCAGGATGAGTAAAAGCTGTCGGAAATGGCAGTCAGGCCAGGCGCCATCCAAACACCTTGCTGTTTCCAGGCAGTCGTTTATTAACCGTGACCATTGTGATAATCCTTTCTGTCCACAGAGCAGAGCTGCTCAGCCAGCCATCCGCAGAAGATCCACAGAACATCCACAGAACATCAGGACTAAAACATCCTCCAGTCTTACTGTTTGAATTTAAAATTGGCAAGCAATTTCAGGGCAAGTTCTGTTTGCCTGATGGTTTCTGCATGTTTTTTAATAAAGGAAACTTGTCCCAGTGTAATGAAAGAGTAAAGGGCTCTGCAGCTCAGCTTTGTGAAATGATATGTAGTGATGTCACTAAAATCCACCTTAGGTCTGAAAGGGGGCTACCCTATGGTGTGACTGGGAAGCACAAGTGCACGTAGACGTGCACACACACACAGAGACATACATAAAGCCCATCTTCCAAAATACTAGGCCTAGAAATAGCACTTATGACTGTAAAACTAGCAGTCTCATCAGAAAGAGGGACAAAGATGAACAGCCCTTTGGGCTCCTGAAATCTGTGGGCTTCTAACCTGCTATAACAGAGATTTTTTTTTTTTGAGACAGGGTCCCCTCTATCACCCAGGCTGGAGTACAGTGGCATGATCATAGCTCACTGTAATCTTTAATTCCTGGGTTCAAGCAGTCGTCCCATCTCAGCCTCCCAAGTAGCTGGGACTGCAGGTGCACGCCACCATGCCCAGTTAATTTTGTTTATTTTTTGTAGAGATGGGGATCTCACTATGTTGCCCAGGCTGGTCTCAAATTCCTGGGCTCAAGCAATCCTCCCACCTCGGCCTCCCAGAGCATTGGGATTACAGGCGTGAGCCACCTCGCCCAGCCATACAACACACACAATGTTTAAAGGCCCTGTATTAGGTTGCTGGGGCTGCCATAACAGAGGACTGGAAGTCCGAGATCAATGGGTCAGCAGGGCTCGTTTCTCCTGGGTCCTGCCTGCTTGGCCTGTAGATGCTGTGTCCTCCCTGTGTCCTCACACGACCTTCCTTCTGTGTGTGTCTGTGTCCTAATCTCCTCTTCGTGTAAGAACACAGTCAGATTGGATTAGGGCCCATCCTCCTGACCTGACTTTAACTTAATTACCTCTTAAAAACCCTGTTTCCAAATAAGGTCACACGCGGAGGTACTGTGGGTTAGGGGTTCACCGTGTACATTGGAGATTGGAGGAGAAACAGTTCAGTGCATAACGAAACCAAACAGGAATTTCTTAACCAGTTGCTCATCTTGTTTCTGCAGCTGCTGTGCTAGTTTGAGAGCAATAGATGCAGCCACACGGAGGGAGGCACTGGATGGAGAATGTTGCCCGCAGCTTTGAGCAGAGAAATGGCTGCACACCCAGAGGGAAGCTAGAACAACCTAGAGCAAAAATAGTGACTGACGGGGTGGGTAACGCCATCTGATTTGTCCAGGGAGACGTGGATTTTTGGAAGCGTGCTTATGAGTCACTGTGTTGTGCCCTGCACTGTGTACAGGGGACGGAGATTATTGCCACCACCGATGACTCTGCAGCTTGAGGTATCGATATGCTGGACTGTTCAGAGGAAAAAATAGCTACTTGTTCTTCTATCAAGTAGGGCAGGCAGGAGGACACAGGCGGGACTGCATCCTAAAAATAGCCCCACATCCACTCGGAGGGCTCTGACAGCTCAGCCCAGGGCGTGTGGGGCAGCTCCTGGTAGAAGCCACTTCTGCTTCACCAATGAGACTTTGAGAATCTGAACTTGCAGGAAGAGGGTGTAGTGTATTTTCGTGTACTTTTCTGATTTCTCTTAAGCGATGGGGGAGATTTGGTTTTCTCTGTAAGGACAGTGTAGGTTGATAGCTGTTTCTTAGTGGAATGTGCCCACGTGGACACTGAGCTGAAGTCCGAATGAAAACCTGACACCCACAACCTGGCCAGCGTCTCCCTTCTCATCGCCAGGAAGAGACTCTTCCACACCCAGGCTTAGAAGGAAGGCAGCCTCACTAGTACCATGTCAGAGGCAGATAAAGCACCAGCAGAAATGACTTCTATAGTTGAGGAAACAAAACAGACACTTGTGGGAGGATTTTTGAGCCACATTTCGGAGCTCCTGGAATCAGAGGTGGTTGCTGCCCCAGATGTGTTGATGTGGTAGTCAGGAGGGGAGAGGATGGCTGGCCACAAGTGTTCGTCCTTTCTTCTCTGCCAGTGGTTCCCAACCCTGGCAGCACATTAGATGCCCTGAGGAGTGTGCCCATTATTTCAGTCCCGGGGCTGTCCCCTCAAAGACTCAGACTTTGTGGTCTAGGATCAGGCCCTGGCAGAGGCTGGTCCGAAGAGCTCCTCATGATTCTAATGGGCAGCCCGGATTGGAAAAGCTGCCTGATGCTGGCCATGGTCCACCTCCTCCCTCTCCACCCATCTGGCAGACACAGCCTCACCCACCAGTAACCATAGCCCAGAGCTTCAGAAGTGGTGATAATTAATCCCCCCAACCACCCCACCCCACCTGGATCAGACTCCCTGTCCTAGGTCAACGCTGACTCAGCGCCTTCAAAGCCTGACTTCTGTACAGATGCCATCCTAAAGCCAGCCTTCCTCCCTGGACTGCTTGTGTAGACTATGAGGGAGTGTAAACCCTGAAAAAGAAAAGGTAGGGATGATTCACTCCACCCTCGATGAGACGCAGCCACGGAGGGTGGTGTGCGCGGACCCTCCAGAGCCGTGGCTGACTAATGAATACAGCGCGGGAATCAAGTGCCTCCCGTCATGCAGGAACTTCCTAGGCGTCGTTGGAGGATCAGATACACATCAGGTGCCTGCCTCAGGGAACATACCCTCTAATGGGGAGAAGACAAAACCCTTCACATTTGCTTTTGACACGCCAAGTGGCTTCACACATATCTTTTTGTTAATAGTTAGGAAATGTCCATGGATCTGACAATAGACAGTGGCCTGGGTGTGTAGTGGGGACATGGGCACAGTGGGGTCCTGGGTCAACAGGGTCTTCAGAAATTCTGAGTGATGTTCTTAGAGAGAATACTCTACTTAAGGGTGATCAAGACTCGACATTAACATGGGGCATTAGTCACTCAGTGTTTTTTGGAATATGGTTTCATTGCTGATAAACGGAAAGGCCACGCATAGCCCCACACTGACCAAGAAGTTGTAGTAATGGCAGAAACGTTTCCAGTAATGTCTACACTTTCCTACTCGGTAAGTCGGCAAGCTAAGCTAAGGTTTAATTGTTCAGTTATTTTTTCATGGTTGCACACATCATTCATTCATTCATGAGCACTGTAGTGACATTGCCGTTGGCATTCCTGTGATGACCCTTCCCCATTCTGCGTAACATCTGCGACACTCCCCTGGTCGTTTCCCAGGCCTGCTAATCCCACACGGCTAGGCTAGGAGGAAACCAGCTCAGTGGGAGGACCAAGGACACAAGACTGGGAGAGCAGATTTGGGACCAATCAGGTGGCAAAGGATTGGGAGATGAGGGTAGGTCTGCAGAAGCCGGAAGAAGCTACCCGACCTTGCCCCTTACCTGGCCAGCAGGTCTGGGTATGGTCAGGGAGCCGCACTCACCAAGCCTCTTCTGTTCTTATTCTCCAGTGCTAGGCTCTCCTCTCCAGCTTTCTTCCTCTCCAGCCCTGCTCCTGCCTCATGGGTGCCTGTCACCTGCTTGGATTCCTGTAGTGCCCCATCCAGTCTCTCTGTCCCTGTCCATCCTCCCTGATGCCACCTGCATGGCTCCTCTAAAATGCAGACCTAGCTTTATTGCATCTTGTTATGAACCTTACGAAATAGAGCTCAAGTTTCCAGCACTGTACAGCCATGATGGCATTCCTCCATCCGCCACAGCCCCCACTGAGGCTCCTCTTCCACCAGCCTCTCCTGCCTGGAAGCCCTCTTGCCCGTGTTCACCAGGTGAGTCCCTGGCCATCCTTAAAAACCCTGCCCAGATGCCCCTAACTTCTCTGCAAACAGCTCCTCAACCACTCCTTCAATAAAAGCGATGACTTCCTCCTCTGAACTGCGAAGGAGGAAGCTCTGCATTGTCTAGAAAAAGTTCATTTCTGTGCTTATCCTGCCAGTTTACATAATTACAACTGTATTGCCCCTTCTCTTTGCTAAATGTCCAACACCTTGTATGTGCCAAATAAATGTTTGCCACAGGATCTGTTTCCCTGAGCAGACTCCCCATCCGCTTCGTTTTGCCCCTTCTTGCGATGCAGCGTAAGAGCTTGCAGTGAGTCAGCTGCTGTGCAGAATGCTTTATGTGAATGACTTGATTAAATCCTTGTAGCAGCCTATGAGGTGGGTGCTGTTGTTATTCCCATTTTACAGGGGAAGAAACTGAGGCTTGCTGAGGTTGAATCATGCACAGAGCTGAGCTGCCACCAGGCAACCAGTCCAGTGCCAGAGCCACCTGGTTCTGAGGAGGTGTCTAGTTGGCAAGTAGAAGCCACCCCAGCCAAGCATGATGTGTAGTATTATTGTTCCTCATTGTACATATGGATGTTAGGAGAGCCCGTGCAGTTCCACGGTGTGTGGTTTTCCTACAATACTCAGAATCAGTCCACGAGAGGACGGGTGGTGCATCCATCAAGTCTGACACATGGTGCGGAATTATCAGCAACGTTGGACAAATGTATCGGCCCAGATTCATCATAAGCTCCTTGTATTGATTGCGCAAAATGGATGAATGTGTTGATTGCTTCCAACCATAGGAGAAAGATAATTATCCAACCATAGGAGAAAGATAAGATAATTATTACAGCTTTATTTATTCTGTATACGAAAGGGAAAGGCATTTTAGAGATTCTGAAAATAGCTCAAGAAAGAAATGCTTTCTGAACGTAATTGTTACATCGGTAAAATCACTCAGACTGAAGAAATGGTTACCTTAAAATAATTTCTCTAAAATAAATCCTAATGCTTCATCACAGTATTTGGCAGGCATTCTCGAGGTGTTTCACTGAGTTCTTTGATGTAGGAGCTAAGGAAAGACTGACTGGTAAAGGATCAGTTACACGTAAAGTTGAATTGTCCTCAGCTCACTTGGGAATTGAAGGGAAAATTTCCAGAAAAATATTTTAAGGGTACTTTTCAGTTTTTGATCTTGAAGATCAGACATTTCCAAATATCAGAATATGGAGTTACAGAACTTACTATGTTTTGGTTCCAATAAAAAGCTGTGATTAGTATTTTATGAATTTGGACATTTTGTGCACAAAATTGTTAAGCCAATTATTTTTGCCTTACAGATAGATACGTATGTATTAGCGTGATTGCCTAGTGTCAGACTGGGTGCCCATGTTGCTTCCCATAAGATGTCTGTCAGGAATATTAAGATCTAGAGGCAGCTCTAACAACTCTCCTAATCTGACAGTAATGAACGTCAATGACATTTCAAAATATCTACAACAATATCACAACTGTAATGCAATTTTTAAACATTCGTCTATTGGTGACAAAGCCAAGGCATTGCTAATACTGCTGTGGTTTCTTAACTGTCAATTCTAATTATAGGAAGTGCTGAATTGCAGTTCAAAGTTAGTGAAAATGGAGACACTTTTCCCGTCCAAATGTATGTGCCAAGTAAAGATCAATTGCTGCAAGGATTAATTTGTGCTGGAGTCCTACATGATTAGTGACATACACTACTCTGCTTCTCAGCCAAGGAAAAATAAAAATATTATAGTGGAAACTTCACCAGAATTGAGTGAGTTACAAGCTTAAATTAACTGTAACTAGTTGAGTATTAGAAGCCTTTAAAAGGCGATTTTTTAAGAGTCATCAAAATGCTAAATGAATCATAATGTATTTAACCTGGCTTTGTGCAAGGAGGCTGTTCTTTATCCGAGCCCTCTCCTGCAGCGCACAGCTGCCTGTGTCTGGCAGCGCCCCTGGGAGGGGAGCCTTCCTCCTCCAGGTTGGGTGGGAAAGAAGAGCACAGCAAAGCCAGGAGCCTTGTCCACAGTAGCGGGTTAGGATCCTCCAGGGGAAGTGCCTTCATCCAATGTGAACAATGCCTAAAACTAATGCAGGAGAGCTGCAGAGACTGGAGGACCCCACCCCTCCAGAGCCCTGCTGACTTCCTTTGATCTCTTTTATAATGTACACTATGAAATATCATTATCTTAGAGAACTCATACAAGCCTGCTACTGTAACTATAAAGAGAAACGTTTCACAGCGCTTAAAGGACATTATCATAATTCACAAATAAAACTGATCTAATAAAAAGTGAGTTTGAGTTGAATTGAATTAAAGTGCTTATTTTATTAGTAATTTCATTTCAAAGGATATCCTGGCATCTGCCTTTTCATAAGAGAGATGGAGGGAATTGTTTATTCTTGATGATCGGTCAAAGAGAAACAGGCGGCCAACCACAGGAGTCCCTTCCTGCTGCCCCAGACCCCTCGAAGCCACCTGGAGGACCGCATGGCCTCGAGGTGTCTGGGGACACCTGCGGACTCCTCCCCAGATTTATGTCTTTAGTTGCACAAAACACAATGCATAGGATTGCAAAGGAAACCAATTATACTTAAATACAGTTATCAAAACATGTTTTTAAAACATAACATGAATTAAAAAGCACTTTATTACCACATTAAATATTAAGATCTAGAGGCAGGTCTAACAACTCTGCAAATCTGACAATAATGAACACCAATGACGTTTCAAAATATCTACAGCAATATCACAACTGTCTTGCGATTTTAAAACATTTGTCTATTGGTGACAAAGCCAAGGCATTGCTAATACTGCTGTGATTTCTTAACTTTCAATCCTAATTATAGGAAGTGCTGAATTGCAGTTCAAAGTTAGTGAAAATGGAGACATTTTTCCCATCCAAATGTATATACCCCGAGGGGTGCATGGGCCCCGGGTTAAGAACTCCAGGTAGTGTGTGGCTCTAGGTGGTGATGGCTGGCTTGGGAAAGATCTTAAACCTTATTCTGTAGCTCAGGGCCAGAACATTTGGGATCGAGATTTAGTAGCCCAACAGGTGTCTCAGTTCTCCCATCTTATTGTTGGGTGGCGCTGAGATAAAGCCGGGGATCTGCAGGCAGAGGCAAGGCTCCAGCCCCTTCTCCCTCCTGAGCATGGCTCACTCTGGGGCAGGCACCCACCTCCCTGAGCATCAGGGGCCTCCCCTAAAGGCAAGGAGCATAAACCCAACTGCTCACATGAATCATGAGGTTCGAAGGAAATGATGACATGTGTCCCTTGCATAGAGAACGTGATCAATAGATGTTCCTGCTTCTAAAGAAGAGGGAGATGTATTGAATTAAATGCACAGAAATGTATGACCAAGACACAGCAGCATCCAATGCACACAGACATCTGCTTTCATAACGATGAGTGTTTCACGGCAATATTCACCTCCAGGTGCCTCAGGTGTTTCCATAGATGACTGTATTGTTACAGATATTCACAGGAAACTCAGAAGAGCCTCCTTTTTGCCCTCTTAAATCTACTGCTGTGGACACTTGTTGCCTTTTCTGACTTTTCATCATCAAATCACTTTGTACGATCAGGGACTGATTTATGGGATTATGTTATTGTTCTAGTGCGGATTGATAGCTGGGCTTTTTCACCTCTTCAACCTTGGTATCATAAGAATTCCATTACATTGCTAACACCTTTAAACTAGCTTGATTTCTTTTGCTGGTGTTAAGTTAGAAAATTACATAGAAGAATATTCTTATTTAAAACATTTACCTCTGTACTCTCTAAATGCACACCAAATGTCCTTGTTAGCCATTAAGTGTTGTTGTTATACATTCTTTGTTACAGAATGCAATGCCCACTTGAAAACTTCTTGGCTACCATTTTGCTTCAAGGTGAAAAGCCAGTTCATAAATCAAATGTTAAAATTTGTAAAAAGTTGTGGACTCTAGCAATTATCACAAGTCACACAGAATGAACATCAAGAATTTCACTGTAGTCAATTACATGGATCCTTTCTAATATTAATACTTGTAGGAAAGACCCTTTCTTTAGTAGAATATAAGAGAAACCTAGCTGAAATATTCGGCCTGCAGGAATTGCCAAGTTTCTCAGAAACACCTGTGATGTGATATATGCTCTTATGGCAATTGGAGGCTAATCAACAGTGGAATACCAATGCCTGCTTCACATTCTTGTAACTGGTCAGTCAACTGAGGCCTTGAGCATTGGCCCAAAATCTAGGGTGAGGCTTTCTGCATGTGGGAAGAGACTTGACTAGCTATCTCGAGGGTTCTCCCCCAATCAGAAGACTTAAGTGGGTAGAATCTGCATTCTCACAGGACAGGGTGTGGGATACAGTTAATTGATCCTCCAGGATTTCTACACTGTTTTTTTCATATTCCCAGTGATTTTCCCATAGTTTAGAAATATTGAAATGTCCTCATCTGAGATCATTATAGGCAGAAAGCACCCTCCTGTCCCCAGTGTATTTCAGCCCCCAACCCGCCCCACCTGCATATCATTCTAGGAAGGAATATTATCCTTTACGTGGAAATGGAGCCTGCAACAATGTCTAAATCAGTTCCTGGGCCTGGGTGGTGTTGCCATAACTACTGATCTAGGTTTGTAGTATCAGCAAATAGAAGCAGACCCACCCTACAGTGCTCAGACCTTTTGTCCATATTTATTTATTTCTCCTTTTTGCTTCTACTAAATACATTATTTAGCTGTCACATAATCTTTCAGTGAGATGATTGAAATCACCCTATCCCCAGAAAAATCTTAAAGGTCTTCCATCCCCACCTTGGCTCAAGTCACACACTGTTTAGCGGTCTCAGGGTCCCATTGGTTTCCCGGCTCCACCGAATGTCCCATTTGGATAAGCCACAGGCTCTCCCAGCCCTCAGTGTCCCCAGCTTTGTTGGAAAGGTGAACACAGCAGGCTCTGCAGCAGCTTTTGGTCAGCACTTGACCTTATTGGCCCTGATGAAGGCCAGTAGGCCGGACAAGCCCAAGCGAGGGTGATGGTCATGTAACCTCTACAGGCCTTTCAGACCACCCCATGCTGTCTCTGTGACCAGATGATGCTCCAAGACTTCAGAACTGGGTCTTGGTCAGGACTCGACCAGGAAAGTCAATCTCAACCTAGGACTCAAGACCCAGATGTGGGAGGAGGCGTATGAAGAAAGCAGCCAACGGGCTACCCTGAGAGTCAGGGACCTGGCGTCAAGAAAGGAGGGGGATCTGCCGGCAGCTGTAGGGCCACCATTGAGGTTAAGGGCAAGGGCAAAGCAGGGCCCCCTCCCCATGATTTGCATTCAGCTCTCCTGTGGACGGGGCATGTGAGCTTTCCCAGAAGCTCAGGCAAGGGAGGGATCCTGGACTGAGTGAGGCCAGTTCCTGTGTTCTCAAGCTCCCGAGGGTGGCGTGGCTGAAGCAGACCAACGCTCCTCAAGGAGCTGCCAGGGCCCAGCTCCTCCTGCTCCTGCTTAATGAGAATTGCCCGGGGGCATCTTCCCTGTGCTGCCTCATGGGGAAGCATCATCAAGGAGGAGTTGTCAAGTGCCAGGTATGAGAGGCCACTAACCGCAGGGCTGGACAGAATGACCTACTGAAGGGCTGGAGGAAGAAAAAGGCACCCTCACTCAACGTGCACTTAGGGCAGAATAAGCCTCACCTAAAATCCCTGTGGGACTTTCCCCATAGAATTCTATGGAAACTTCCATACATCACCATTAAATTAAGTTGCCCACCATTAAATTGAGGGAAATGTAAGATTTCTGCTGCAGGAAAAGGAATCTGACATTTCCGGCTTCTGAACCTAGCATGAAAGGCTGATGTGTAATTTGTTTGGTGTTCACAAAAATAATGTTGTGCAATTAACCAGTCCTAGGCGTAAAGCACAGTTTGAGTGAATGATAAACGGAAGGCAGCATTTTCCATAAGTAAAAGCTTTCAGAAGTGTGCATCTCTAAATCATCCATTTCTTTGCTACTGACTCTTTTCCTTTCTTTTGATGTTGTTATTTTCTTGACATAATTACAGTAAAGATTGGTACATTGCACCCAATCTTAATTGTATCTCCCTTCAGTCTCATTTATTATTACCTGCTATTCCTTTAAATCAGTAAGTTATAGTATTTACAGATTGATGGGTATTCTTAAAAATATTTCAAATTGTTCTAGAAGGTTTCACCCTGAAATGGAGTGAGTAAATTCTTTTATTTATCCCAGAGCTTGCAAACATGTTTTAAGTGTATAACACAGTGACCCTAAAGAAAGGCTGGGGAAAGAATTCGAATTTGGAGGATAGCAGTGAAAAGAGGGCCACGTGAACAGGTGAAGAGGAGCCTGGCATGTCCTTGGTGCAGGGCCTTGGGTGAGGAAGGCACTGAGGAACAGGGGTGCCCTCACTTTCCTGCGTGGTGCAGACTGCAAACGCCCTTGATTTTGTGACCACCACCCGCTCCCCACACTCTGCGAACAGCAGGACCGGGAGCCAGACCTTGGTCCGAAGGTCTTCGAAAACCCAGGTAGGCTTTGTATTCGTGCTGTTATTTTGCACCAAATTTTTGTTCCAGATTATTCTAAGGGCTTTTTTTTTCCCTTTGAGATGGAGTTTCACTCTTTTTGCCCAGGCTGGAGAGCAATGGCGCGATCTCAGCTCACTGCAACCTCCGTCTCCCAGGTTCAACTGATTCTCCTGCCTTCTAAGGGCTTTTTTAAAAACACAAACACAAATGTTGAGAATTACATAATTAAGTAGAATTGGGAAACAGGCCTAGCAAACAAGGTCAGTTGTAAACCCAGACCTCGGTGATGCTTTTGAGCTGTTGAGTGATGTTTTATGCTATGGGAGGCACCTGCTAACCACTCAGAGAAAATTATCTTCCCAATACATGACTGTTGTAGGTCCTGCAGTAGGAACAATAAAACTGCAAAAGATTTACAATCCCATATCAAAAAACAATTCCAAATTCAAGATGACAAGATGTCTCGCAAGTCAAAAAGGAACAGGAAATAGCTCCCAATGCGTTCCCATAGAATCAGAGCACATACGTTGTGGTTTTGTTTGTTCCTGTGTCTGATTCGGTTCTGAAGGTCTTTATCAGAAGTAGCTGATTTCACTGTCTTGTAGTTGAGGGTTCTTGGCCACTGCTGGCTGCGCTTCTTCATTAGAGGAACTTGAACAGTTTGTGGAGGTTGGAAAGAAAAAACAAGGAGATGACTTACGGAGCTCAGAGCCAGTAACATGCTGGCAACCAGCAGGCCCGAAAGGGTCCGCAGGGAGGACTATGTCTGCCTTCTCTGGGCTTCAATGATGGGTGACACCAAGTGCCTCAGGTCACCCTCAGTAGAATTTTAAATGCTTTAATGATGTTTCAAACCTAGAGATTCATTTGGACTTAAAGTGCAGCTAATTTCTGCTCGGGGTATTTTGACCTCTTGCAGTCAGCAGCATTCATAGCTCTGCAGGGCCATCTGTGCTGGTCCCTTGGTAAGAAGCTACAAGTCAGTGGATTACCAGTAGCACCCTCATGTATGACTACAGAGGCACTGTCACCAGGCTCAGGCACTTTTTAACTATAACTAGCATTTTAGTTTTCTTTCTCTTTTTCTTTTTTTTTTTTTTGAGACAGAGTCTCACTGTGCCAACCAGACTGGAGTGCAGTGGCACGGTCTCAGCTCACTGCAACCTCCGCCTCCTGGGTTCAAGCAATTTTCAAGCCTCAGCCTCCCGAGTATCTGGGACCACAGGTGTGCACCACCATGCCTATCTAATTTTTGTATTTTTAGTAGAGATGGGGTTTCACCACATTGGCCAGTTGGTCTCAAACTTTTGACCTCAGGTGATCTACCGTTCTTGGCCTCCCAAAGTGCTGGGGTAACGAGCATGAGCCACCACGCACCGTCGGCAATTTAGTTTTCTTAGACCTTTAAAAAAAAACAACAAATACTTAGAATTATATAATTAGGCAGAGTTGGGAAATAGAGCTGGAAAACATTTAGTTTTCTTAAACTTTTTCTTAATGGATTGCAGAGCCAAGGGAAGTGGCAGACAGTAATGAGGCTGAGTCTAAATAGGAGTGAATATTTTCATTTCATAACAGAAAACTGGGAGATGAGCAAAAAGTAATTTTCTCCAAGACCCAATCTCAGGATCCAGTGGTTCTCAACCTCAGTTTCCGCTCCCCAGTGCCTGGGGGTGGAGGGTGCTTTGCACCTCGTTTCAACAGGAACCCTGTGGGGGGCTCTGGCATGCTTCAGGGTGCCCCTCTCCGCCCCCAGCAATTCAGACACAGCTGCTCCGTGTCCTGGAAAGAGCCCCCCGGGATGACCCCCCGCTCACTTCCTGCGTGGGAATCGCTGCTGGAAATGGACCCTGACAGTCTGGGCTTCCCGAGGCCAGCTCCAGGGCTCAGCGGAAGAGCTCTTGCCTCACCTTAAACCTGCCTCCATGAGGATGGAACCTGGACTCCTCGCCATTTCCGCATTTCCATGTTTGCTTTTTCCCCCGTGCAAAGCGTTTCCACTTTCTCCTCTCAGTGCATTTGCTCGTTTCATTCCCCCTCACTACCAGCCTGTCTCCCTCTGCTGTCCGGGGTCCCAGGTGGCCTCCCTCCCTCACAGTCCCTTGCACCCTCTATACTCCCTTCCTGCGCCTTCCTCTTCCTTCCCTCCGCCCCCGCCACCCTCCCAGGGCCCTGAGCAGTGGGAGGCCTGGAGGGGCTGAGACCTCCCCACTGACTCGGCAGCCAGGGCGGTGCAGCACCCAGCGTCTTCACAGTGGAACTAGCCACTTCTTCCTCTCCCTGTTTCCTCTTCCAAAAACTGGAACCAGGGTCACCTCCCAGTCCTTATCAGCACCAGGCAGCCATCATGCGGAGCGTAATGCTCAGCACTCAGGAAGTGGGAGCTGCCCACGAGCCGCCTCACACCCCAAAGCCAGGTGTCCTATTGGACTGCCCCCAACCCATCCACCTCCTCCCATGGCCTCTCGTTTTCCCCACCTGAGAGCATGCCACCTGCAGCTGGCTGTGGCCTGTGGGCCTCCTAGGGGGCTGTGTCCTGTCTCCCAATCTGGGGCTGGACGCTCCCCCAGGTGGGGCTGGGCAGTGTGGCCCCTGGCGGGCAGCAACATGGGGCCGGCCGGACCAGCGCAGCCCTGCGCCTAGTAAGCGCCCAGCACCTATTCTAGAATGAGGTTGAGTGGATGTCCTTCGGGCACGGCAAGATCATGAACCATCAGAGAGAGATGAAGGGTGTGGAGGGCACCGTAATTGCAGTGTCAGGAAAGTGGACATTTTCAGCCACGAAGCCAGGGCTATCAAAGGGCTTTCTGGTGATGCTGACTGCCAAAGGCATGTCACTCTGGCCCTACGTCGTGTGTGCCCTACGTATGTGAGTTATCTTTCTCTAAACACCGAATTGATTGGTCAGAGTGTTTTAGTACATGAGAATAAGCTTTATGGGGTTTTGTTTTTAATCGCGTGCCCTTGAAATGTCATCATACCATTCGCCGGAAAATACACCAGGCAGGACGTTTGAGAGAGGTTTGTATTTTGAGTCAAGAGGCAGTAAGTGGAGGAGTCTGCTCATTGTTCTGGGACTGGGACTGGGACTGTCACCCGGCACATGAGGCTTTGCTGCTTATTTTAAGTAACTTAATGTTAAGAGTGTGTCATTTGAATAGCTCCTCTGTCAATATCTTTTATTTCATTGTAGTCCTTCCCTGATTAGAGATTTCTTTGCTACTGTGTAAATTCACTCTCTTCCCATTATCTTTCTCTCTCTCTCATTCTCTCTTCCCCCCGCCCCGCCCCCTGCTCTCTCTCCCTGTCTCCCTCCCTCTCCTCCCCTTTCCTCCTTCCAATAAAAGTCAGTTGTGACTTTTATTCTTGGAGCCTGCATTAGCCTCTATTATTATTTGAGAGCTGCTAAAACAAAGTCCCCACAGGCTGGGGGTTTAAACGACACAAATGCATTCTCTCAGTCTGGAGAGGGCGAGTCTGAGATCGAGGTGTGGCAGGGCTGGATCCCGAGGCCTCTGCTTGGCTTGTCGATGTCATCTTCTCCCCGTGTCCTCACAGGATCTGTCTACTCTACCTGTGTCTGAATTTCCTCTTCCTAGAGGGACGACAGTCCTGTTCGATTAGGCCCCACCCTGATGACCTCATTTGAAGGTCATTATCTCTATAAAGACTCCATTTCCAAATACAGTCTGGTTCTGAGGTGCTGAGGGTTGGGACTTCAGCAGAGGAACTTGAGAGGACACAGCTCAGCCCACAGGAGAGCCTGGCTTTCCAAGCACGTATAAGTTTGTGTCATTTGTCTTCTTTCCTGCAGCTTTTGCCTCTCAGATGTCCTCCCATTTGTCTTTGCCTGGATTCTCTGCCCTGCGGGCCCCACTGCCCCAACCTCTCCACCTGCGCTGCCTGCAGGCCCCTGCGCCCCCCAGACTGTGTTCCTTCCCAGCCCCCTTTGTTCCTGCAGCATCAGCGCATCCCTCCTCACAAACTTTAGGTTTTGCAGGTTTATATGTTTTTCTTAGCTGTCCCAGAATTTTTTCTTTCTTCCTTTTTCAGATCACTGTATCGCCTTTATCTCTTATGCCTGACTTTTCCCTCCACCTTCAGGATTCTTCCTGCCTTGTCTGCTGGGCCTCTCTCCTTACTCTCATCCAGATCAATGAACAGGGACACGATCCATCTTCTTTGGCACTTTTCCCATTTCCCTGTGATCTCTGGATAACACTATTTTTTGTCTCACTTTACCTTGTCACTGTCTCTATAAATCTCCCCCGTCCCTGTTCTCATGCTGCTCCTCTGCACGTGTCCAAGGTTAACAGTGTTCCTTTCTCTCCTTCCTTTCCAGCCACTGCTGTCTTGAAAAGGCCCTGTCCTGGCTGAGCGAGCCCTCTGCCCTGTTCCCTCGTTCTGGTTCAGAACATCACCTCACCACTGCTAACTGCTCAGGGAAGCTGGTCATCCTCCCTGGAGCTGGAGCAGGGGGCGGGGTGGGTGAAGGGATGCTCCTGCTGTGTGCACTGGCCTGAGGGCGGAGAAAGAGGGCTCCTCGCAAAGTGAGAGTGTGGAGGGGAGGAGTCAGGCAGGCAGTGTAGACACTCAGGCCGGACAACAGACAGGGGCTGACTGGTGGATCCTTGTTTCAAACAACTGCCTGGAGTATCAGTGAGACTTGAAGGTGGCTCTCCAGTGAGGAGCTGAGGCTGAAATGATCCTGGGGAATCTTTTCATTCCATTGGTTTTGATGCTCATGTACCAAGTTGATGCTTTTTCTTCATCACCATTTTCATCATTTTAAACGTTTTACCAAATTTAGATGGAAGATGCTTTCTGAAAGCCTTCAATTCTACTTCTTATAAGAATTTTACTCGTTTGACCTATAGTTACTTACAGAAATGATCATTAGTTGTTAATTTTATTGATCAAACTGTGTGAAACAAGCACCTGCCAAGAGTTTGAGGGATACACCAGACCAGTCACAAGGCACATCAGAGAGAACAGTTATGTTCCATCATTCGCACTTTACATGCATTCTTATTTGACTCAGAAATAGACAAATTCATTAAAATATCCTCAGCTATCACCACCAGTCTGCCACAAGACTTGAGAAGATGGTAGGATGGCCTTCGTCATGATTCCCACAGAGGCTGACAGACTTGTGCGTGCAGCCAGCCCACCGCCTCTGCATCTCTTCACGTTCTTCTTGTTTGCCCAGCCTCCTGTCTCTTGCCTTCTTGGAATCTTGAACTCTGCAAGAGCAGGGCCGACTTGGCTTCCTTCACCAGCATTGATGGAGGGCAGCGAATCTGCCTGAGCTCTGGCTGCGTCTTCTCCATACCATCGTTATCTTCATGTGTCCAGATGCACAGCTGGGCAGGTAACACTAAGCTTCATTTCCATGCTCAGGGACCCAGGCCGATCCATTCCAGATGCTTCACGAGTTGAGGGATTTTCCATAAACTTCAGAGATGTCAGAATCCATCAAAATATTATATGACTGGGTTCTTTATATATATGTATATGAACATAATCTATATTTTATACATTTATATCTAAATATTTTAATCCATATTTTATATCTATATATTTATATAATCTAAGGCTTATATATGTAAGCTATGGTGTTAAGCTATAGTGTTCATATAATTATGTATGTATATATCCTAGATTATATATATATATGTATATACACACTAAGGCTCTTTGTAAAATGAAAATCTATGTTTAAACTAGTTATATAAATTTTTTTATTCAAACAGTATACACTTATATGTTTACATTTCAGTTTCAGGATGACACCTCTGACTTTCACAATGTCATAATTTAAATGATCTGTAGGGATTTTTTTCCTCCTCTAAGTGCACTTAACCCAAAAAAGCCAATTAAATGGAGAACAATATAAATAGCTTTTCTCTGTTGCTGCCAACTTTGATCTGCCCTCATGATGATAACAATTTATTAGAGAAGGAGATCGCTCTAATTTGGTTTACTTTAACAAATGTTACTCCGTTGGAATCAGGCACCCCTCCGCGATGAGAGTGAATGCAGAGGACATTCTGTGATAGTGCCGGGCAGGACCCTGCAGTGGTCTATGGCGACTGTAGACCGAGACGACAGTGTTGCTGGAGCCGCGGTGTTCACAGCCCAGCGGCCGCTCTGTTGTGTGGACCAGCACTGAACACAGAGCTCCTCTAAAGGATCATGTTTATTTAGAGAGCAGAACATGGTGTGATGACTTTGACCTCTAAATGAAGGATGGTCCCCTGGAAGCCTGGTGCTTCCCAGAGGGCTTGTGGCTTTGTGCACCTCCAGCTGATCCACGTGTGTCCAGGCCTGCAACTTGCCAATTGTATAATGCTATGATTGCTCTTACTGTTACTATTATCATCTTACAGTGCTTTGATATTTCACGAAGAGGCCGGGAAAAGCATGGATTGTGTGGTAGTGCACAGAATTGTAATGGCATATGTTATGTTGTCAAACCTGTAAAACTCTTAAGAATTTTTTTCTGATTATAGAAAATAGTACATGTTAAGGTAGAGAATGAAAAGTTTCATGATTCCACCTGTTAGAAATCCTGGCTGGTTTTCTGCACCCCTGAACACACACACATGCACACACACATGTGCACACGCACACACTTCCACAGGCATACATGATTTTTTCAGCAGTGGGCCCATGCTCTTCAG
>NW_012115110.1:3857576-3887874 GCF_000951035.1 Colobus angolensis palliatus
ACATGCACGCACCATGCACGCACACACAGGCACATTCTCACATGTGCATCCACCATGCCCACACACATGTGCACACGCACGCACACACAGGCACATTCTCACATATGCACCCAACATGCACACACACATGTGCACACGCACACACTTCCACAGGCATACATGATTTTTTCAGCAGTGGGCCCATGCTCTTCAGGATAGTCTGAAGTGTGCACATCTTTTCTCATAAGGTCCCTGGACATCTTCCTGGTCAACTAAATCTTCAAAAGGCTGCTGAGCCCCCCAGCGTGCAGGGTGCTGTGGGCGACTGAGCCAGCCCTATCGGGTGACAGTTAGGAGGCCTCTAGTTCTTCCCTCCCTGAACAACCCACGGGGACCGTCCTGTATGTCATGTTTGCTCCTTGTACCCTAATTACCATAGAGAAACTCCCAGAAGTGGGGTACTGGATCAAAGGGCGGGAACACCCTCCGTATTGATTGGATACAGTGCTGCCAAATTGCCCTATAGAAAGGTTACCCCAGGTTATAGTCCTGTCAGCAGCAGGAGGCTGGAAATCTCCCAGGCCTCTCCAACCCTGATGATTTCACTACTTCCTAATCTCACTGGCAAAGCATATCTCATCTTCTTTTGCTTACATATTTTGTATCTTATTCAGGTGTAGCATCTTTCATACAGTTGGGTTTTTGTATTTTTTTGTGGGGGGATTTAGGGGATGGGTTTTGGCCACTTGACTTTCTCATTTTGCCCTTGGTCCATTTTTCATTTGATTGTTATTTATCTTATTATCTTTAGGAATTTTTTTGTCTAGTTGATTCCCAGGCCTCGGCATTTGTTATCTCTTGCAGCATAGCCCATTATCCTAAAACTCAGTGTCTTGAAGAAACCAACATCTCTTCTCTCCTAGTTTCTGGAGTTGAGGAATCTGAGTGCTGCCTGCCTGGGTGCCTCTGGCTCTGGGTCTGTCATAGAGCTGCAGGGGAACTGAAGGTCAGGGCTGCTGTCTCATCTGGAGATCTGACTGGGGAGGATTGGCTCCCATGAGCACTTATGTGCTGCAGCAGGATGCACTTCCTGGGTGGTGCTGGCTGAAGGCCTCAGTTCCTTGCCTGTGGGCCTCTCCATGGGGCCGCTCACAGTATGGCAGCTGGCCTCCCTCATAGGGAGCTAGGGAGAGAGAGATAGGGCACCCAGGACCAAAGCTGCAGTCTTTTGTGGCTTCCTCTCAGAAGTGACTTTCCATCACTCTGCCATCCTCTGTGCAACAGAAGGAAGCTCAGGTCCCTCACAGTCAGCGGGAGGAGGTCAGACAGGGAGTGAACACCAGGAATCGGAGATCCTTTTGGGACAGCTTAGGGGCTGCCCGATACAGGAGCATAATATTTGCTGATTCCGTCGGTAAGATCTTGTTTTCATTGTGTGTTCAAATCAGTTATTAATGTGTATAGAGGCTATCACATTTTTACACATACATAATAAATTCTGGCATACACATTCATGTAAACCACATTTTTATTGTGACTTTCACTTTGTGTGTCAGGTGTAGGGAGTGGTTAATGATAGCCCACCAGTCCATCCGTGCAAGACCCATGGGAGCCCATTCTGTTTCTAGAGGATATTATTAAATACACTTCATCCTGTCAGGTATGTCATGTCATTCCATGCATATGTGTGTTTCACTGGCCCAGCCAGTGCTGTCCTCTGTGCCTTGCTCCAAATCTTAGTTATTCCACCCAGAACTTGGGCTGGTGGGCCGGCTGTGTCACTGTTTGTATGTCTGGCCCATTGCTTTTCACACCTGCATCTTTTTCCAAGATGTGAATTGATCACATTTTGCTCATCCACTCCCCTGGAGATGCCAGCAATCTCCCACCTCCCTGTGGTCACAGGAACACGGCTACTCACCTGCAAGTAGATCTTCTGGGCTTGATGCCCAGCTGTGAGCTCACAAGTGCACGAGCCTTGGTATGTGGATTGTCTCGAGGTATTGCCAGAAACTTCCAGAATGCCTTTGACATTCTAGAAGTGGCCGATCAACACACTTCCCTGCAGACACCTGGCATCATCCTCCTCTCTCAGTTTTGCCCCTTGACAGGACCCTAGAGGCATCTGACTGCTGCTTTCTTTGCGCTTCCCTGATGACTGGGATCTGAACATCACACTGCACACTTATCAGCCATCCAGGTCTCTTCTTTAGACATCTGTTGATCTTCTTTCCCTTCCCTACATTGTGTCCTGGCTATCTAGTTTTTTTCTTCTCAATTTTCAGGAAATTTTTCTTTTTTCCAGGTATTTATTTTTTTGTGCAAGTGTTAGACATCACAAATATTGTCTTCCCAAATTTTCTTTATCTTCTTCTCTTTCTCGTCTTTTATTGGGGGAAAAAAAAACCCTCCCTAATTTTGAAGAAGTTACATTACGATCGAGGCTGTTTGGGAAGACCAATTCCTCACCGTCCCATCACGAGGCATCCTCCTGAGACTCCTCCCACTGGCTTTAGAGCTTTTCCTTTCGCATTTTGGATTTCATCCATCTAGAGCCCTTCTCCATGGGAACTGCCAGGCAGACACCCAGCTTCCTTTCTCTGCAGTAAACAGTTTCCTTGACCCCATTGTCTGAGCCACCTGGTCTTTTCCCACGGCTTTCTGCTGTCATTGTTATCCCATGACAGTCCCACGTAAACAGGATTCTCTCTTCTGCTTGGTTCCCCAGTTTTCCTACTCCTGTACAAATACTATACTGCCTTTAGAAATGCAGCCTCCTAGTCCAACAGCCAACAGAGTACGACCTCCTCTGTCTGCTCTTCTTTTTCAATATCATCTTAGCTTTTTATGGACCTTGTAATTTTTCAATTATTTGTCAAGAATTTTACTCTGAGCAGTGAACTCTCATTTCCACACAAGAGCATAGTCTGAAATCTCAGCAGTTTAACACAGGAAAACTATGTTCCGGCACAGAGTCTAATACTGGCCAGTGTCTGCTCTCTACCTGGCGCACACGGTCTCCAAATTCACAGCAGCAGTGGGTGAGAGCATGGTAAGGGCATCAGCGCCCAACTGTCTCCACCCGAAACACACACACCTTCTTCTGTGCACCACCCACTGGCCAGAACTGGCCCCATGGCCCCCATCTGACTGCAAGGGAGGCAGAAATGTAAGGACCCACATGGCTATTTGTGGAGCATTAATGCTGTCTACCAAATCCAGTTCCTCAAAAATAGCTGAGCCTTTAGGATTTTCTACGTAGGCAATTCTAGCATCTACAAATAATGAGGTCAACAGAAAGTCACATCCCAGTGACGCAGAAAAACTCAGTACCATGAGAGCCAGGCAAACAAAGCCAGCACAAAAGTTATTTTTGCTACTTCAAATATGGAGATTGAAGAAGCTTGATTTTTTGTTACCTTTGAATCTTACCACAAGCCAATGTAAATATCACAATAACAAAGCCAGGAAAATTAATCAGTAAAATTGTTCTTATGCCATTTAAAATATCACAAAATACACCTGGGATTAACTTTTCCGTTACTAGGAAAAGGGCAGTTCTGATGACTTACTTCTTAGCTCCCTTTGACTTCTGATTTAGTGCCTTCCACAATAGGCCCTCAAAAAATTATTGGCTGCAGACATAACATATTCCATATGGTCTTTTCAGTAAAATTGAAAGACTTTACTTTGAAAGTCCAGTTTTCTGAAAATGTTAACCTTCTAAAAAATACTTATTGGGAAGCTGAGATCAGAATTTGAATGCTGGCAGAAGCTTTAAGCCTACAGGGCTAAAATGATGTTGCCTGTGCACGTGGCGTGAGTGGTACAGCCTGAGGGCTGGCACACCACAGTCTGTGCCTGCATGTGGATCTTCCATCCAGCATGGAGCACCCGTGCTTAGGAGGTTAACAACAAGGAGTACATGCATGGCATGGGAGGGGGCATGCTGTAGCCGAAGAAGGTTGGGAAGTCCTGTCTTAGGAGGTGCTATTGAAAAATTCCCAGAGCCAGCAAGGTGCTGGTATTTCCTGCCAATGCTCAGACATCACAGGGCTCCAACTCCAGTTCCGGGATGAGGCTTGGGTTGGTGAGGCACTGCCTCTTCCTGCCTCTACTTCCGCAGAGAAGTTACTTGCTCCTTCATTCTTCACTCCATCATTTAAAAAATCACTAGTGCATCTCCCTCCTGGGTGAGAATTGGATGACATAACATGTGAAATACTGCGTGGGACACATTTTGGAAAATGACAACATGCATACCATCCTTTCTTTGGAATTCTAACTGTGGCACGCAGGGGCCTTCAGACTGGTCGTGAGAACCCCACAGGCTTTGTCATTCATTCCTAATGTAAATAAGCTTGAGCACCAGAGAGGGGCAATGAGCACTTGAGTACTGGGATAATGCGTGGTGGGGCATCACCTGGAGGTTCCATTGTCACACGTGGTGAGAAGGGGCTGTGAGCGCGGTCTCCAGAACCCAACTGGAGTCCCATCAGGTCACATCCCACCTCCAGCGCCTACCAGCTGCATGGCATTGCGCAATTTCCATCTGTACCTCCATGCCTCTGTCCTGAGGAGAGGCTGGAGCAGTCTTTCCCCGATGAGGATTGAGTGTGTGTGCATGTGAAGTCCTTGAGGCAGTGACTGGCACAGCTTTCCCCACATTCTATCATAAAATAAACAGTGTTTGAAGATTTCAAGTGACGCTTGTAAAAATCACTGATTGAATTATTTTATTTAGCTATTACGATTCTTAATCAGAAAGCCAAGATTGTATTGCAATGCCCTTATACAAATAAAAGAATTAAAATCAGAACATCTCCCAAAGTCATGACCTAAAAGTAATAATAGCCATCCTAGTTGCTTATAGAAAATCTCTTGTTACTTTTATTAGGTCAATCAAAAGCAGTCCCTTAGTTTTCTAAGCTTTTCAACCAGAGACTAGGAATCTGAATTTAGAATCAACTTCCTATCTTGATTACGTTCTTAGGACTCTTTTATGGTAATGGAGCACAGCATTTTCTGCAAAGATCCCCAACTTGCTTTGTCTATGCTGACTAAGCTATTTTATGTCATATCTTTGCCCCCTGTTTCCTTGCAAACATAAAGTGTGTTCTGGGTTTCATTTACACTGGAACCATCACCTGTATAACACCAGCCAATCTGGAAAGGTGGAATGATACTGTGTAGCCCTGAAATGGCTTCAGTCCATTCCTTTTATCCAGTATTTGTAGGACACTGCTGGATGGGGTCTCACTGAGAGCTCTTAATTTAACAAGAAACCAGTGTGAGCCGAGGGCAGGGGTAGGAAGGCAGGGCCAATGACGGGAAAGTGTGAGCGTGGGGTGTAGGGGGCGATGCTGGAGAAGGCAGGGGCATTGTAAAGGGAGCATTAGACTTTGGCCTTGAAGTCAAAGCTCTGTCAGGTGCTGGAAGGGAACTGGCCCTCCAGCCTGCAATGGAGAGGACCCCGCCCACAAGACAAGCCCCGCCCCTGTGGAGCAAGCTGGAGAACCAGCGCTCTGGCACAGAAATGCACAGGCTCTCCAGGGACTGGACCCTGCTAATAGGTGCTAGATTTCACCCCAAGACCTGTCAGAAAGAATGCTTTATGAAATACACTTATTTTTTAAAGTACATCAGGATAACTTGTGTTAAGTTCATCGCACCCATTGAAATGGCTCAAAACATTGAGGCCGGTTCTAGTAACGGAAAAGCCAAAACATCTGGGGGGCCGGTTAAAGAGCCACATGCGGCACCCCTCAGGTGTGCACTGTTTTACCTACTCCTAAGCTTACCATTTTTGGTAACATTACCAGTTTTGGGACTTCAAAATCAGGGTGGGGTATGCCTGCGTAGTCATGGATGAGGATCTGGAAAGCTCAGGGAGCCAGTGGCACTGGGGCTTCCTTCTTCCCAGCAGGCAGGGCCTGAGCAGGGAGGTGGGGGGGTCCCGATGTTTGTGCAGAGGAGACGCCTCCGCTGCCTCTGCAGCCTGCACCTCAGAAGCAGCCAAGGCACAAAGCAGTCAAAGCGGTGCCCTCAGGGCAAAGGCACCAAGCAAGGTTCCAGCTTATTATGAGGTGTTTGGTTATGAAAAGTTTTTCAGCACTTAAAGGTCTAATTTTCCCACAGGGGAAAACCTCCTGTTTTAAGAATGTATTTGGGGTTTGCCCTCTGGGTCACGGAGCTACTGGGTCAGTGTTGCTGCAGGAAGCAGCTTTGCTAGGGCTGTGCTGTCTTGACTCAATGAGACAATGACCTCATAAAACTGAAACATCTGGGGGGCCGGTTAAAGAGCCACATGCGGCACCCCTCAGGTGTGCACTGTTTTACCTACTCCTAAGCTTACCATATAATATTTGTGAACTGCTGCAGAAAGCAAAGCACGCTCTGCGAATACATGGCAGGTTTGGGACAGTACCTTTTGGTTCCTTTCATTGCTTGGAGTGACCTTCGGTCATATCACATGAGAAATGCCCACTCACTAATTAATGGGTTTCCTCACAGGAAAATGTAGTTGAGATTTATAAAAACAGACTGTGTTGTCTTCACTGGACACTGGATACTAGCTGCCACCAATAATGATTTGCCATTCACAAGGACAGGAGTGGCCCCCTCTTGGCATAGAGAGAGTGGAAACATCCCCTTCCCCTTAGAAACCAGATCCCAACTCCAGGGATCCCGAAATTCCCACCTTCACCCCATCCTCCCCAGGATGGCTCACATGGGAGCCCACGACCACCAGCCCACATCAGTGCTGGAGGCCCACGGTCACATGAGAGTGCCCTGGGGAGGGACGGGGGCAGCAAGTAGGACCCTCTACACACCCCCATGCCTACACCAGCGTCCACCACCCTCAGGGCCAGTGATCACCATGACACTGTCTCAAACAGCCCACCTTGTGTGCTTCTCCATCCTGACCTCCACATGCCCCCCAGACCTCACTGGGCCTCACAAACTGACCTTGGGCCTGGCGGTGACCTCATCCCAGTCACCCTGCCACCATTGCAGACCAAGTCACCGTTTTAGTCATGACAAAGATTCTTGGTGAATTGTGCCTAGAGCACAACCCCTTGCACTGACAGCCTGCTGAGGACAGGTGCGCCCAGAGGTCAGCCTGCTGAGGACAGGTGTGCCCAGAGGTCAGCCTGCTGAGGACAGGTGCTCCTGGAGGTCAGCCTGCTGAGGACAGGTGCTCCTGGAGGTCAGTCTGCTGAGGACAGGTGCACCTGGAGGTCAGCCTGCTGAGAACAGGTGCTCCCAGAGTCCCTACAACCACCACCCCAACCTCCAAAACCCAAGAGGCTTTACCTGGGCTTTTGGTGACATTCCAGACTTTAAGGAAATGATTGACTAGAAGTCAGTGGGGCTTTATTCAAAATAAAGAGGTTAAAAGAGAGACCATTTAGGCAGAAAGTTGATGAGCTGGATCTTACAACGTCCACATGGAGACAGCAGCTGCTGGCCTGGTGGCAGTGTCCAGCAGGACGTGGGTGTGTGGAACTGGCATTTGGGTGGCATGGAGAGGCTGCAGGTGGGGATTTCAAGAGTTCCCCCATGTGGCACGTGTAAGCCAAAGACCAAGTGGACTGTTGACCAAATCTGGGTGGTTCTTTGGAAACAAATTGTGTATGCAAGGCTGTTCCAGGAGGTTTCATCCATATCCCATATCGCCCAAGGTGCAGCTTCACTCAATGCCTCAAGAAGGCTAGCCAGACAAAAGGCAGACCTGGTGTCTCCCCGGAACTCATCCTCCTGGAACAAAGTCAAATACCTGCTTGGCAGGTATTGGGGATCCCTAGGGGCATAAATTAAATCTCATTATCTTTATAAGCACAATTCCTTCTTTTAAAAATCAGGAAAGTATCACAGTAGGTGAAGTAAATAATCCATGTAGAGTCTTGTTATTGCTGTGTTTTATTACAAAAACAGACTATTCGAAAAAGTAACCTATCTTTTATAGAATTTGTGCCCAAATCATAATATTTTCACACTGAAATTTTCCCTGAAAATATATCTGAAGACTTCTAATGGTTCCAAAATCTCATTTACTTTATTTATTTGACGTTGCTGAATTTCTTTCTGCATTGTGAAACTCCAGTGCTGAGCATGCTGTGTGACGTGAGCTTTCTCTGTCATTGTAAGTAACATGGCTTGGAAAGAGAGTGCAGCTGTGAACTGCCACCGTCAAGCGCATAGCCTCCCTGAAGGCATCTCAGCAGCGAAAGCACCAGGTGCCGTTTACCTGGGTTGCCTGTGAAAATCATGCGTTCCTTCTTGATGCAATTTTTCTAGAACAACTAAGTTTGGACTCTTTGGTCCAAGTTGTGAAGCTCCTGCTGGCAGGGGCAGACAGTGAATGGTGGCTGCCTCTGTTTTGACAAATTCATTCCCAGGCTCTGATTCCTGTCACATTTCCTAGTGACATTCTTGGTCTCCTTCATTTTTTTGGTCTTTTCCCTTCAACAGCATTGCCGTACCTACTATCTGTGCTGAGAGAACTGTTCTGCAGCAAGGGTGGGCCAGAGCAGTTGTGAAATGAAGTGTCCCAATCACCCAATGGCAGGGGTGATCAAAGTCGCAACAGACCACAGGCAAGGGCTTAGGGTGGCAGGTGGATGATCTCCTGCACATGTGGGAGAGTGGTCCTAGGAAGGGCAGATGCATTCTGTCGGGAAACAGGCAAAAGGCAGGAGACGTGGTGAGTGGGTGCCCATCGGTGCATCTGATCTCCCTGGCACCCCTTCGCTCCACTCTGCTTCCCTCCTGCCCAAGGGCTTTATCCTTCCTTGGAGTGAGGAAGGCCAGGCCTCATGACAGAGCTGCCTGCCCTGGGGGTGTCCCTTCTGTCTTATGCAGCATCAGGAGTGCACTGGATCCCCAGTATCCAATCCTGAAATCAGGGAGGAGTGGCAGGATGGAGGCAGCCGTGGACATCTAGGGACACACAGGATGGGAGGCCACAGGGCTGAGTGAGCGGAGTCCCAGCCACTGGAACAGGAGGGCAAAAGTGAGAATTAAGCCACAGAGAATGGGTGGGCTGAGACAGCGATGGGGCCCTGGATTCTCTTGCTGTTCAATATGTGTTCCAAGAAGAAGGAAAAACACAGAACGCTGAGGAAGACCAACTGTGCAGAGAAAAGAGCTGGCCAGATTCTGATCTAAGAGGTCAAGTTGGGTAGGAGAACACCATTGTTTCTTGCAAGTCACTCACTGAGCATAGGAGCAGACAGAGCTGACTTCAACTAGGAGCAACTTCAGTAAGAAAGCGAGGGTCTCTGGGGCTAGTCAGGGAAACATGTGCCTTAATGGAGCCAAGTCTGAGGAGTAAAATGTTGAAGTAAATGAAGAGGTGCTGATGTCTGTATCCTCCGGTGAGTCTGTCCATCGTAACAAGGGCAGGGGCTATGCTTATTAAGACTTTTCCAGAATCCTCCGTGAAGACAGCTGGAACGATCTCACAAGGAGAAAACACAGACCGGGGGTCTGCTTTGTGCTGAGTAAGTCTTTCAGCCGGGAGAGTGCAGTGCAGCGTCCTGGGTGCAGCCCATGAAAAGCAGCTTCCTTTTGAATTCTGGACCTGGCCAAAATGACAAACACAGACTGCCCCCATCATCTCGGAACAGAGACTCACTGGGGAGGTCACCCGCCCTGTTCACCACGTCAGGCAGGGAGTGTGTGCCGAGGCCCTCACATGTGCTACACAGACCAGAATCTACATAGTGAAGGTAGACTCAGGGCCCTGATCATCTCAGGGCTTACATAAACCGTGTGGCAAATGACAGGATGGCTGGCCAGGAGTTCCCTGTTGAGATGATGGTGAGAGAGACACAGGGAAGCGGTGACCAAGGAGCGTCCCATGCCAGGGGGCACAGCCAGAGAGGTCACTTTTTTTGAGTGAATGATCAGTACTTGTTTGCCTTCTCTTAAATCTGTGACCCTTCCCCAGGTTTCCGAGAGCTGGCCTGGCCTTGGGGTTCAGAGTATGGCCTCCAAAGCCAGGAATTCCTGCACTGGGATCCTGGCCCTTGGCCACTTCCTAGCTGAGTGACTCCAAGCACCTTATTGTTCTGTGTGTCTCCGTTTTCTCTTCTGTAAAATAGGGCTGATAACAGCAGAGCCCACCTGGTGGAGTGTCTTGGCATGGTTTAGTGAGAGTGTTTGCCCCATCCTGAGAACAGGGCCTGGCTCAGAAAGCCCTTGGTACAGCCACGACGATGCCATTAATGAGCACATCTGCAAGTACCTGTCTTAAAGTGCACGTTAATGAAACCCAGTGGGATCCAGCTGCCTATGCAAAAGTATAAGTATTAGTGGGATCTCCAAAAAATAACCTTGAGAGAATGATCTCGTATCATGACATTTTTAGCAAAAAGTTCCTTTTTCTGTGCTTGCTTCCACCAAGACAGTACCATCTGTTTCAAAACAGATTCAGTCATTGCTAGAACTTTCTTTAAAATGTAGAGGCAAGCTCTGCTTCTGTTTTATAAGTACCCATGAACTGTGCCTTTGGTGCTGCCGGAGCTGGAGGATTTTGTGTGATATTAAATAGAGTGGCTTCGCTTTAATTCCTGATGCATATCACCAAAGTGTACACGAAACTGATGCTGGCTTTGTCATCCTGAGAGGGTTCACCGTTTGAAGAAACAGTTTCTGAGTGCCAGCATTACCTGATACCCCGTTTGAGGTCTGTGGGGCGGCAAGTATTTCATAAACCTCTGGGGGTTACAGGTTGCTCTCTTTGAACTTGTTCATGGCTAAGCTACACTTTTTTGAAGAACCAGATTTTTCTTAATGTGCAAAGAGTGCTAAATAATAAGGTCAAAAAGAGTTTTTAAAGTTTTGATATTATTCTAAACAAAATAACCATCACACATCTCAGATGACTGTTTTCCAAGAGTTGGCCCGGAGCATGCTTCTCGGGCCATTTCACCTGTGCACGCCTCATTGCAGCTGCACCCGCCCTAATCCCCCTTTCCTAGATTTCTTGCTTCTCTTCTTGACTGTCCCCAGCCAAACACACCCATCCTCCCAGGACCCCACAGCCTGCTCCTAAGACTGTCTCTCTCTGCAGGTCTGGCCCCGGGTCACTTGGCATAGCGGCTCACCACCTCCATCCCATCTCGCCTTGCATGCCAAGTGCTCATTATCCCCATGCAGGAGGTGTGGGCAGGTAGTGACACAGGTGCAGCGACTAGGTGCAGGGAGGGTGACCTGCTCACGGGCCTATAGCTAGAGAGCAGAGAGGAGGCACGCTCCCCTCCCCACACACCTCTCCCTGTGGAACCTCATCATTTAGGTTCCCTGATGTGAGCTCCCACCACTATACCCAGAAGCCTCCTGCCTGGATTTCTGTGCACACCTCAAAGCCAGCCAACCCGAACAGAGCTCAGTATCTCGTCCTGGAAACCTGTTCCTCCTGAGTCAGAAGCCTAGAGTGGCTCAGGCCTCCCACTGATCCTTCCCCCAGCCCTGCCCACGTGGCCTTAGTCGGACTCACTGAGTGGCCTCTGCCAGGCCCTTGCCATCTTCTCTGGACCATGACAATAATCTAACTGGACAACACTCCAAAACTGACTGCCTCACCACCTCCCAAATGACCCGCCCACAAGGAAAACCTGGCCCAATGTGCTCCCACCTGCAGAATGGGCCCAAGTGCTGAGGCACAGGTGAAAGGCCGCCCTGTCAGCTTTGTGCCTGCCACGGGCAGAGTTGTGTCCTCCCCAGAATAGTTGAAGTCCTACCCCCTGTGGCTGTAAGTGTGACCTTATTTGAAAATAGGGCCTTTGCAGAAGTGATCGAGTTGAGACAAGGTCTTGCTGGGTTAAGGTGGTCCCTAATCCAATGACTGGTGTCCTTGTAGGAAGAGGGAGATTTGGATACAGAGACAGATTCACAAAGAACGCCGTATGGCAATGGAGGCAGAGATTAGAGTGCTGTGCCCGCAAGCTGAGGCACACAAGGGTGCTGGCAGCCCCCGAGTGCTGGGACAGAGTCCTGGAGCAGACCCTTCCCCAGGCCCACATCTCCATGTCAGACTTCTGGCCACCTGAACTGTGAAAGCACATTTCTGTTGTTTCAAGCCCCCAGTTGGGGTGCTCTGTTCCAGCAGGCCCAGGAAACTAGGGCACCTGCCATACCTGCCTTCCCCACCTCCACCTCCATCCCACAGCAAGGCCCAACTCCCAGAAGCCTCAGGATTCTCACTGACCACCCTCACACGGCGTCTGCTCCTGCTGCCCCCTCTCCTGCTTTCTGGTTGGATCACTGCCACTTGTCTTTTGCGTTCAGCTCCTGAACCACCTTCCCCTGGAAGTCTCCTCCACCCGTCCGGGCCCCCACCCCCATTCGGTGCCGCCTCCTGCACCCCCACAGTCCACTCTAGAGCACGGCTTCTCCACAGGGTTATTCAGCCCCCTAGGGGGTGCTTGGCAATAGGCAGATAAGTTTTTGGTTGCCACCACTCGGAAAAGGGGTACTAATGGCATCCAGAGAATGGAGGCCAGCCTGAACAGCCTCGGTGCACATGGCTGGGAACAACCCAGGGAGGCGGCTGAACACCCTTAGTCCACAGGAGCCCCCAAGCCGGGAATGATCCAGCTCCAGCGTCAGCAAGGCCCAAGCAGAGGCACTCGCATCTAGAGGACACCTGCTCCTGCAGAGATTCCAGATGTTTTCATTTTGTCTCCCAGCTCCAAGTGGGAAAAGTGCACATCCATGGTTGCACACCACCCACCACGCCAGCAGGGCCCTCCTGCTGCGAGTCCAGCACTCTCTGATCAGACCAATGCTCTTGTCAGCACCCAAAGAAGAAAAGATATGCTTACCGTGTTCTGTACACTCTCTTCCACATCTTGATGGGCTCAAACTCGCCTTTAAAAATGAGAGCCCTGGCCGGGTGTGGTGGCTCATGCCTGTAATCCCAGCACTTTGGGAGGCCACAGTGGGTGGATCACTCAAGGTCAGGAGTTCAAGACCCACCTGGCCAACATGGTGAAACCCCGTCTCTACTAAAAATACAAAAACAATTAGCTGGGCATGGTAGTGCAGGCCTGTAATCCCAGCTACTTGGGAGGCTGAGGCAGGAGAGTCACTTGAACCTGGGAGGCAGAGGTTGCAGTGAGCCGAGATCATGCCACTGCACTCCAGCCTGGGTGACAGAGTGAGACTCCGTCTAAAAAAAAAGAAAGAATGAGAAGCCCACAGATGTGATGCTCGGAAGGTGAGTTTGGAGTGAAGGACTGTGTTCCCTGCATGTCAGCAGGGTGCAGCCAGCCTTCTTCCTGAGAACACCGCATCACCCGCTGGGACTCTGCTCGCCTCTCCTGGACATGCACAGCCCTTCCATCCCCAGTCCCAGGCCTGGAAACATTCTCGCTAGAGAGAGAAATTTGACTATAATGGGAATGGGTTTCACAGTGCGTTTTTTTCTGCAGAAACTACTTATCTCTATCAAGGTGGGAGCAGGGCCATGGAGGAGAGTGGTCTTTTCCACCCAAAGCCGCGCCAAGGACTGGTCCCCTTGTGGCTGGTCCCTGTGTGGCTGGTCCACGTAGCCATGTGGCCCCTCGTGCCCCACCACCCAATGCACTGTCCTCTATGGCCTCGGATCTGGCGGGATGTTCTAGTCATCTACTTTGTGAAGCCACTTCTCTGGTCGCCTGTGTGTGTTTGGCTTGGGCATGAGTCAACAGGTCTCTGAGGCAAACAGTGCGTTCTCAAAGTGTAACCGAAAGATCACGTTTATGGCTTCTGAGGTGACTGTTTTGAGTTGACACTTTCCAGAAACCACCCAACAAATTTTTTAGCTGCCAGATCTAGGAACTAAATCACAACTAGTCATGGGGGGTGTGTATGAATGAGTCTGCTGTATATTGGGCACAAACTTTGAGTGAAACCCAACAGGGATCGCAGAAGCCTGAGCGTGCCCCATGTTGGCATCAGAGGGGCGGTGAGCAGGGAGGGCTGGTCTGCATACTCCAAGTCCTGGTTTCCTGGAGGGAGTCCAGCCCATGTGGCTGCCTCCAGCCCCTTTCCCTGATGATTCTGGGGCCCTCCACAGGCCCTGGCCCTGAGGCTACCTGTCTTTGGTCTCACCCCTCGTGGTGCCCTCAGGCCACTCTTCTGTGGTGCCTCTGCCTTCAGTCTCAGGAGTCCTTGATTTGAACCCAGCTCTTCTATAGCCCTTGGCAAGTTGGTAAATGGAAGCCCAGTTTCCTAGTCATTGCAGAGGTTGCCCGGGTCAACATTTAATGAGATGGGATGTGAAAACAGCCACGCAGCAGCCCCACATCAGAGCCGGGCTGAGCATGGAGCAGCCGCCACGGCATTTGTGGGCGGTGTGGGGACTCAGTAGTCTCTGGGGTTGCACTTCAGACAGAACCTCGACATGACCTTATTGGCGGCTCATCGTTTCCAACGTATGTTCCCACCCTCTCATTTTCCCCTCCCCTGTCTCTGCTCTCCCAGCCCTCTCTGCTTGTCCCCTCTGGTTGGTGCTGGGTGGGGTTCTGGCAGATTCGGAGCCCACCAGGCTGAAGCTTTCCCTGTGCAAAAGGACTGTCCATCAAACTGGCTCATGTGGCCTGGGGCTCCCTCCACTCAGCTGAGAGCCTTCCCTCAGGTTACTGTGGACTCTAGTCAGCAGCCATTCCACAGCAGGGAGGCTCACATCGGTCCCTGCAGGGAGGCTCACATATGGTCCCCACCATAGCCACCTGCATGTGCACACATGAACACACATGCTCACATGTGACATAATACATGTGTATAAGTACCCACAAACACACAAATGAGCACACGTGCACACATACGCAAATGCACATGTATGTACATGCACTACTCATGTGCACATGCTCACATACGCACACATGTGCATACATACACGCACACACACCCAGACTCACAATAAGGGCTATAGTCACCTTCTCCAGATCCTTCTGTTTCCTGTCTCATCGGACCAGATCCAGCTGAAGTCCCCTGCTTGTCAGTGGCTTAAGTGTCGTTGATCTGATTTGGGAATGTGTTTCTTAGAAGAGTCTAATCTGTTGTAGAGTCTCATTTGTCCTTTAGAAACTTACAAGTTGAATTTTTTCTAGGCTTTGCTTTGAATGTTAAACCTTAAAAGAAAGGTGAAATCCCCAATGTCGTTCCATAGCAGACCTCCTTTGAAAGATGCTTGTAAGCTTTGGTTTTCCTCAAGCCAACAGTCTAGTGAGCTTTAATTTTTGTCCCCAGATAGAAGTTTTAGGGGAAGCCTAAAATGAGTCCTGCACATGTTTACAACCCATGTCAGGGAGTTCAAGATTATGAGTGCTTTTAGACTGACAATTACTCCTTCAAAGACTTTAAAAACAAGTAGCAGCTCTGTAATTTTGGCTCAGGAAATGAGTTCAGGAAACTCAAAACTTTACGTAAGGAGTCTGAAATTTTTAACTATTTTTAGAGGGCAAAAGTCTGTAATTCATAGGCAAGCGAAACACAAAAATACCAAGAAAGTAAGTTTGCAATGAAAAGGAATGAGAAGAACTCTAATCGTAATAAGTATAGAATTGATGTATTAATGTCAACTTGTTAAGACATAATTCAAAAGTCTAAGAAATTAGCCATGTAAATGCAATATACTTTATTTGCCTATGGACATTTTTGTGACTGAATAAGTCACAAAATGTACATGAAAAGACAGAAATGTTGTGTGTTCTTTCAAGAGGACAGAATGAAACTATCTTTACCAAAGGAAAAGACCTTCTGAGATAGTTGAAAAAATAAGAAGCTCCATTTATTGTGTTCACCCTGTGCCTGGTATTGAGCAAAGCATCTTTTATGTTTTAACATATTAAATTCTTATAGAATCCAGTGCCACATAATACTATTATAATGCTTATTTTACGTATGAGAAGATCGAAATTCAGAGAGGTTAAGTGATTCACCCAAGGTCACACAGCCAGGAAGTATTGGAGCAGGGATTTGAAGCCAGGTCTGTTGAATTATGCAACTCCTTCCCCACCAAATACACACACAAGCACACACACACACAGACACACACACACTCTTAAATTCCATGTCCAAGCCTCCGCCTTCCCCAAGCATCTGTCCATCGTTCTATGAGTATAGTGAGCCATTTCACACCTTCAATTTGGGACCCCTTGTCCTCTCCCACCATAGCCTGGTAAACACCTGCCCAGCTATGTCTCAAGACTCAGCTTACGTTATTGTCAATAGAAATATTTCTGAACACACAAATCACTACCACCACCCCTCTTCTCTCTCCTTTCTTTCTCTCTTCCCCAATGTAGAATCCATCATACCCTCTGGGCTATAAGTTCCATAAGGACCAGAATTATTCTTTTTAGAAAGCTCTGCAGTCCCGGTCACCAGCACAGTTCCTGACTGAGGGGAGACCTGCAGCAATTGACTGCTGAATGAATCCAGAATGAATTGACTCTTCCTGCCGCTGGCTCTTTTCGTTCGACACACCAGTGGTTCTCAATCAGGAATGATTTTGCTCCTGTGGGGACATTTACCAATGTCTGGAAACAATTTCTTGTCATTACTCATGGGGTGCTACTAGCATCTAGTTGGTAGAGGTCAGGGGTGCTGCTAACTTCCTTCCATGCAGGTATAGCCCCTACAGCAAAGAATTACCTGGCCCAAGATGCCAACAATACCAAGAGTGAGAGACCCTGCCTGCTCCACACCCTCTGTCCCAGCAGCTGCAATATGCCTGGTTATCTGCCCGTAACGGACTCTAAGCCCTAAAGGCAGGGACCTGGTATCACTTTGTCTTGTTAGACCCGGTACCCAACACACTGAATGAATGCATAAATGAATGAATGAGAAACATTAGACAATTGAGGGAGATGCAGACGTGCCAGGCTGAAATTCAAGTACATGGGGACTGAACTGGGGACTTCAGTTTGGGGGCACTTGTCATCTTATTAGCTGTGTTGAAGTGTTTTCATGCTGAATCATTGCTATTGGCCCTCAAAAGGCCATAAGGGAAAAAAAGAATCAAATCAAAGTACCACCTACTGGTTTTGTTTGACAGATGCAGCCCTGGAGAATTGTGTTCTCATTAACACTGTTCGGCTTCGATATTACAGTGAGACTTTTAAGGTGGTGAGGGCAAAATCCTGTGATTGTTCATAAATATACACTTACCATGTGTGGCTCAGGAAAGAGAGAAATTGTTACTTATCAAAAGTGTTGCTGTAAACGCTGAGTGATAACACAAAGCTGTTGTAGTGGATGAGTGAAAAGTCACATCCACGCCTTTTAACTTTAAGCACAAGGAGAGATATTTTAGAAGAAATGAGAGTTATTCAAAGGAAATATCTCAGACTAGATTCTTTGATTATTAAATAGAACTGGACAAGGGAGAAAGGTAAATGTTATGAGAATAAGAAAACGCTATTAATTGTATGAAGTTCAAAGTCCTCAGTGTTTTCAAATGCATTATCTTATTGGATGTTCGTCATGATGTATGACATTGGCTGCACTTGATTCCCAAAAGTTCACTTTTCAAGAGACTGTATCCTGGAAGGATGAATGGGAGTGCCCAAACATCCGCAGCAAGCAGGGAACATGGGATGGAGGGGTCCCCCTCTTCTTGGTGCAGTGGGCACAGCAAGGGCATGTCAGAAAAACAGCTCTGTGACACTGGGAGAGCCAGGAAATAAAGGGGGAATGCAGGGAGTGGCTTCCAAGTCCAGCATTTCACTGTGTCAAATTTAAACAGCCAATTAGAATCAGATGAACCTATAAAAAAAATTGTTAATTGTAAATGTGGGTGTAAGAGACAGGAGATGAGATGAGAGCTCCTTATCAACAGTGTAGTGCAATAAATGCGCTGAGCCTCTGACTGACTCATAACGGGCTCTGTCTCCTGGTTATGGAATTGACTAAGCACTGGGACTTTCTGTTCATAATTCTAACAGGGAAGAAAAGGCAACAAAGAGTGGTCTGTTCCTTTGGGGTTTTGTTTGTTGTTTCTTGTAACAATTGAGACTTTCACAAAGAGTAGCACAGTGTGGATTCATGCCAAAAGCCACAGAATATTCCAATATGATTGTGAGCCTCTATTTGTCTAGCTACCTTTAGCTCAGGATTTTCATATAATACCATAGATTTTCAGTATGATAGAGAAAAAGGATAGTGATGGTTAAAAAAATCATTTTAGCCAAAAAAATCAACCCTTGATATTTGCTGTCACTTGATGTAGAAATTGATGCTGGCCGGGCACACTGGCTAATGCCTATAATCCTAACACTTTGAGAGATGAAGGTGGGAGGATTGCTGGAGCCCAGGAGTTCGAGACCAGCCTGGGCAACAAAGTGAGACCCTGTCTCTATTAAAAAAAAAATTAACTGGCTGTATGTGGTGGTGCATGCCTATAGTACCAAGTACTTGGGAGGCTGATGCAGGAGGATCTCTTGAGCCCAGGAGATCAAGGTTGCACTGAGCTATGATTGTACCACTGCACTCCAGCCTGGATGGATGACAGAGCGAGACTGTGTCTCAAGAGAAAAAAAAGAAGGAAGAAATTGATGCTAACATCCTCTCAAAGATGTGAAAGATGTGTTTTCATATGTTTAATAAGATAACTTTGGACTTTGATCTCAGCCCACAATGATGATGATTATGAATATATTAGTTCTGAGCGGTCTCTTTTTATCAAGTATAATTACATCACATAAGCAAATATGCTTGAAGTTATAAAACTCAAAATAGGAGTCAATCCTAGTGAGGCATGGGGATGTTGCCAGCAGTAAATAAATGGCCATTTCCTGTCCTCTTCTCCTCCGATCTTCCTTCATCCTTTTAGCAACTCTTCTGATGTGAGCTGTACAGCATTTTTGAAAATGTGTGCATGGTGGCACTTGCCTGTAATCCCAGCACTTTGGGAGGCTGAGGTGGGAAGATCACTTGAGGCCAGGAGTCCAAGACCAGCCTGGGCAATATAATGAGACCTCATTTCCATAAAAAATAAAAAATTAGACAAGTGCAGTGGCTCACACCTGTAGTCCTAGGTACTCAGGAGGCTGAGGCAGGAGGCTTCTTTGAGCCCAGGAGTTTGAGGTTGCCGTGAGCTACGATCGTGCCACTGCACTCCAGCCTGAATGATAGAGCAAGATCCTGTCTCAAAAAAAAAAAAAAAGAAAAGAAAAGAAATAAAAATAAAAAGAAAAATGTCTTAAAAAAGGAAAAGTTCTGCTGCCCCCAATGACAGATGCACAAGTGAAACCAGAGGGATATCCAGAGCAGGCAGAGTTTGGTAACCCTAGACTCCTGACTTCTCAACTAGGGATCGGCCTGTGTGTCCACTGTTGAAAAGACAGTTATTGAAAAGGAAGCCTAGGTAGGCTCCAAATACAGGCATGTGAAATGGCCTCTTCCCCTCCACGTTTCAGGTGACTGGGCACCGTCTGCCCAGTAGATTTGGAGGTCATTGCAGCTGCCTTCCCACTGGAGTTGTCAGTGGGTTATTAGAGAGCCAGGATCGGGTGGATCATGCTTGCTGGTGGCCAGACAGACCCATGTGGCTTCTGCCCTCTATGGCTGTCCAAGGCGCCTGGCTGCTGTGTGTTGAAGCTGCTGGTGGGGAGGCCTGGTCCCTGTTCACATCCCAGTATGTGCCCACAATTGTGCTGTAGCACCAGTGCCCCGTATTGGGAGTGCAGCGGGTCTGTTCAGAGAGAAATTCTGTTCGCCAAGGTTCCTGAACAGCAGGCGATGGTTGGTAATCATGCGCCTGCCAGTAGACGAAGCTCAGCCAGGTCTTTCCAGACATTTCTGCCCCATCTGCAAAACATGTACATGGGATGCCCAAGGAGTGGAGGAGATCGTCCAGGAGAGCCTGGGGGAGGCTCCGTGGAAGTAAATGTGCCTCAGAGGCTAAGGGAACGTCTCAGTTGATCCACCATTAAGAGGCTTAATGACGAGTAATTGAGACCGGAAGAGTGAGAGCTGCCACAGGTCCAACTGAGGCCAGCGTCACCCCAACTCCTGATTGTCTTCTATCTGCTCCTCCCCTCTGGTGCCAGACATGCCACATTTTCCAGGGCGTCCTGAGATACTGTCACATGGGCAGCGTTGCCTGATTTCTTCTTTCTCATAGTCCAGAGCCCTCTTGTACCATCTGAAGATGGGTCAGTCCCTTTTGACCACTGCAGAGACAAGTGCTGTGTCCTTGGGAGCAGAACATGCCTGGTCACTGTGAGGGGACGTGGCTCCCTTCACCAGCCCCAGCCCCTCCTGGGATTGTGTGACAAAGCACCTGCCCTGACCTCTACCCCCTCTTGGACCTCGAGGACAGGTCTCTTCTTCCATGAAAATGTCCACCGTCACCTCACAAAATGGTGCTGAAGTGACACAAATTCCAATACATTCACTAATGGCTCCGGAACTTGAATTTTAAAAAATAGAGTTTTTAAATATTTGTAGAAATACACAAATATACACATCTCTCTATAAATACATTTATCTTCACTGTTACCACAGATGGAATCTGAGGTGGTAATTAAAGGCATTCTTTGGAGGGAGGGAAAGGAAGTTCGAACAGTCTATTGCCTCAGGGAGAACGTGCTTGGCTGTGAAGTGATGCCCTTTCGATAAGGCTGGCCCCTCCTGCGTGTCTCAGGAACTGGGCCAGAGATTGCTCTCCAGCACCGTGGAGTGAGCAAGTTCAGATTCAGCCAGTGCTGTGTGTGGGTTTGTAAAGGCAGCACCCCCCTCCCCTAGAAGGCTGCCAGCCCCAGGCTGCCCCATCTGTTTGGTGCCAGAGCTGAATTGTTCTGCATCTGGGAAGTGAGGCTTGCCCCCACCCTGCTGGTGGCCAGTGCATTGCATTGATTCAGACATCAGAAATCCCCACGACTCCGTGTGTTTTTAGTAAAGACGGTAGGACACAGAATTCCCAGTGACCTTCTAACCTGGTTTTTCTTTTCATCTCACGCAGGGACGGATCTGTAGGAAAGCTGGCAAATCCAAAAAGTCCTTCAGTCGCAAGGAAGCTGAAGCTACCTTTAAGAGTTTGGTGAAGACACATGAAAAATATGGTTGGGTGACCCCGCCCGTGTCCGATGGCTGATGTCTGCCACGTGCAGTAGACGCTCAAGCGCCTGTCCACACACACACCAGTACCCCGACATCTCCTCAACGCTGTGCATCCTCCACCCTTTTTTACTCCAGCCAGAACTGCATCCTGAATGCCAAGGAGACGTTTAAGTTATTTATGAACAGATGTGTTTACAGAGAGGAAGAGGAAGCAAACGCCGTTCGGATTATGTTTCGATTATAAATGAATGATCACCTCGAAGTCACTTTAGAACACATGTTGAGATGGTGACATTTCCCAGCCTGCCTGCCCCTCTGCCCACCCCGGTCACATTGCCCTGAGCTTCTTTCCATGACAGCAGCTCCGACGAGCCTGCAGGAAACTCAATGCCCCTGCTGGCTCCATTTCCATGTAAATGGCGCCGTTCATATTTCATAGGGATGCCCTGCATTGCCACCGTGCGTCCCCGGCACGTGTTTGCTGTGCTCTGTATCTCTTGTTTTTCTTCCTGGAAGATCAACATAACTTGAAGATGTGTCTTTCTGTGGCCCATGGTCCGCTGTGATGACATTTAGACCTCATTTGTGCTATGACCTTTGGCTCATGAAAACACAAATTTAACATTGCCAGGTTCTAGTGATTTAAAACCACAACTGCCCACTTGGTGGAAATGTGCCCTCGATGCTGATTTGTGGTGTGCTGCTGTCCACAGATAAACCAGTGCCATTACATGGAAGGCAGAGGACGCTGCGGCCACCCCCGGCAGACGGTGGCGTGGACACCAGATGCGCCCTCTGGGGCTCAGAGCAACGGGTGGTCAGCTGCGAACAGTCTTGTCCGATGTTAGGAAATGGTCCTATGGCCGCGCCTTTGTGTTCCTGTCTTCTCTCCACCACCAAAAGCAAAAGACGATTTCCCATTCACTGCAGTCATCTGACTCATTTTATTATCTGTGCTAGTGACAAGGAATGTCAGAACTGCCAAAGGATACCAAGTGAGCATATGATGATTTGCATGACCGGGTCTCTTTCACCCAATAGTCACTTGTGTGTCCCCCGAAACTGGGATGGGTGAGCACCCTTGCTGTGGTGTAAACTTCCTGTTATTTAATCTCCCCACAATTTCATTTTTCTCTTCTGTTAAGTTACTTAGAACTTTCTAAGAAACTCCATGAAATGAGGAAATACTGTTTCTAATAATATGAGGAAAGAGGTAAAAATGTTCATTCCAAGTGGAAAGTCTTATTGGACACATTTTAAATAAAATCATGCATACCTGATACACTGCCTCAAGGATCCAGTCATTGTGGGCTATCCTTCCATTTAAAATATGTCAGATATTCTTAAATTTTTTAAATATTGCAAATACTACAACATGTAATTCTAGAGCAGCATTCTAAGTCAGGTACCGGAAATGAGTCTTAGGAACCCATAGTCTTTGCAAAAATTAGGTAGATTGAAATGGTCCCCAGAAACAGCCAAGGAGCTGAAGGGATGATTGGATCAAGTTCAGATGTTGCCAACTGTATCTTACCACTGTGAGGGAGGAGAAGTCTTCTGGGATAATATATTCAATTCTTCAGGCAGTTTTGCCTACTTGGGAACCTGCCCATTGGTTCAAGGTTTTCAGAGATCCAAGAGGCCTCGCCTTAAAGAACAAGGATTGATGCCTTTCAGCAGGGCTGGCCGTTCACCAAATTTATTGTTACTTTTGTTTTTCTTTATCACTTTCTTATTTGCCCCTAAGTGCACACAGGCAGCTCTGCTAGACCAAAATGACAGTGTATTAAGAATGCAGGGCCCGCTCAGGTTTCCTGTGGTCATAATAGTCAGGAAACTTGATGACAGTGAACTTACAATGTTCATTCATGCAACCCTCTATGGTGGCATTCTCCATCCTGGAAACCTGACATTTGGCTGACGGTCTTTGGACCCTGGAGCTATTGACCATCCTGGAATTACACTGTGGAGATTAAAGACCCAGGACAGAAACATCTTGCTAGGGAAAGCACCTGAGTTTATTCCTTTCTAAATAATTTTCTCTTCTAATGAAAACTAAAAGCAGTTTTACTTTAGGGGGAAAAAATATATCCAAAGGCAGGTCATTTCAGTAGTGTTTATTACCTGATTGAAAAACAGGTTCACGTTGGTCTCCGAGAACTGCACCAAGGGGTGCAGCCAGGAAACTGGTCTGACCCCGGGTTGGGCTGGGTGACAGCCAGTGACAGAGCAGAGAGACACTCAGCTCAGTGTCGCACCTTCCATACACTCAGAGTTTGATTTTTTTGCATGGCATTTCCATTAGGTTTATTAGAAACTTATAGAAGAAATCAATTCTTTAGTGAACGAAATACCGTTTTTTACTTCAATTGGTAAGAATTTCTCACTTTAAAAGCAGTAGGAAGTAATGTAAAACTCAACCATTGCTTGGACTGTTAGGAGTGCAGACTCCCTTTTTGGTGGACTCCCTTCATAGGCAAGCATGGCTGTGCCCAGCCATGGAGGCACCCTTAGGACAGTGAGCACAGGCCTGGCTGCCCATGCCTTGGCCATAGCCTCCTTCCACCCTGCTGAAGTGGACATCTGCCTCTGGAGCCCAGGGTGAGAAGGAGAGCCCTAGAGCCTGGGGCCAGAGTCCCACATAAGCCATTGAACCTATTCCTCTTTGGACAGACAGCCAGGGAAAAATCAGACAGTGGCTGCAAATGTTCACGTCCCGATAGCTCCACACACCCATGCATCTGTGGGAACTCAAACCAAGCCAGAGCTCACCGAGCCAAACAAACAGAAAATCACAACCTCATCTGTCCTCTTCTCAATGCAAAACTCCTTCCCATCCAATAGTTTTCCTGAACCAATCACCCTTGTTATTGGGTATCTTCTCCACTGCTGGGTAAGACCTGTGCATGGCCTGGGTCTGTAACTGTCTAGAAGACTGAGAACTGCTTATGCCTTAGGGAGTTCTATGTAAGCAGCAAGGTTATTCCCCTAAGTTATACACACACACACACACACACACACACACACACACAGGTGCCAATACTCCTGCAAAGACTTGCTGTCTCTAAAATCCACTACTCAGAAAAACCAGGATGCAGGCTTAAAGTTTTCAGCTCCATCTGTCAAAATTTGACCTTTTTTTAAGAGAAAAACATGTAGATGAGTGAAAAAGACCTGGGACTGAAAGACAAAAAGCCATGTATCGTGTAACCCTGGCCAGTCACTCCACCTGCCTGAGCCTTGGTTTCCTCAGCTGTGTACTCCTAGCAGGTCAGTGTGAGAACTGGCCAAAATGATGGAGTAGAAGTGCTTTGGAGACTAAAGATTGTCAACAAAATATAAGTGTCATTTTCATAGTATCAGGAAATTTACATTACAGCAGGCTTTAATTAGAACCCACGTAGATATCGACTCAGAATGATCAATTACAGGTATTAAAATACACATACCTGGTAATCACATACTTGCTTTCCGTCCCCAGTTCTTACATTAAGTCAACCAACTGACCCAAAAATCAACCAATAACTAACTGACCATCTCTCCACTCACTCAGCATTCTCCTCTTACATGCAGGGCGTGCAGAAGATTAAGGTACAGCCCCTTCCCTGGATAGCAACTCAAAAGATAGGAATAGCACACAGGCACCAGCACCAAGCAAGGCAAGTGCCAAATTGCACTGCAGAAATTAAAGACATTGTGCAAGTCCGGAGATTTTCTGACTGAAAACCAGAAAGATTTCACGGAGTCAATCAGGTTTGAGCTGTGGCTGGGCAAAGGGAGGAAGAAGAGCAGGTGTAGAAATAGGAGGGGCTGAGGGCACCTTGAAAGGGAGTGTGAACTCTGTCCTCACTGGCCTTGAATGGGAGAACTGGAGTCTCTTTGCCACCTGTCACCTGCAGAGACCCTATTCATGGAGCTGATTTCAGGAAGCAGGACACAGTCCCACCTGACAACCGAGCCTGGTGTGTGGAGCTTGCCCTGTGCGTAGGAATTCTATTTCCATGTCCCCATCCAATAGCAGGCGAAATTTTAATGGAATTTGCTTTCTCAAGGGGCAGAGCTTACTTCCTGACTGTAGCGAGGGTAGAGCCACTGAATCTGGAAGGCCGCTTAGTCTAATGTTACACCCTCTGCGGTGAAGGAGGCGAGCCCAGAGACTCTGAGGGGCTTGTCCGCAGTAGGACGGGAGCAACGAGGCCACTGCCTGACTGTGGCTTTCTGATCCTTTATGTTGCTTCATGAGACCATTAGGTAATTCATGTTGCCCTCATCAAACACACACTCTTCACCCAACCATTGAATCAGTACAGTCACGAGTCTTCCAAGTCAGCTGGGAAACACCCACACAATCCATTCTGTGCCCAAAGCAAATTGGAGCAGAGGGCAGAAATTCCCTCCAACTGCTTTGGGAAGCTTCTGTAAGGGGCTTGGAGCTCAGCCCATGGGACTGTAGTCAGAACTTTGTAAGACACTGAAATCATGTACAGCTCCGTTCTTAGTTTCCTGCTAGGTTCTACTTCTCTTTCTAATTTTTGCAGCCTCTAATTCACATAGTATTGAGTATCATTTTTAAGCCCAGGGCCTGTCTGATCCACAGAATGTGGTCAATAAACTGGAAAGGCAAACAAACTCTGTTGACGTTTGGGAAAGCAATAGTGATATTAGTTTGGTTCCAGAAGAAACATGGGAGCAAAGTGTGCTGGCCAAACAGAAACAATCAAAACAGAGGGAAGTAAGGTTTTCTTTCAAGGTCATGATAAGGCCAGACAAATAGAGTGCAATGAGGGGGTCAGGTGTGGGGCCGTCCTCCCAGGTCAGTAAGGCCGCATGGAAGGAAAAAAAGATCCCTGCACTGCCCCCCACTGCCAATTCACCCTGTGTCTCTTGCACAGTTAAAATCAGGAGGTGGCTTTCTCTTTTCTTCTACTGGTGGTAAATTAAGTGACTGTCCTATTTTGTAGACATGCAACCATTTTGTGTCTCTAGATCTTGGGCAGTCATTGGTGATGACACTAATTGAGCTAACACAGAAACTGCTGTCACCTGATGTGCTCGGTTTCATTCCTGCCTGCCTTCTCTACAATGTGACTTCATTTCATGAATGTGGTTGCCATCATGACAATGCTAGGATGCTGATCTGTATACCGTGAGTGACTGCGAACTTTCAGACTCTCACTGCAGTTCATGGGGAGACTTTGGTGTATCCTGTTTCCAGAGTTATCCTCTTCTGTGATCCTCAGAAGCAGAGAAAAAAATGCATGTGGCATAAATCAATAGGAAAGAAATGTTTACCACTGGAAGATGGTGAGTGCATGAGTCAAATAATCTAGAGGCACTGCCCTAATGAGAAAAAAACAATGATTCTGGAAAACAAATCTTTAAAACAATAAACGTCTTTACACAGAATGCTTGCTGTGTCCTTGCATGGTCTGTGTTCAGTCACTTTCAGGATTTATCTGGGTCTCCACGTGTGTTCTCCCCACGAGCCATGGTGAGTGAGACCCACTTGGCACCCTCTGATCTTTTGTCCTTTGAGTCCTTTGTGGTTTGCCAAATGAAAACCTTGAAGTATATTGTGGGTATTCGCCATAAAAATCAATGAAATGTAGCTGAACCAAATCTAACTAATGTAATCAGTGTGACTTAGATTTCTCCTTCAGCTGCCATTTGCATTATAAAGATTCGTAAACGTTATTGACAAAGATTTCCATTAAAGTTTCTCGATGTAAGTGAAATAGTGTGCTTAGCATAAAACTGTAACCTAAACTACTACTGAACTATAGAGATATTTCTTTGGAGAACTTATAGAGTAACAATTCTGGAAAATGACAATTTTCGAGTGCCCTAAGCACAATTTGTTGAAGAGGCACTTCAGCTCACTTTTCACACTAACATGTATGTTGGTATTCAGTTTTTGTTTTAAGCCATTTACCCGAGGAATTTCTCAGCCCTAGTCAATTTCAAGATCATTTTCTAATCAACAGCGTATTTTTAAAAATCTCAAAATGTGGCTCTTTTAGTACTGAACAGGCCTGGGCTGTTGATCAGAAAACCATGCCTCTTATCACATGTAGATAAGGCACTCAGCCTTACACCCAGACACTTGGCTTCCACTTTCCAAACTGAAATTCTGAAGTGCATATCTACTGTTGAGGGCTGTGGTGACAAGACAGGCAATGTGTGGGAAGCAGGCCCAGGGCCTGATGTGTAACTGGAACTCAGTACATTATTTTACAAATAACAGTGAGATTGGTTTGGCACAGTCAAGCTGACCACTTGAGTTGGCTGTTAGGATCCACTTCCAGGCTGTTCATTTCATCCAGGTGAATTTGCATCCTTTCCTTTGGGTGAAAGCATGACAGATACACCATCAATAGGGCATTGACTCTGAACTTGTGGGGTGATGGAGATGGAAGTGTGCCAAATCACAGACTCTCCCCAGAGTGCATCCAACCTCAGCTGTGTCAGAGAGTAACAGGCAGTGGTCTGGGTGATCTGTGTCCAGGGACGTATTTTTGTTAAGGCAAAAGTAAAAGACCCAGCGGGATTGAACAGAGCCCTGGCCTTTCACATTGACAATTCAAGGTGTGTTTTGTGTCAGTAGGATAGGTGCAGGGCAGAGCTATATAAAATTCATGCTCTCCAGCTCTTCTTTGCCACTTAGGTGTTTGTCTTAAGAGAGGTCTTGATACGGTTTGGCTCTGCGTCCCCATCCGAATCTCACCTTGAATTATAATAATCCCCACGTGTCAAGGGCAGGACCTGGTGGAGCTAATTGAATCGTGGGGGCAATTTCCCCCATGCTGTTCTCGTGCTAATGAGTGAGTTCTCATGAGATCTGGTGGTTTGAAAAGGGGCTTGTCCCTTCCTTTGGCACTCATTCTCTTTCCTGCCACCCTGTGAAGAGATGCCTTCCACCTTGATTGTAAGTTTCCTGAGGCCTCCCCAGACATGTGGAACTGTGAGTCAATTAATCCTCTTTTCTTTATAAATTACCCAACCTTGGGTATTTCTTCATAGCAGCGTGAGAACGGACTACTGCAGTCTATTTCCATGCCAGAATAAATGTTATTGGAAACAAGTTATTTTTACTTAAACAAGGGGAAATGATAGAGATATTAAAGTAGACATACACACAAACTGCTTGACAAAATGGAGTTGAAATAGATCATGTTTCATTTGTTCAACCTTTGAGTGTCGGGATTATGTATAACTGTACAGCAGTGAGCCAGGATACCAGCAACAAGGTCAGGATACGGTGAGTTTTGAAAGTATAATGTTTTTTTAAACCCATCACAGAGTATTTTTTGAGTCATTAAAGGTTTCCGAATAAATAATTTTGAAGGTAACATCCAATGGAATAATTCTAAGCAGCATGAATAAACTTTCACATAGGAAAACATCCTTTTTTTTCTTTTCCTACATTTGCAAAGTTTTTAATTTCTCAAATACCTTTTAGAACTGTCTTCTCATTTCATCTCTAGGCAACATGAGATGCAGATTTAGTAGGCAATAGTGTGCAGCTTATAGATCAGAAGCAGGCATTAAGTATAATTGATTTTTCTAATCTGATTTTACTTAAACATGGTCAATTAATTTCCTGTGTCACTACAACATTACATTAAGTCAATACTAAACTTTTAAGTCTGTAACTTCAAGGATGTTTCTAGCTACAACTTTGCAGTTTACCTCTTTTAAATGATTCCCATAATTTTGCATTAGATAATATTCCTCGCCTTTTCCAAATGCTGCGTATACTCCCACACATACATACTTGATTTATGTAATCTTATTCTCATTGTTTCAAAGGTTTTCTTCTCACTTTACTCTAGTTTCTACATGTTATCGTATTGCTTTTCCATTAAACATGCCAATTTCCAAAACAGCATACAGTTCCTTGTAACACTGCTTCCTTTGTTCTCCTCCTTTTCTGTGCTCCTGATTCTTGTGGTGCGGGGGCCTCCTTTCTCACCTGCCGGGGATCTTGTGTCCCTGTCTGATATCCTCAGAGCCATGGACTTCATGGCATCCAAGCTTCAGGCCTTCTCATATTCAAATGGGAATAGAAGTTGCTTTTGGCAAATCATATTTTGGAGCTTGTTAAAATTTACTCTAGAAAGGTAGCATCAAAAATTAAAGCAAAGCCTATGAGTTCTAATTTTTGTGCCAATTATTTACTTAATAAATAAATGGAAAGGACCTCAGAGATTCTTAGGATCAGCTCCCTGATTTAATTGGGTTCTGTCTGCCCCAGGCTCAGTCCTCAGCTCAGAGCCTGTTCAAACACACTTCCATGCCTTCACGTAGAGGGGTTTAAAACTAGCCTAGTCCAGTGACTTGTAAGAGTGAAAGGATTCTTTATGACAAGGGAAGTATAACCCAGAGACCCCATTTTCTGAAAGATTGCTTTAAAGCACAGGAAGTTAAATTCAGAGTCTGGGGGGCCTCATCTAATGTATTACGATGCTGGGACCAGACATGGGGCCCTTGTGACTTCAGTTGGGCTGCCTTAGAAATATAATTATATCTGCCCTGCACATGCATAGGATGAATTCAGGAGTGCAGCACTGCCTTGGAACCTGAAGAAAGAAAATAGAAGAAACCAACCCTAGAAGTGCCTTGATTTGGACTTCTGACCTCAAGAAACGTGAGAATAAATTTCTGGGTTTGTTTGTTTGTTTGTTTGTTTTTAATTTGAGATGGAGTCTCGCTCTGTGGTAAGGCTGGAGTGCAGTGGCACGATCTCAGCCCACTGCAGACTCCCCCTCCCGGATTCAAGTGATTCTTCTGTCTCAGCCTCCCAAGTAGCTGGTACTACAGGCACACGCTACCACACCCTGCTAAATTTTTTGTATTTTTAGAAAAGACGAGGTTTCACCATGTGGGCCAGGATGGTCTCAGGATGGTCTTGATCTCCTGACCTCATGATCCACCTGCCTCAGCTTCCCAAAGTGCTGGGATTACAGGCGAGAGCCAACACACCAGGCCAGGAGCTGGGAATTTAATAGGCATGTTTGTGCAACGGGACAAGGAGTCTCCGAGTGAAAGATGTGGGACCAAGGCCATGGCAGGGCTGTGGGATAAGTGATTGGATGGATGGGTTGTGTGAACTGATGAATGAATGGATAGATGGATGGATGGACTGGGTGACTGGATGGATGGAAGGACAGATGATCAGATAAATGGATGGGTAAATGGATGGATAAATGGATGGATAAATGGATGGATGGATGGATGGATGGATGGATGGATGGATGGA
>NW_012115110.1:3888054-3897775 GCF_000951035.1 Colobus angolensis palliatus
TGAATGATTCAGGCCTACCCTGTGGGCCTTACATGAAAATATCATTTTTCCCTTGACATTTTTTCTAGGCAAGGTTGTTTCTCCCATAGGGCTTCAGGTTAGGCTATGAGGACCCAGGAAAGGAGCCTAAAGAAGCAGTTCATTCTGCTTCTTAGTACCAAAGTCCAGAGGCACACACAGAGTTCTCCTCTTTGTGGAGACACAAAGAGGAGCGGCACACAGCCCCTCCTCCCACCCCCACCAGTGCTCAGGGTTCCTCTGAGCCTAGTGGGGCAAAGCCCAAGCCAGGAACACAGCTTGTACCTGCCAGAGTGTCCTCCAGGCAGACATAGCCTTCAGGTGTCCAGGTAGTCTAGGCCAGAATTTAGGTTCAAGTCCCACCCACCACATCTTAATCACCCAGGACCTCACAGGTAAGAGTGCTGTAAGTAAGAAATCCTCAGGCATATGGAAAGTTTGCTCCTGGTTTCCTGCCATGTCAAAATAAGAAATGCAAAGCAGAAATTGCTAGATAATATATTTCTATGTCCATGTAGTTCACTACATGTTTTAGTTATATTTATTCTTGTTCTTTTGATAAGACCTCCAATGCATCCTTAGTGTCTATTATAACAGAGTTTGGAAGTTTTATTTTTTATGCTGCTCCTACTGCCTTTCAGACATACTTCACGAGCACAGAGAATAATATCCTGTACTACGTCCTGGGGAATTGCTCCCGAAGTCCCTAAGATCCTGGAAAGGCAACAAGTTGAAACTCGATGTTTTTCCTGGCTTTTTCCAAACTATCTGCCTTCAGAGAAGCCTTTTGGAGGCCTTTGGCACTTGGCAGTCTGAAGTGGTCCTGTCCCTGCAGAACGCTCTGGACCGTATGTGCAAGTGCGTGGGAGGTTGTGGGCCAGGTTCATTACCTTTCTCCCCAAACCTCATCAGGCCATGGCTAAATGAAACACGGAGTCATGCGTGTTTCATGGGAAATGGGCGGTGTCTGGCCTCTGTTGCCATCTGCATCAAAGCATCCTTCAGGGACAGGACCACTTCAGACAGGGCTGCAGGTCAGGGAGCGGCCGGGCATTGGGAGCCCCTGCCAGACACTAGACTCACAGCTACAAACGCATGGTCCCATTTACGTTCATCTGATGTCATGTTAGTGTCAGCATTTGAGGGAGCGTTAGTGTTTACAGTTCAGGGAAAAGAGACACCAAAGAGCTGAAGTGACCCACCCACAGCCACACTCTGATGAGCAGAATCGAGTATACAATACATTCCACAGGATTCCTCCTTCACGGGTGGCAGATTGTTGGATTCACTGAAAGCCATCCCTTTGAGTTTCGGTCTTTCTGAAAATCCAAGCGCCAAGGCCTTAGTGCCATCAATGCTTTGTCCCACTGGGAGGAGAGAGCAAAGATCCCAGCAGTGCATGGGTGCTGGGCTTCAGGTGAGGAAGGAAAGGAGCTAGGAAGAAATCAGAAGCTTGCAAAGAAGAGCAAGGAAAAAAGTTCCTGCAGGTGAGCCACCACACTTGGAGGTGACCTCCCCAATGAGTCACACCCACAGCATCCCCTGCCCTGAAGTCGGGAAGCCACCAGAATACAGCAAAGGGAATGGGGTATCACCCCATGGTTATGTTACATTATATGGCAAAGATGAAGAGGTTTTTGAAGATGTAATTAAGGACCCTAATCAGTTGAGTTCCAGTTCATCGAAAGGGAAATTAACTTGGGTGGATCTGACCTAATCAGCTGAGCCCTTAAAGGCAAGCCTAGGCTATCTCTAAAAAGAGAGATCCTCCTGAAGGTCTTGAAATAAGATGCCAAATTGTGAGGAGGCTACAGGGAAGGGCACTGTAGGTGTCTCTTGGAGCTAAAAGTGGCCCCTGCTGACAGCCCACAGTAGACAGGGACCTAAGTCCTTCAGCTGCAAGGGTCTAAATTCTGCTAACAACCTCCTGAGCTTGGAAGAAGACCCCCAATGCCCACAAAGAGACATAGCCCAGCCAACTCCTCGATTGCAAATTTGTGAGGTCTTGCATAAGGGACCCAGCTAGACCATGTGCCTAGACTCTCAGCCCATGCAAATTGGGAGATAATAAATAGATATTTTTTTTAAAAAATTGAGGGATTCTTTGAATATTATTATTATTATTTCAATAGTTTTGGGGGAGCAGGTGGTGCTTGGTTACAAGGATAAATTCTTTCGTGGTGATTTCTGAGAGTTTGGTGCACCCATCACCCGAGCAGTGTACACTGTACCTAATGTGTAGTATTTTATCCCTCACTCCCTCCCCTGCACTTTCCCCCATGTCCCCAGAGTCCATTATGTCATTCTTATGCCTTTGGGTCCTTACAGCTTAGCTCCCACTTATAAGTGAGAACATAGAATGTTTGGTTTCCCATTCCTGAGTTACTTCACTTAGAATAATGGTCTCCAACTCCACCCAGGTTGATAATAAATAGATGTTTTTTTCAATTGCTAAATTCATAGTAATTTATTACACAGCCACTAATGTACCTGGCAAAGCTCACATTTTGCCCTGGTCTGCCCCTACCCTGAGACATCAAGCTCAGCAATGAAAAGGTGGTTCTGGCAGAGTTCAGAGGGCTTGTCCTTGTCCAGCTATTTAGACGTGGTTACCAGTGTGCCCTTGGGCATTTTATTTATGTCCTGGGCTACCATAAGAGATGGCCACAAACTGGGTCAATTAAAACAACGGAAATTTGTTCTTTCACAGTTCTAGAGGCCAGAAGACCAAGATCACAGTGTTGGCTGAGCCATGCTCCCTCCAAAAGCGCTAGGTGAGGATCCTCCCTTGCCTCCTCCAGCCTCTGGTGGCCCCGGGTGCTCCCTGGCTTGTGGCTGCCTCACTCTAGTCTCTGCCTCCATCTTCACGTGACCTTCTCCTCTTCTAGCCTCTTCTGTCTGTGTCAAATCTCCCTCTGCCTTCCTCTTACAAGGGCACTTGCCATGGGACTCAACAGCAGCTGAACTGAATTCAGAGCCCGTCCGGATAGACCAGGATGATCTCATCTCAAGCTCTCTTATTTAACTACACCTACAAAACCCCATTTCCCAAAGAAGAGAAAGGGTTTCAGGGTTTAGGACGCGGACATATCTTTGTGAGGGCCACTTCTCAACCCACTCCAGCATCATTGTCAACATGGAGATAGGCACGAACACCCGCATCTCCCATCCATCTGCGGCTGGCTTCAGGGGAAGCCCCTCCCTCCTCTACGAGCTGCAGACCCCTGCCACCCGCACTGCTCCATGATCATGGCTCTGCCACACCAGGGCCCGCTCAGCTCCATCTTTCCTGTGCTGGGTCGGGGCAGGGCCTGGCCCTACTGAGCAGGTCAGTGCACCCGAGGCCAAGGCCAGTGACAGGAGGGACACGCGGTCTTGGTCCTTCTGCTTCTCCAGTGGAGACTTTGTTCAGGGAAAAAAGAGGAGGCAAGGAACTTGCGGTTCTCTTTGGTCTTAGGGTCCACAAAGGACCTCGTCACAACAGTTCATTTCATTAGGCAACCCCACGTTGGCTCCTTCAGGACAGTGAATCACCAGCTGCCAAAGTGTACCTTTTTGCTTTAATTGGATTTTCCTCTATTGACTCTGCTTTAAGTAATGAAAACCTGCCGTTAAATGTTTGCTGAGTCACCAGCTGACCACCCCAGTCCTGCCATTTCGTTCTGCAGATGTTCCCTGCAGTCCTGACTCATCGGCCCCCATTGCCTGTTTCCCTCCTTGCTGGGAACAGACGTCTTTAGGGGCAATTCGAGCATGAGGAGAAAGAACAGAAAAAAATGATTTGGGTACAAAAAGATCAATCTTTCCAGGAAAGGAAGGGGCTAGTCATTATAATTTCATCACCAATAACCATGAGAAAACATTGCTGCTTTCTGAAAAACAAAATTCCCTCATTGCCCCCTTCAACACACATATGGGGCCTGCATCAATGCTAAATAGCACCTGCTTGTTCCCAGCCGCCTGCCAGAATTCAGTCCCATGCATAGCCCTGGTAGAGCTGTCTTGTGCAGAGTGGATTCTGTAAGACTTGGTGCAGGGTTAAACAGAAACAGAGAACATTTTAACAAAAGAGAAATTAGAAATAGGGACCAAGAGAAGAGGGCAACGGAGGCCAGATGCCGCCCCTTTCCCATGTCCAGCAGCCTCTGGACCGCATGTGCAAATGCGTGGGAGGTTCTGGGCCAGGTTCATCACTTTTCTCCCCAAAGCACATCAGGCCAGGACTAAATGAAACACAGAGTCATGTGTGAAATAATCAGACTGCTGCATTAGATCAGATTATCTCTCCGGGATAGCCGGATGCCAGCAATTTCTGTTGGAATGGATGGTCCTAGAGACAGCCCTGCACAGGAATCCAGGGCGGGGGCGAAAGCTTCTGGTGCTGCCCCAGGGTGCAGAGGGTTCGTGCCCAGGCAGACCCGCTGGCAAGACCTGCCTGCGGGAAGACATGTGCCTTCCCATCCCAAGCCACCAACAGAAGACTGGCATTTCCCAACCACAAACAGAACACGAGCCCGCCACATGAGCAAGACCTGAGCAAAAATATCAGTCTGAGTGTGCCCTATAATTTACTTTCCCTCTCATTTTCTTCTTTCTTTCTAAAGCTCCCTTTTCCTACCCCATCATTCTGAACATGCGGTGGAAGTGCGGGACGCATCCATAAAAGGTTCCCATCCTGCTTGGGGTCGCCTGGTCTGGGGCTGCACTGATTCCACTGAGGCCTGCCAGGGAGGTGCCCTTGAAACAAAGATTCCTTGGGAGGAAGCAGGGCTGCGTGGGCCGGCAAGTGACAGAATTCACACAGAATGGCCCAAATTGCCCACTTGAGCTTCCTCAAATTCTATTTCTGTGGATTCTTTTTTTTCCCCATTTTAGTAGGGAAAAACACTTTATATTTCCTGTACATTTTTACTTAAAAGGAATCAAAGGTAAAGGGAGCAGTGAGAAAGCAGAAATGTAAAGGAAATCTGTGGCCAGGAGGCTCCAAGAGACGGTGTAAGTTGAAGGGGGCCATCTAATATTTAAGGGGCTGCAGCAATGTCAGGCAGAACACAGAGCGGGAGGGATGGGGGATCACCTGACTCTACCCCGGGGCTGGCATGGGTGAGAGGAGGGGGTAAGGGAAGAAAGGAGGTGGGTTGTTCTGAGCTCAACAGCAGCCTCTGCAGCAGCCCCGTGTGTGCGCCCTGCAGCACATGCGCCTCTAAGGACATGCAAGTTACCCAGTTAGGTCTCCTGAAAGACCCTCAGCAATGACTGGGGGCCAGCCTGGGGACCACAGGTCATGCACCCCTTTTATCAAACAGTAATTTTCAGGCCGGTGCCCTTCTCCAGTGACCAAAGAGCAGAATTCTCAGTGGTGAGGACGCATCTGCACAGCCCAGCCCACCCCAGCAGAACACAAAAGGCCCAAGACCTGCCGTGGGTGAGACCAGCAGGGGTGACAAAAACATAGGCCTGGCCCGGTGCAACCGGCAGACTCGTGGCCTCCGATACACCCTAACGGACGTCTTCCTCAGGACCTGTGCCTATGTCACCTCGAGGGGCAAAGCGGACTTTGCAAGGGTGATGAAGTGAAGGCTTTGCGGGGGTTGCCCTGCCTTGTCCGGGCGGGCCCAGTGTCAGCACAGGGGTCCCAGCAGAGCAGGGAAAGAGGGTCAGAGTCAGAGGAGCCGTGACGACAGAAGGAAGAGTCGGAGTGACATGAGAAAGAAGCCAGGAGTCACGGTACACGGCAGCCAGATTCTCCTCGGGGCCCCCACATGGAGCCAGCCCTGCTGACAGTTTGACTTTGGGATTCCTGACTTCTTGCATGGTAAGACAAGTGTGTGTGCTTTAAGCCACTGTGTTTGTGGTGTTTTGTGATGGCAGTGACAGTAAACCGTCATACCTAAGCCTGGAGGCGAGCTACCTGAGCTGCAGGTCTAATGTAGTTTGGATGCCCCCTCCAAATCTCATACTGAATTGTAACTTCCAGTGTTGGAGGAGGGGCCTGCTGGGAGGGGTTTGGGTCATGGGGGGCAGATCCCTCGTGGTTTGGTGCAGTCCTGATGAGAGTGAGTGAGTTCTCAAGAGAGCTGGTTGTTGTGAAATGTGACACTGACTCTTTCTCCCTTGCTCCCACTCTGTCATGTGATGTGCAAGCTTCCCCTTCCACCATGATTGGGAGCTTCCAGAGGCCTCCCCAGAAGCAGATGCCAGCACTATGCTTCCTGTACAGCCTGCAGAACCGTGAGCCAACTAAACCTCTTTTCTTATAAATTATCCAGTCTCATTTTTTATAGTCATGCGAGAACGGCCTGACACAAAGTCCCTGCAGGTGACCTTGGGGCCTCGACACTCACAGGACATTGGAAGTCCCAGGGCCGCGCTGTTCCCGTTCTTATCACATCTGACTGTCATCCAGCCAGGGCCACAGGGAGCGGGGCTCTGAAGGTGAGAATGATTCTGGGGATTTAACAAAGAAACTTTGACATGGGCGGATGGGGGCGTAGGATCCCCAAGGGACAGTACGGCACCTGGGTCTAGAAGCACCTGACCTGTGAGCATCCCAGGCCTAAAGAACAAGGGGAGAGCATGCCCCCCAGCCCTGGAAGGGTACAGAGAGCTACCTTGGGGGTCAGTGACCTCTGTTTGAGGTGCCCCAGCGCCTGATGAACTTTGGGGACAAAATAAACGAATTCCCCGTGTGCCCTGGTAGAAGTTGCCTCTCCTGGGAGAGAGAAGTCTCAGTGAAGGAAAGAGACGCACAGATAAGGGCAGATTCGCATGAGCGCTGTGAGCTGGGGAGCAGCTCGGGGGCCTCGGCTCCTACAGAAGCAAGTGCGGTTGGGGAGCAACTTCTGACCTTTGGGTTGCCGTGGTCAGGTCAGGGAGTATCCCTGGCAGCGGAGCAGCTTCATCAAAGGCCACAGAGGCAAGAAATGGTGGGAATGGTTGGAGGAACAGAGGGGTGCACAGCCAGCAATGGGCGCATTGAGCTAGACAAGCACAGGGAAGGCTGAGCTGCGTTTCTAGAACAATGAGAGGCCATAGCACAGGAATGGCCGTCTTTGATTGTCCCCAGTGCCCAAAGCAGAAAGGCCCGGGATAGGGAGGCCATTCATTACAGACATCCAGTAGAGAGAGGCCAACCACACATCTGGGCAGCAATGGCCATGGTGTGGGGAAGGGGAGATACAGAGGCTTGTGGCAGCACCTGGTGACAGCGTGCTCCCCGGGGGCGGTGAGCGGCGTGAGGAGTCCAGGCTGATTGCTGGGGCTTCACTCTGAGACATGTCCATGATGACACTCCCAAATCGTGTTCAGCCATATCTCCCATCACAGCATCTGGTCTTTATGTCCGCCCGCAGCACCTGAGGCTCAACTGTCCCCAAGGGACTCGCCAACCACCTGAACATGTGTGTACTCATTTTGCCTTCCTCTGTGAAGGTCACCACAACCCACCCTCCACCCATCCTGGAGTCCTTATCACTCCCATACACACAGCCAACACCCACCCAGTCTTGGTCTTTGATCCTGGACCAGGACCCACAGCTGGGCACTGCCTTCTCCATCACCTCCCTGGCTGGATTGCTGCCTGGGCCTGGCTGGCCTTTGTGGCCCTGCTCTGCCCCAGAATGCCTCTTCTCCCTGTGAAAACCAGAAAGGCCTGTGAAGAGCCACTTGGGTCTGGTCTAGAAATCACTGACCAACCTAACGCCCCATAGAATACTCTCAGCTCTGGAGACAGAGGGCCCCATTCCAACCCAGGGGAGTCATGCCACCAGGCCTCTCTAGAACACCCTTGAGTGGCCCCTTCACTAACTGCACTGCCTCCGGGTGACCCCCAAGGACAGGCCTCCCATTCTCCGTTTCTACTGGGACCCCTCTCCTGCTCTTCCCCTGGTCCTTGGAGTGTGCCAGTCATTGCTCTCTATCTCAGGGATTTTGCCTTCTCCCACCTGAGGTGCTCCTGCCCCAATACTTAGTAGCTAGCCTTCACCCAAAAGCCTTGGATTGACCCGTGCCTTCACAGTGAGGCCCATTCCTGGCCACTCTCTCCGTGATGGTGACCTCCTTCACCCCATCCCATTTCCCGGACCCCCTTGCCCTGCCCTGAATTTTGCTGCCCCTTACCTGTGATGTTTCAACATTTTAAAAAAATAAAGAGATGAAATCTCTGGATTAAAGGTTTTATTTGGAATAATATGCAAGAAGTAGGATTGCACTCTGGGGCATACATGCAGAGCAGAACGGCCTCTGGCATGTTCAAAGAATACAGGGAAAGGTTAAGGCTTCCTGGAGAAAGAGGAGGTCATGCAAGTTATTTTAAAATAGAGTTCATTGGCACTGGCAGCTTTTTACAACAGCTGGTGAGTGTTGACTGGCAAGTGTCAGTAGCTGCTAGATACAACTTCTAATCTTGGAATTAGAGTTAGACCCCTGTAGTTTTGCACTGGGTTTGTGAGACAGTGCATTGGGCAACTGTTTATGAATAAGCAGCTAGCTGTGCTGTGTGACTTACCTAGTAAGCTGTGGTTTGGAAAAAGTTCTTGTCATAGTTCCTATTATCAGGCAAATAATGCATGAAAGCCCCTCCTGTATTAGTCTGTTCTCACGCTGCTATAAAGAAACACCTGAGACTGGGTGAATTATAAAGAAAAGAGGTTTAATTAAACCTCTTTGGCTCACATTTCTGCAGGCCACGCGGGAAGCATAGTGGCTTCTGCTTCTGGGGAGGCCTCAGGAAGCTTCCATTCATGGCAGACGAGAGAGAGGAAGCAGGAACATCTTACATGGGTGCAGCAGGATCAAGAGGGAGATGGGGGAGGTACTACACACTTTAAACAACCAGATCTCGCAAGAACTCACTAGCTCAATGACAGCATCTCAAGAAGGATGGTGTTAAACCATGAGAAACTGCCCCCGTGATCCAATCACCTCCCATCCGTCCCCACCTCCAAAACCAGAGATTCCAATTCAACACGAGATTTGGTGGGGACACAAATGCAAACCATATCACCCCCGTTCTTACCCTCCCCAGCTGCATTTGCCAGGGTTTGACACCAGTGACTCCACTGTGAGTCTTACAACTTTTACATTTCCCCCTTTTGATGAAGATCTTTCTCTGAAAGTATTGTGGATCAACTACTCTGTGGTGAGGTTTTGATTGTTCTGCTGTGCCAGGGCAGCCCTGTCCTTGGTTGCTGGTCTGTTCCTATTTCAGTGGATGTGATTGGTGAATAGGAGTTAGTGTCAAAATCCTCTTAGCCACATTTGAGCAACCAAGGCGGTCTGGAGAAAGTGGCTGTCAGGCTAAGTCTACCTGGAGTCCACTGTTAAGTTTCACGTTGTCAATTCCATAAGCATTGGCTATCATTTTGAAGTGTTGGGCCAGCATTACTATTTTTGGAGTGTCATTCCTGCAGAGGTTGGGCAGACAAGAGGTACAATATTTAAAGGAAATAATTCAGAGTAAATTGAATTATGCATAATTCAATTATATTCCAGAACAATTATTATTTATTATGCAGGAGCATAAAAAATTGAGTTTATGACCAGGTGCGGTGGCTCATGCCTGTAATCCCAGTATTTTGGGAGGCCAAGGTGGGTGGATCATCTGAGGTCAGGAGTTCAAAACCAGCCTGGCCAATATGGCAAAACCCCATCTCTACTAAAAATACAAAAATTAGCGAGGCGTGGTGGTGGGCACCTGTAATCC
>NW_012115110.1:3898630-3961585 GCF_000951035.1 Colobus angolensis palliatus
TAATCCCAGCACTTTGGGAGGCCGAGGCGGGCGGATCACGAGGTCAGGAGATCGAGACCATCCTGGCTAACACGGTGAAACCCCATCTCCACTAAAAATACAAAAAATTAGCTGGGTGTGGTGGCGGGTGCCTGTAGTCCCAGCTACTTGGGAGGCTGAGGCAGGAGAATGGCGTGAACCTGGGAGGCGGAGCTTACAGTGAGCTGAGATCGTGCCACTGCACTCCAGCCTGGGAGACAGAGCAAGACTCCATCTCAAAAAAATAAATAAATAAATAAATAAGTAAGTAAGTAAATAAATAAATAAATAAATAAATTTAGTTTCATCAGATTTGGCCTGATTATTTACATAAGTGTAGCAAGAATAGTGATTTCATCTTGGCTTGAACTTTTTTTTTTTTTAGGCTAGAGAGCCTCAAGGCAAGCTTTGGATTTTATCTATAGTGCCTATATGCAATTTTAAAAACATGATGTGTTACTAAAATCTTGGTAATACAATTAACATTTCTAGATGCATTCTGTTATAAAGAAAACAGATTTGTATTGAACTTATGTAAATAGCTATATCACCATAAAATTAAAAATTCACAAATACTTTTTGAATTTTGAAGGATCAAGTTGGAAGAAAAAAATGAATGTTTTCACCTTCATTTATAACACTTATACTTCACCAAATTGCTGCAAACTATGGGTAGCTTAAAACAGAAACTTGTATTTAATCTGGAAAGTAAAACATTTAAGAATCAACAATGTTTCACATAAAGAACCAATGACAATTCAAATAAATATCAACAAAATCATAATTTTTAATCAGTTATTCAATCTCACATAATTAAGTTTTGTTCTGCTTCATCTTGATTAGAAGTTTCATGGATCCATCAGTTTTTCATTTGAATTTTAGAAAGTTTTATTTAGTCCACTGATCTTAAAACTTAGTAGAAGCCTATATTTAAGAGCACTCATTAGAGTCTTTTTTATTAATCTGATTGCTGATACCTTCAGAGAAAAATCTACCTGTAGATGACAAGAACTTACAATGATCATAATTAAAATTGGATGAAGTTCAGTAATCAACAAGGAAATTCAGTTATTTCTATTGCATTTTAAGATAACAACCAGAATCATGATTGACAGCATCACATCAGAACCACAGGACTTTTATAAATGTCATCTAATGTTTAAATATTCACATCAATAAGATATCCACTTAAATATATGTTTTAAAAGATCTAGTACCACTTTATTATTTGGCAGTGCTTTTTTCATAATCTAATATATCAAATAAACCTAATGAGAAATACCTCCTTTGAGGCCTTTAAGGAAACCAACTGAAAAATCCCAAAGTCAATTTTAGGTTTAAAAGACTTTAATTATAATCTGATTTTGGGAAGTTTGTCAAAGATGTTAAAAGGCTTAAAATATTTAATTAAAATAACATCACATGCTTTTACACAGAATGATATTTAAAAGATGTTAAAAGCAAACACAAAAAGTTACACAGTTGAGAGGAAAAAAATCTTAGACCTGAATTAGAGATGACCATTTTCCCAAGTAATCAAAAACCTAATAAAGATGGCCCAAAGCACACGAAACTGCCTTACAACACATTATCTCTGTTTCTTAGGCTGTTCATCTAAAAGGTAGAAACAAAACGAAACACATCTCCCACAATATGACTGTTTCTTTTTATTGGAAGCCTGTTTAGATAACCTGGAAGTCAAACCTGATGAAAAAGTACTTGAATCCAATCAGGTAACGGAATAGCAGGCATCTAAGGTTGTTCGTGTACACCAATATTATAGAGGAATCATATAATCAAGAGAACCAATACCTGAGCAGGGGAATGTGTGGCTTTTAGAAAAACTAAAAGAATGTGAGACGGCCTGGTTACATAGAGCAATTTAGGCACCACGAGAAAATCTAAGAGTACAGAATCAAGTTCTATAAAAGAAAACGTTGTTCTCTTAGGCCTTAGAGAAGCACTCTCAGCATCAAACCGCAATAGCAGAGTCAGATCTGGAGGGGTAAAAGCTACAGCAAAGGACAAAAAATTTGAGGGAGAAAGTCACCACTTTAGTTAAGCAAAAAGATGTGCCTTTTTAAGGAGAGAAGAAGAGGAGTGGAAGGCAATGATGCATGAGCCACAGACTGCATGTAGTGACATGGGGAAGAAGCCAGACCCTTACGATCCTGAATCAGGAACACTTTAAGAGGAAAGCTCTACACTGAGAAATCAAGTTATCATTTTAAATGAAGAAGACAGTACGTCTGACTCAAAATTAAACAGAAACTGCAAAACAGGAAAAGCTGTAGTTCAGAAGATGGCTGGAAATTTAAAGAAACCAATTTCAAAATTGAAATCAAAACCCCTTACAATGCTTTGTTTTCTTTTGTTTTTTCATAAGAGCAAATCAACATCTTAAGGAAACCCTGCTCCAAACATACAGGACAGACTCCAAGCCTTTATCAGTGTGCCCTGAATCAGTGCTCAATTCTCAGAAACACCTGTAAACGATTCCCTTCCGATCCCAGCCAGCCTGGTCACACACACAACTCCAGCTCCCTGTGCCAGACCCATTCTTCACAAACTCCGCACCAGCTGCTCAGCACATTCAGCATTCTCCTATGCCCCCAGTCTTGGTCCTACGTTTCCCCCTTTTTATATTGAAACATTCAGTTATTTTACCTTAGGACAAAAATCATCTGTATTTCCTTTGTCCCTGAGACCACACAACATTCTTTCCCATACAAAAAATTATTTTGTGTATATTTTGCATACAGAATATACATCTATTACATATATTAATTTGAAGTTTTAATTTTTAGTAACCTTAATTTTTAGTAAAAACCCAAAAACTATTATATACTGTGTATATATTAACAGCTCATGACTATATATTTTATAATCTCGGCCGGGTGCGGTGGCTCACACCTATAATCCCAGAACATTGGGAGGCCAAGACAAGCGAATCACCTGAGATCAAGAGTTCAAGACCAGCCTGGCCAACATGGCGAAACCCCATCTCTACTAAAAATACAAAAATTAGCTGGGTGTGGTGGTGGGTGCCTGTAATCCCAGCCTCTAGGGAGACTGAGGCTGGAGAATCGCTTGAACCCAAAAGGCAGAGGTTGCAGTGAACTGAGATTGCACTACTGCACTCCAGCCTGGGTGACAAGAGAGAGACTCTGTTTTAAAAAAATAAAAATATATATATATATATAAATCTCTAAAAACATATTTTTATAGAGCAACTTCTCAACATGGAGGAAGACACATTTATTTACTAATAGACCCAAATATCTTTTGTGTTTTTATACAATTTAGGAAACCAAAAGTAAACTTGAATCTAAGTTTAGCAATTCATGTTTCAGTATTTTATTTAGAAATGACCCAGATATAGAACACATGGACGCAGGGAGGGGAACACTGGGGCCTGAAGGTAGAGGATGTATGGCACGAGGGAGAGCATCAGGATAAATAGCTAATGCACACTGGACTTAATACATAGGTGGCGGGTTGATAGATGCAGCAAACCACCATGGCACATTTTTACCTATGTAACAAACCTGCACGTCCTATACATGTATCCAGGAGCTTAAAAAAAGAAAAAGAAAAAAAGAAATGACTCAGCTATTTTATGAGTCTCTATTATTTAACTCAACATAACATATCTAAGATTTCAAATTTCATGCAAAGTTTAACTATAAACATTTATTCCATTTATATTCACTTTATTTTTAACAATTGTACCTAGATTACTTATGCAAAATGAGATGTTAGACAGGGCTAGTTATTATTTCAAATTATTTTCCTGTCAAAGAAAAACCCTAAAATTTAAATTGCTGTCTTTAATATTCAGGAAACAATGGACATTGCATTGTACTCTTATCTGTACTTTTGTTCTTTGGTCAAACACATACTTTTATGATTTTTAAATCATTTAACAGAGACAAATATAACCTTTGGCCGAGAAACCCAGGGCCCCGCCTCCAAAAAAACCAAAATGTACTAACAATTCTGAAGGTATCTTCATTTTCATTTTGTCAACCGATTTAAAGTCAGCCTATTTATCAAAGATAATTAAGGCAGGTGAACTAAAAGGAATTTAGGATAATTATTGTATTTGTGATAAATTATTTTACTTGTTTGTTTTTTCTTTAAGCCAATAGAGTTATTTTACACATTTTGGTAGAAAAATATCATATCATACAGCATATAAACATTTTAAAAATTATATAAACATATAGACAATGATCTTACAGTTTTTATTTGAAACATTTTGTCATGAATAAAACATAGTAATACAAAATCATTAGTTTATAAAAAGAGAATTGAATTCTAAATATACGTCTGAAAAAACGGAACAAGGCTAAACTTGGAGGCTTTTCACTAGCCCAGATAGCTAATCTTATGAAGGCTCTGAACCAAATTATGTGAGGAGGCTTCAAAGATAAAAGTTACTCTAACAAGGTCTGCACAGTATTTCCTTCGCTTTAATTCCTAGTCCTTGAAGATAAGACTGTTGTCTTCCCTTCTGGTTCAGGGAGTGTGTCTTTTACATGGGAATTGCATCTTTTGCTTTTAAGAAACAGCATGAAGGTCAAATGATTCTTTTTGGTACCTGGAGTTTTTCAAGTGTTGTTACTTATATAGTCAGTATGCCAGAATAGCCAAGGAGTTTTGGAAAATAGACTTTAGCTTGAGGAGGAGGCGTGGGAAGGTGGGCAAGGCTCCCAAGGGGAGAGAGCCCAGCTGGCTTCGAGGCAGTGTTTTCAGCAAGGCAGTCCTTGAGTCCTGGGTGCAGCTTGAAGCTTTGAGTGACCCACTGAGATGCCAATCCTATCTGGACTATCTGATTTTAAGTCGGAGTCTTTTCGTGTAGTTCTAAGAAAAACAAACTGTTTGAATGACCTGCAGAGTGTTTGAACGTGTCACCAGCTAGAGTCCCAGAAGAAGGGAACTATCTTAGCCTGCCTTTGAACTTTAAGAGCCCATACTTTAAATGAATGTATCGAGGCAAGTCAGCACTAAGGCCAAACACATAAAAGCAAAATACCAGGTGTGCGAAATGAAGCCAAAGAATAAGGTATGTGCTCACTGGGAAGGACAACAAAGCCTTCCTTAACAGGAGGGAAAGTCCTCCATAAATCAGGAGAAGAAAAGGCCCTTGTATTAGTCCATTCTTATGCTGCTGATAAAGACATACTCTAAACTGGGCGATTTACAAAAGAAAGAGGTTTAATTGGACTCACAGTTCCATATGGCTGGGGAGGCCTCACAAGCATGGCAGAAGGGAAAGAGGAGCAAATCGCATCTTACAGACATGGCACAAGGCAAAAAAAAAGAAAAAAGAGAGAGCGAGCTTGTGCAGGGGAACTCCTTTTTTTAAAACCATCAGATCTCGTGAGACTTACTCACTTTCAAGAGAACAGCACGGGAAAGACTTGCTCCTGTGATTCAATTACCTCCCACCAGGTCCCTCCCACAACACGTGGGAATTCAAGATAAGATTTGGGTGGGGACACAGCCAAACCATATCACCCCTCTTCATAGGAGACCTCAGCAGCAGGAGGGGAAAAGACCCCTCGCAAACAAATCCCAAATAAAACCAAAGAACTCAACTGAAACAAAAATGAGAGCTCAACTCAAGAAAGAGTCATGGGACCAGCAGAGGAGGCAACCCCTGGAAGCCAGGGCCAGGGACACTCAAGCAGCCCCAGTGTGGGCACCCCATGCAATCCTTCCAGGGGCGTTGATCTCTTCAAGGAGAGTCAGCTTCAAACACCACTTCTGACACCAGATGATGTCAACATAAAAAAAAAATAGAGATGAATCTCTAAATAAGAAGGTTTTGTTTGGAATAATATACAAGAAGTCGGAATGCAATCTGAAACATCCATACAGACCAGGGTGACCTCTGGTGGGTACTGAGAACAAAGGAAAATTTAGAGTTGATAGGGGAAAGAGGAGTTGCCCGAGTTGTTTTGAAAGAAAGTTCACCAGGGCTGGCAGTGACTTGCCAGAGCTGGCACATGCCAATGGGCAAATGTGAGCAGTTGCTGGGTGTGACTTGCAGTCTCGGAGCTAGGGTTAGTTAGCTAGGGTTCGTTATATATACAAAACCTTGTCGTTTTGTATGGGGCTTGTGCACCAGTGTGCCACGCAAGTGTTCCTGTGTAAGCAGGGGGCTGTCCTGGTGCTGCTGGCTGCCCTCGTGTGACTCATTAGTGAGATGCAGTTTGGGAAGATTTCTTGTGAGAGTTCCTGTTATCAGGCAAATGGTATGTGAGACCCCTGCTGCTTCCCTGGCTCTATTTGTCAGAGTTTGACACAAGTGACTCTATTTTGAATCTGACAGCTTTCACGGTGTGCACTCCTTGTGTATTAAACTGGAATTTATGGCTCTCTATGTGGGGCGAGGGTCTGTGCATGGGTGCACTCAACTGCCTAGGCACTACCTGGCATGGAGGAACCCCCCCATCTCTCACTGCCTCCCCCAGTTTCACCGCTTCTCTGCCCACCAGAGTGGACTTCATTCTGTTCCTGGCCTGGGGCAAGGCTAGATCAACCCCACACAGGCCACCGTGCCCCTTCCAGGTTGGGTTGGTCCTGCCCATTCTATGCTTCTCCACACCTGCCCCTCCTCCTGACACCCTGACTGGGTCATAGCCCTCACCCCCCTGTTGCAAAGTCCAGTTTCCTGGTCATCAGGTGCTCAATAAGCATCTGTTACAAGAACAAATGGAGGAGTGTGAACAAATTCCCGGGGATTCTGATGAGGCGTCGGAGAGGGCTGGTCCTGTGGAAACTCAGAAAAAAAAAAAAAAAAAAAGCCCTGAATTATTGAATCTTGTCCCTGCAGGGTCACATTTCCTATCTCAGGCAGGTTGCCAAATTTAGCTATCAAAAATATAGACTGCCCAGTTGAAGCTGAATTTCAGATAAACAGCTAGTGATTTTTTAGTGTATGTCCCAAATATGGTATGGGACATACTTACACTAAAATGTTGATTGTTTTTATCTGAAAATCAAACTTACCTGCAAATCCTGTGTCTACTTCAACTGTACACTAAAGCATCCTGTACCCCAGAGCATCCTGTACCCCGGGGCATCCTGTACCCTGGAGCATCCTGTACCCTGGAGTATCCTATACCCAGGACATCCCATACCCTGGAGCATCCTGTACCCATGAGCATCCAGTACCCCCAGAGTATCCTGTACCTGGGGCATCCTGTGCCCTGGAGCATCTTGTACCCTGGAGCATCCTATACCCAGGACATCCCATACCCTGGAGCATCCTGTACCCATGAGCATCCAGTACCCCCAGAGCATCCTGTACCTGGAGCATCCTGTACCCCAGAGCATCCTGTACCCAGGGCATCCTGTACCCATGAGCATCCAGTACCCCCAGAGTATCCTGTGCCTGGGGCATCCTGTACCCTGGAGCATCCTGTACCCATGAGCATCCAGTACACCCAGAGCATCCTGTACCTGGAGCATCCTGTACCCCAGAGCATCCTGTACCCAGGGCATCCTGTACCCCAGCGCATCGTGTACCCCAGAGCATCCTCTACCTGGATCACCCCATACCCTGGAGCATCCTATAATGTGGAACATCCCACACCCTGGAGCATCCTGTACCCCAGAGCATCCTGTACCCCAGAGCATCCTGTACCCAAAGCATCCTGCATCCCAGAGCATCCTCTACCTGGATCACCCCATACCCTGGAGCATCCTATAATGTGGAACATCCCACACCCTGGAGCATCCTGTACCCCAGAGCATCCTGTACCCCAGAGCATCCTGTACCCAAAGCATCCTGCATCCCAGAGCATCCTGTACCCAGAGCATCCTGTACCCCAGAGGATCCTGTACCCAGGGCATCCTGTACCCCAGGGCATCCTATATCCAGGAACATCCTGTACCCCAGAATATCCTGTATCCCAGAGCATCCTGTACCCTGGAGCATCCTGAACCCAAGAGCATCCTGTACCCTGGAGCATCCTGTACTGCAGAGCATCCTGTACCTCAGGGCATCCTGTACCTCAGGGCATCCTGTACCCTGGAGCATCCCGTACCCTGGAGCATCCTGAACCCCAGAGCACCCTGTACCCTGGAGCATCCTGAACCCCAGAGCACCCTGTACCCTGGAGCATCCTGAACCCCAGAGCATCCTATACCCTGGAGCATCCTGTGCCCTGGGGCATCCTGTACCCTGGAGCATCCCGTACCCTGGAGCATCCTGAATCCCAGAGCACCCTGTACCCTGGAGCATCCTGTACCCCAGAGCACCCTGTACCCTGGAGCATCCTGCACCCCAGAGCATCCTGGTTTCTCTCCATACCCCACTCAACATTCACTGCCCATCAGACAGCAGAGGTTGAGGCTTCCCAGCCAGGGAGGAAACAAGGGGCTGCCTCCCCAGGGACAAGGGGTCCAGGCAGGATGAAGGGTGGCACGGGAAGGTCCCCTCAAGGGTCATAGGTTGACCATAGGCAGGAAGTGAGCAGCTTCTCACCCTGCCTCCAGACCTGAATCGAGTCCGCCCCTTTCCAGTCCTGCTTAGCCCCTTAAGAGCTTTGCAAGTCCCTGTCCTCCATTTAAAAATACCCCAGCTGATGCCAGCACCTCTTTGAGAAGGTGTGGTGAGGACTCAGCGAATGAGGTGCTCTCCCAAGTTGGAATACCTGTGAGACCCCCAACCCCAGCCCTGGAAGTCAGCAGAGATGGACCATGGAGCCATCTACCATGTCTGGGGAGCAGAGCAAGGTGAACTGGCCACCAGAGACTCAGCTTCCTCCTGCTCAGGGCAAACATGAGCCCCATCTGTGTGGACAGAGGTGCCCACAGACCTGAGCCCCTTCCTGTGCCCCGAATGGTCTGACCCCAGCCCTGAGGGCCTCACAGCAGGATCTGCAGATTGCCATGGAGGAGAGCCAGAGGGTGTGATTCCCAAGCAGCTCATGCCCATTCCAGAATCAGGAGCAATGGGAGAGGCTGTCCCAGAAAATGACAGGTGCGCAAATACTGACTCAATTTCCAACATGGATAGTTCCAGAAACGGCACATCTGTGAAACCTAGACCTGTGACTGTTGATAATTACTTGCCAAAGGCCAGCATGGCTGTTCACCTACATGTTAGGGCAAAGGAACCTGTCCTCAGGGGTCTGAGTGTGTGGCGAGGGAGCTCCGGGGCAGATCATGGTGCATCTTGGTTCTGGAGCAAACTTGTGAAGCCCCTGCCTATGTCCCGTGGGTAGGAAGATGGAATATGAGCTGGGCAATAGTATTGTCCTATGGATTCAAAACCACTGGAAGGCCTTGCCTGCAAGTGCGGATTACTGGTCTGAGGTCAATCTAGCGTCCTTCAGTGGCTCCAAATCATATTCCATTCAAGATGTTCATTCCTCCTGAAGTCAGAGTGATACCTGGCTGCCTCCAGGGGTGGCTAGAATGAATGAGCTTAGAATAACCTTCATAAATATTCCAACCAGGCAACACCTTGGCTGATGGCTTGGATGAAGTACAGATGGGCTGCTTATGAGGTTTGCAGACAATCTGTGTTTAGAGGGAGGCAAACACCACACCTTGCAGAATGAAGGTTCAGAGACCAAATTTGCCAGGTAGAAATGTTGGGCCAAAACAAGCAAGGTGAAGTTTAAGTAACATAAACATAAACTCCTGCGTCCTGATTATACAAATAGAAGTTAAGCAGCCTTTTCTATAATTCAGGGAAGACGCAGATCTGGGATCGGAGAGTGACAGGCTGCTGCCTACGCTAACACAGACGCCTGTCGTGTAGGTCAGGGCGGTGCAGTCGCGGCTACTGTTGCTGGCGTTTGCTGCTGGGACCACATGAAGTGAATTGGTTTTAATTCCAGGTCCATGCTTCTCTGCTGTAATATCCAGAGAGTTGTTCTGAAAACCCGCTGCTCCAGTGCACCTAGAAAGGCTGGAAACCCTCTTCTCCAAAGCCTAGAAAGGCTCCAAAGCACCTAGAAAGGCCTATTGTTTAAATGTGTGATTGGGCTCACAAGAAAATAAGGAAACACCTCAAAAGAATAAGAAGACTAGACCACAAATCCAGAGAAGTATGGTGGCGCTGAGGCCCGAGGCTGACCCTGGGCTTGAGGTGTTTCCTGTACCCTGGCGTTGTCCATCTGTAGGCATCTGTGGGGACAGGAGACAAATTCATGGTGAGACGCCTCCCCGACAGCCCACGCACCCCGAGGACTCACCTCCAGGTACAGGGGAGTGAGGGAAATGGCTCAGATGGATGTAGGTGTGAGACATGCTGGGAGCAGTGGGGACATCTGCAAGGCAGGAAAGCAGAGTCCGCAGGGCAGAAACCGAGAGACTGAGCCAGGCTCAGAGGACGCCCAGCAGAGACAGCCACGCAGGCCAGCAGGGGTGGCTCTGGAATCCCCGAGCAAGCTGTGGCAGCAAGGAATTTGGGGTCTGAGGGATTTCAGGTGTAGGTCTGAGGTCTGTACCGACAAGGGGCAGGATGCCAGCTCAGCACTAGCGGGGAAGTGACGACCTCACAGGGGATAGGGAATAGGGATGGGACAAAAGAGGGAGCTCTTTCAAAATACAAGACCCATTTACAGAGTCTCGGCTCATCAAAAAATTAGGGGGGGGTCTTCGTGCTCACGGACTATTGGGTTAGGGGAGAGACGATGAATCACAGGCCATGGACGGGTTTGCGAGGCAGGAGCCAAGCCTTATGGCAGGATAACGAAGGGGACAGCAAGGGCTGCTTTGTGGGGTGCATGGGCTGGGCCTGCAGCCCACTGCCTGGTCACTAGGTCTGGGCAGCCATTAGACCTGTGCCCAGCAGGGCCCACAAGGTCAGAACAGGGATTGTGGTGCTCGAACGCAGGAGCAGAAGGGTGCTTGAGCTTTCGGACAGGGCTTGTGCTTCAGCCCAAATCAGTGCAGGTTTGCCCGTGGCTTTCAACCAGAAAGCACCAAGGAACGCTGCGTTCGTCTGCTGGGCTGCACGACAGAGGACCTCGGGCTGGGCAGTGCACCTAACAGACAGTTATTTTCCTAGTGATGGAGGCTGGAGGTCCCAGAACAAGGTGACAGCAGGGGTGTGTCTGGTGAGGGCTCCTTCCAGCTTGCAGACAGCCACCTTCTCCCCGTGTCCTCACATGTCAGAGAGGAAGAAAGAGAGAGACAGCTCTGATGTCTCTTCCATTTACAAGGACACTAGCCCTGCTGCACTTAGGACCCACCCTATTACCTCCCTATGAAGGCCAGCTCTCTGCCTACAGTCACACTGGGGGGTAGGGCCTTAACACATGAATGTGGGAGGATGTATGTAGTCCACATAGGCTGAGGCAGGGATGGGAGGTCGGAGTGAACTTGGGAGTGTTTGAAACTGAAGGAAATAAAGTATGACCAGGGAACTGCCTTCCAACCTTCCAGCGGGTCCCCCTCAGGGCAGCACTTCTTGGCCCTCAGGCTGTGGGTGGCCCTGACAAGTTAGACATTTGGCTCAGCCTGCTCCAGAGAGCACAGGTGGTTGCACCCACAACCCCGTGGGCAGGACTCCGACCCTCACGCTGGCCCGGGTGGGGGGCGCCTCCCGTGCCCTTGGCTCAGCTGCTGCCCCATGGAAGCTGCTTCTGACACCCTTGCTACATGACCCTGTGGATTTGCCCTCATCCCCCTCGCATGGAACCACAGAAAGCGTTTCCACCCTGCTTTTGAAGTGAGATTCTGGTGGGGATTTTGTGTTGTCTTTTGCTTTTATTAGCATCTAGTGCTTTTTTTACCCTCTTTTGTCCATTTCAAATTGTGTTTTTATTGTAATAAAATATGTATACCATAAAACGTGCTATTGTCACCATTGTGAAGTACACAGCTCAGGGTGACCAAGCACAGTCATGCTGCTGTGTGGCCATCACCTCCATCCATCTCCAGAACGGGTTTCATCTTCCCAGACTTCCCACTCCACCTCCTGTCTCTGAGACCAAGATTCCTCCGGGGACCTCATAGGAGTGGAATCACAGCCTTTGTCCTTGTGTGACTGGCTTACTTCACTCAGCACAATGTCTTCGAAGTTCACGCCCTGTACCATGTGTCTGTATTTTCTTCTTTTTTAAGAATGAATAATATTCTCCTGCAAGGATGGACCACATCTTGTTCATCCATTCATCTGGCGATGAGCATTGGGTTCGTTTTTCTCTCCTGAGCACATGAGGATGCCTGAGCCTGGCTGGTCCTCCTGCTCTTCTCAGGGAGAGGGACGACACGGTCCATGTTTGCCCTCTGCTACATTGTGCATTTGGGTGCAGAGAGAAATTCAGAAAGGCTTCTAATGTGCAAGAAATCGAGGTCTCATCTCCTCAGCACACTTGTTGATAGCACTGAGTCCTCTGCTCCCTCTCCCTCCACCACACACTGGGGCTTTGTCCCCTCTGGAACAGACACTGGTCAACAGCCTGGTGTCATCCCACAGACCTCCTGTGTGTGGACCGAAGGTTTTCAACATTTAGGGATGGTCCCTCACAGGTGGTTGGCCCTCTGTGTCTGAACATGGCCGAGCCACGACCCCTGATGGAGAGTTACAGGGAGGCCAATGTGAGGAAGAACTTTCTACAGAACGGAGCTGTGGGAGGAGGAAGAAATCACCCTGGGGAAGAAGCAAGTTCCCCATCACAAGGGGTATCCAATGGCTGAATGCTCATAAGTGAGGAGTGTTGAAGACGTCTCTGGATTAAAGGGTGGGAGGGATGAGAGAGTCCATGTCCTTTCCAACTCCAGCATCCTCATAGCCTCGATACCCCAGACAGGGGGAAGACTATGAGGCCCCAAGTCCTCAAGAGGGAGAGGGGCTGCTGCCTGCAAGGGAGGATAGGGCCAAGGGAGCAAACCCAGGGGCCCCTGGGAGACACTGGGTGAGAGTCCAGGGGGCAGAGTCTATTCCCAGAAACAAGATGGATCGGAACGGTCACAGGAGGAAGGCGATGGGATCAGTCACAGGAGGAAGGCGATGGGATCGGTCACAGGAGGAAGGCGATGGGATCGGTCACCTTTTCAGCATTTGTTGTTAATGGACAGGGGTGCTGTCGCTCCTCAGCCTTGTCTGCAAGACCAAGTGGGAGCAGGCACTGGCCTGGTTGCTGGGAGGCACAGGGCAGGAGAAGCTATACCCCTCTCTCTATGGGGTTGGAGCTAGAGCTAATGAAGTCTGGCTCTGTGTGGCCTGCCATGCTGGGCCAAGTGTCCCTGAAGAGAAGGGAAGCTCTACTCAGCCCAGACAAGGCCACAGTGTCGACAAGGAGACGGTGTGGATAAATCAGCACAATCTTGTGACTATGACTATTGGTGAGAATAACTAACAAACTAACAGTGATGATGACTGCTAATGGTTGAGTGGAGACAGATGTAAATTTTAGTCTAACAAACAAGAAAGTAAGATCAAGTCATTTCTTTATTTTCTTTAATTCCATTCAATTCTAACTTCGGTCCCCCATCTGCCATCAGGCAGGAAACTGAATCTCAGCCAGGCATCAGGGAGGCCCTGGAGTCCTCCCTTAGTGGCCCGTCCTGGTCACTGTGGGTATGCCCACTGTCCAGCCCAGTGGACGCCTAAGGAGTTCAGCAACTCTGCTGCGCCCGATGGGAACCCCAGAGGCCCTGCCTGCAGGCTGGTCCTTCTGACGGCTCAAAGTTCTTCCCTCTGCAGCCAGGCCATCCCCCCAGGGATCCCCAAGTCCCCTCTACATCTGGGACCTACCCCTGAACATCCAGCAAACCTCCACCCTTGGTTTCCACTTTTCTCAAATACAGGGAGGGAAGTTTCTTACAAATGGCTTCTGTTTTGACCATGTAATATGACTCACACTCACCTCACCTGAAGAAACAAGGAACATGAAAACCGGGTCGCCCCATGAAATAGCGGGTGGGGGGAAACCAGAGAGAAGACACCAAATCACGTACCTGAATAAGCGCATCTCTCACCAGCACCCTGCAGCAGCTGGCCAGGGGCAGGTACTGTCCGAGCCTCTCCACAACCCAACCTTTACAGCAGCCCCATGGGGAGGAAGCAATTACCATCCCATTTCAGAAATGAGGAAAGTAAGGTAAGGACATGCCAAGGGACTCGCCAGCAGGGAATGTGACATCAGAAACCCTATTGAATGAGCAGAGGTCCAGGGAGAAAGGCTCCCCCATTGTGGTGGCTAATTTTATGTGTCAACCTGTCTGGCTATGGTCCCAGTCATTTGGCCAAACAGTAGTCTGGATGTTGCTATGAAGGCTTTTTTTTTTTTTGAGATATGATTAACATTTAAATCAGAAGACTTTGACTAAAGCTGATGACGCTCCATACTACGGGTGGGTCTTATGCAATCAGTTGGAGGCCTTAAGAGCAAAGACTGAGATTTCCCAAAGAGGAAGGGATTCTTCTGAAGACAGTAACATGGAAATCCTGCCTGAGTTTCCAGACCACTGCCCTGTGAGACTCAGACCCAAGACAGTAACCCCAACTCCTCCCAAATATCCAGCCTATTGATTCGTTTCTTTGAAGAACTCCAACCATAACACATCCCCATCTCTATGTGGACAGTGTGGGGAGATTTCCCAGGAAAGCCCAGACTTTGGTCAGAGAATTCAGGACCCCATCTGGCACCAGTTACACCATCAGCCCCCACCCCTTGCCACCTCTAGTGCCCCTTGCTTCCCCTGATAGCATTTATTTACTTGGGGTTCAGGTGGACCTTGATCTAAACATATCCCTCTTAGCAGAGAAGTTCCAATGATGCATGAGTATGTGTATGTTGACTTGAGTCCTATTTATTTTTCTTTTAAAATACTGAAAAGGTTTTTCCTTCTAAATGTCTGTCTACTGACAAGTTTTGATCTGTCTTCATTGTTCTGTAATTGCCACTAAGATGTGTTATTCAGTGTGATGAAAATCCCCATTGCATTCCTCTAATTGAAGGTTTTAAGGAAAGAAATGTGTTCAAGACAACAGGCATCCATACTCAAGACTGGACGTCACCACCCAGGCCAGCAAGCCAGGTAGGGAGAGTGTGTGGACATGGATGTGTTGGCTACAAAGAAGCATCCCCAATCAGTTGGGTTACTCTGTGGGGGAAAGTCAGCCAAGCCATTTACCTGGACCCAAATAGTCAAAGAGAGGTTTTAAAAATATTACAATCCACTGAGTTAGCTGAAGGTAGTCATACGCTAGGACAGAAAACTAAAAAACCAGAAAAAGTTGTTTTTCTACATTACTAAGAACAAAAGGATATAGCGGAAATCTTAGGGAGATATACTTTCTCCAAAAGCTTCATTTTGACAAGAATCATGCATTCGTGAGACCTCAAAACACTCTAGATCCTGATGCACTATCAGGATTTGCATTTTAGGGTGGACGTGTTTTTACAGACTTGAACATGTTGGATCTTTGGGGCCTTTTGAATTTTATAATCCTCTCTCATGTGGCGAGAGGAGTCAGTGTAGACAGGGGGTTGAGTAAGAAGGAACCTGGAATAGACTTGTGGTTAATCAGGTCGCCAGGGGCAGAAAGGGCCAGTCAGGGCCAGGTGGCTGAGCCAGACAGGATCGGGTTCCTTGGAACCTTCAGGAGAAGACTCTCGGCCCAGTCACCTTGGACTGTGCTGGGTGAGCCACGGAAGGCGGGTTTGTTTATTACAGGAGCTCTGAGACCCTCTCATTAGGTAGGGACTGTGTACTAAGAATCTCCTGCAGAGCAGGAATGCTGGAGTAAATATTGTGGGAGGCATTTGCCAAACTCAAGCGACAACAGTGAACATCAGAGAAGGAGCCAGCATTTACCCTTGGGGAACAGGTGCCAGCCAGCAGCTGCAGGTCTCCCTGCAGGCAAGATGGCTGAGCCAGCTGTAGTCTGGCCCCAACGCCCATTGGGTGGGGAAGGGATAGCAGCAGGCTCTAAACACGCAGAGCCTCCAGGACCTCCATGGAAGCTGTCTGGGTGTTTTGAGTGGGACCCATATTGAGTCAGGCCATCCAAATAAGTTTGCCCGCAAAACTCAGCCCCTCTTTCTAGGGTTCCAGAGTCACACAGACCTCCTTTTGCATTCAGCACCTTCCAAGTTGGTATCACAACCAAGCTAAGCACAAGCCCCAGAGCACCAAGGGGACTCCTGCCTGGAACAGGGATGCAGTGAGAGTGCCTGCTAATGGGCTCAAGGTCCTGGCATGAACAGCCAGAATCAGACGGGCTATAAAGGAGTCAGCTGGGCATCCCCCACCCTGGGAATGAGGACCTCGGCATCCTTCCCCCCTCAGAGAGCCCGGCGAGTCTCACCCTCAGATTCCCGGGCAGGGAACCTGCTGCAGGCTACCACTGGGTGTTCCCATTGAACACCCAGAGGAAGCACTGTGCACCCACATCTGAGCCCACCTCTAAGCTCTGAGCGCCCACCCCAAACACCACCCTTTATCTCCTCACTCCTCCTTCCTTCCCATGGACCCTGGTCCCCAACCTCACGGCAATCTCTGCCCTGACATTCACCCCTTCCAGGTACCCTCTCTCCAGGCCCCTTCGGGCTACACTCGCTCCTCAGCCACCTGGACTCAGGAACCATCAGCTCCGCTCCTGGCAGCACCTCTAAGCCTTTGCCTCCTCCCTGCTGTGCCAGTGCCCATTACTTCCCTAAAACTTCCTTCCCACTTGGGAGTTTTCTAGAAAAATAAGTGTGGACACCTGGCCAGTGGCTACCTGATGAGCAGCAGCTGGTGTTGCTGGCTGGCGCCCACCCCATCTCTCTGTCTGGGGAGGCTGCTCTGCTCTCTGTCCTCTCTCCCCTGCACCTCCTATCCCACCACCCACTCCCCTGCTCTTCCTGGTTCCCTTCTTGCCTGCTAGTTGTAACTGATTACCATCTTATGTTGTAACTTAAACTCCTGGGTGATCTCACTCATTGTGTGTCTCTACCTACTACTTCAGTGTAATCTGTACCCAAGGCCTATTCCTTAATTTCAGGTCCCCATTTCCAATAGCCTGAGAGTTCTCTGACCCAAACCAAGATCATTACATTCCTTGATGTACTTCTCTCCCCACCTCCTCTGCCAGTGCAGTACTCAAGCATACAACGTGGGTGGCATCTGAACTTTTCTCTTTCCTTCACACCTCCTGCACCAACTACTCATCAATACCCTTGTCTTGTGCCACCAGGATGGATCAACCAATAGTCTTAACCTCCCTTCCTTAAGTGTGTTAGGATTTGGTTCAGCTACCTATAACAAAAAACCTCCAACCCACAGAAATTAAAACATAAAAATATATTATTATCTCACATAAAATAACCTCAGATGGTTAGTCTCTGAAAGAAGTCCTGACTTAGTCTCTGGCATTAAAAGTCTGGAGCCTCCACACCAGAGGTTTATTTGGGAGACAGGTATAGTGACCCCATGGATGCCAGGGCTCAGGCTACTTCTATCTAGCTCCTTCCTGTTCCCAGTACATTGCCTCATCATCCAAAGCAGCTGCTGAAGCTCCAGCCATCACATCCACATTCCACACAACAGGAAAGAGGACAGGAGGATGAAAGTTATGCCTCTGTCTTTTGAAGATAGTTCCTAGATACTTCACGCAACATTTCAGCTTACATCTTATTGGACAAAAGCTGACTCCAAAAGAGGTAGAACCATTTTTCATTTATTTATGCTTCAAACAAAACTGGGGTCTGTTACTGTGGAAGAAGAGGAGAATAGACACAGGGAAGCAACCAGCCTTTGTGGCCACACCACAGCATTTTCTCCAAATAAGCACCAAGATGAAGTACAGTCATCCCTCGGTATCCATGGGGAATTGGTTCCAGAACCACCCCCAACCCCTACAGATTCCAAAATCTAAGAATGCTCAAGTGTCATATAAAATGGCATAGGCTGAGTGCAGTGACTCACACCTGTAATCTCAGCACTTTGGGAGTCTGAGGTGGGAGGATCACTTGAGCTCAGGAGTATGAGACCAGCCTGGGCAACATGGCAAAACCTCATCTCTACAAACAATACAAAAATCAATCAGGCATAGTGGTGCATGTCTGTGGTTCCAACTACTCGGGAAGCTAAGGCGGGAAGATAGCTTGAACCCAGAGGCAGATGCTGCAGTGAGCCAAGATTACAACACTGCACTCCAGCCTGGGTGACAGAGCAAGACCCTGACTCAAAAATAAAATGGCATAGTATTTGATATAACCTATGCAATCCTCCCTCAAATTTTAAATCATGTCTACATTATTTATAGTATCTAATACAATGTAAATAGTTATATTTGGGTTTTTTCTCTTTTTCCTTTTTTTACTTACATTAAATACATCAGTAAATCAGCAATCACATTCTGTTACCACAATTGTTATGTTGGGAGGGGAATAAAGGTAATTGCTTTCTTAGAAGCAAAACTAAAATGACAACAACAACAAACAGAACACTGCACCCCTGCCCCCACTGCCTTAAAAAAAACTGGCCAGAAGGAAAAAATGAGCTGGAAAATTTAAAAACACTAAGATCCCCAAGCCCAACAGAGCTCAAGGGAAGGCAGAAGATCTGGTAGGAAGTAGAGGGAAGGCAGCCCATAGCCCAGAAGCTAAGACCAGATTCTGTTCCTGTGGGGGTGGGGGAGGGAGAAGCCTGGAGAAGTGGTTTCCCAGCCCCACTGTGCAGGAGCGAAGATGTTTCATTGTCTTGAAACATCTTCACTCCTGCTCCATGGGGCAAGGCTGCACAGAGAAATAACTTCATTTCTAAGAGACTTTAGAAAGCCATCCTAGTTCTTCCATTTGTAAAAAGGATGCACTGAGTGCTCTGGGGGGCTAGAGGCTTCTGGGAAAGGAAGCTAGAAATGTGTGTGTTTCAGGGCCATGGGAGCTAAGGCTGCCACTGGAAAAGGAAGGGAACTGAGGCCTAAGAGGAAGAACCTAAGCTGGGCCCTTCAGAATCTCAGCTTCATAGATTTCTCAGCTGTTCTGGGATAGAAGGCAGTCTGCAAGCCAAAAGGGCAGAAAGGTTCCAATCCTATATCACTGTGACCCTCCTTCTCCTTCTCCTTCTCCTTCTCTCCTCTCCTTCCTTTGTTCCTTCCTTCCTCTCTTTTTCTCTCTCTGTTTCCTTCTTTCTTTCTTTCCCAAAATTCTGGGCTGGAACAAGGAACTTAAAGTTCTCTTTTGCCTTGATGGCTTCCCACAGACATCTTAAAACACGTGATAAGGGATATGAAGAAAGGCTAGAGATTTAGAAAGGACCAGGATCCTCTGATAATATGAGCCAGTTGCAAGGTACCTTTAGTGCCAGTCATTACCTGTCCATAGAAACAGGTGGTATGATATAAGGGCACCCCAATGAGGCCTCTGTGGTACTAGCCCCTAGCAGTACCTGGATTAAACCATTGGTTGCATGGTAAGGAGGGGTGGGAATTAAGGATGGAGGAACAAAATTCAAGATATTAACAAAAGAGAAAAGAAACAGGGCCTGATAGGAGACAGAAGATAGAACAGACTATACAGTGGGAATAAAGATCATACCTATTTACAGGGAAGTAGAAAAGACATGGTGGGCACCAAATATTGGGGGAACCCCCACCCCCAATATTCAACATGGGTTCTTTTCTATTTCCCTAAGCATCGGCTGGTCTGAGAAATAAAGGGAAAGAGTATAAAAGAGAGAAATTTTAAAGCTGGGTGTCCGGGGGAGACATCACGTGTCAGCAGGTTCCATGATGCCCCTTGAGCTGTAAAACTAGCAAGTTTTTCTTAGCAATTTTCAAAAGGGTGTGGGTCACAGAGATCACATGCTTCACAAGGTAATAAAATATCACAAAGCAAACGGAGGCCGGGCGAGATCACAGGACTACAGGACAGGGCAAAATTAAAATTGCTAATGAAATTTCCGGCACGCACTGTCATTGATAACATCTTATCAGGAGACAGGGTTTGAGAGCAGACAATCTGTCTGACCAAAATTTATTAGGCAGGAATTTCCTTGTCCTAATAAGCCTGGGAGCGCTACAGGAGATGGGGGTTTATTTCATCCCTTTGGCTTCGACCCGTAAAAGGCAGCCACCCCCAAGGGGGCCGTTTAGAGGCCTACCCTCAGGGGCGCATTCTCTTTCTCAGGGATGTTCCTTGCTGACAAAAAGAATTCAGTGGTATTTCTCCTATTTGCTTTTGAAAGAAGAGAAATATGGCTCTGTTCTGCCCGGCTCACTGGCAGTCAGAGTTTAAGGTTATCTCCCTTGTTCCCTGAACATTACTGTTATCCTGTTCTTTTATCAAGGTGCCCTGCTTTCATATTGTTCAAACACACATACTCTACAAACAGTTTGTGCAGTTAACGCAATCATCACAGGGTCCTGAGGTGACATACATCCTCCTCAGCTTAGGCAGATGATGGAATTAAGAGATTAAAGACAGGCATAGGAAATCACAAGGGTATTGACTGGGGAAGTGATGAGTGACCATAAAATCTTCACAATTTATGTTCAGAGATTGCAGTAAAGACAGGCATAAGAAATTATACAAGTATGAATTTGGGGAACTAATAAATGTCCATAAAATCTTCACAATTTATGTTCTTCTGCCATGGCTTCAGCCAGTCCCTCCATTCAGGGTCCCTGACTTCCCGCAACAGTAATGGATATCAAATTGGATGTGAAATCTGGGACAGGATAGAAAACTCCTCCCTTTTGCCCAACCTCCTTTGCACTCCCCTACCTTGACCTATGCTATCCTGAGACACTCCCCAATTGTCCAGTTAATTCTCCAGGAAAGGCAAACCTATACACAATAGCTAGGTTGGCAAGAATATAGGTTAAGAATTGGAGTTCGAGGAAGCTAACAGTGGATATTGGACTTGAGTAACTGCCACTGGTATTTTTATCTATAACCTCTCCAAAAATGTCATATTAACTTCAGATTCCATTGAATTAAAAAGAAGGTGGGAGGGCAGGTAAATCAATCAAAACTCCTGTAAAACAAGTACCCCAGCTGAACTACCATCGTTAAAGTACAAACTGCAGGGGCATATGGTAGCTGGGGCTGAGGCCATCTAAAGGCCAGAGGTGAAAAATGCATATGTATAAATCAGAGGATGAGTATCAGAAACTGGTCCCTCCTCCAATTAGATCACAGCAAAGCCAAAGATGCAGGCAACCAGTGAAGATTCTTTGGAGCACTCTGGGGTCCTACTCCCACAGTAGGGGAAATGCTACTTAAGAGGCTGAGTGAAGGGAAACTAGGCCTTGGAAGAGTTCCAGAGCCGCAGATGACACTGCACCTCCACCTCTGCCCAGTTAGCTAACAAGACACCTCTCGCCTGATGCCTGGGAGCTTGCCTCCCCACTCTCATCTCTACCTAGCAACACCCTCTGCAAGGCCAACTCATGGATACTGCAGTGTTTTCAAATATGAGAAACTCCAACCGAATACAAACAAAAAGGAAATGTTTCCTTATTCCCTCCTGCTCTGAGCTGTATTCTCCCCCAGGGCCCTTCATGTAAATGAACTGGAAACCTCCTTCCTCAGCTCCTGGGTTCACCACTTTCTGCATCCTGGGGAGATGAGAAAAGAGGATCAGGAACAGGGATTGACCAAAAGCAGATTGACCAAGAAGGGACAGGAGACAGAAGTGTTTTCTGAAAATGTGGGGAGGAACAGTAGGAAGAAGGAGAAAAGAGAAGTAAATCGCTGTCTTGTACCTAGAATACAAAATGAAGAAAGTTGGTTTTGGAAGGTAAGTCCTGGGGGAGTTGAGACCCAAGCCCCAGAGTAGGAGCTAGGAGGCCAGTGGCAACAGCTGCCTGGTGTTTGCTGCTGAAGTGTTAACAAGTGCCATAGGCTGGGCTCAGTGGCTCCGTCTGTAATCCCAGCGCTTTGGGAGGCCAAGGCAGGCAGATCACCTGAAGTCAGGAGTTCGAAACCAGCCTGACTAACATGGAGAAACCCTGTCTCTACTAAGAATACAAAATTAGCCGAGCATGGTGGTGCATGCCTATAATCCCAGCTACTAGGGAGGCTGACACAGGAGAATCACTTGAACCTGGGAGGCAGAGGTTGCAGAGAGCTAAGATGGCATCATTGCACTCCAGTCTGGGCAACAAGAGCGAAACTCCATCTCATAAAAAAAAAGGGGGGCCATGACAGAGGCATCAGGAGGCAGCCTGTGGGAGCCAGGGCTCAGTGTGCTGTTAAAACAGGTTGCAGTAAAGAAGCCAGCCAAAACCCACCAAAACCAAGATAGCAATGAAAGTGACCTCTGGTCGTCCTCACTGCTCATTATACACTAGTTATCATACATTAGCATGTTAAGAGACACTCCCACCAGTACTATGACAGCTTACAAATACCATGGCAATGCCCAGAAGCTACTCTATATGGTCTAAAAAGGAGAGAAACCCTCAGTTCCAGGAATTGCCCACCCCTTTCCCAGGAAATTCCTGAATAATGCACCCCTTGTTTAGCATATAATCAAGAAGTAACTATAAGCATGATTAGTTAAGCAACCCACACCTCTGCTCTCCCTATGCAGTAGCCATTCTTTTATTCGTTTACTTTCTTAACAAACTTGCTTTCACTTTACTCTTGACCCCCCGAATTTTTCCTTGCAAGAGGTCCAAGAACCCTCTCTTGGGGTCTGGATTGGGAACCCTTTCCAGTAACAACTGTAGACCTTAATTACACCTACAGAATTCCTTTGGAGCAACACCTTCATGAGGCTTGACTGAATAACTGGGGACTGGCGCCTCCCAGGTTGACAGAGAAGATTGCACCATCACAGGTGCCTACTCCATGTTCTACCCATCTGTTCCCTGGAGCCAACTCTCACCCACATAAAGAACGCTGCCATGAACATGTTCATGCAGGTTACCTTAAGAACCTTGGTGAGAGTCTCTTTAGGATCCATTTGTAGGAGCAGACCTGCTTAGGCATAGCTATGTGTATACCTAATGTCACTAATTCTGACAGATTGCTCTAAAGAATGAGTACACTAGTCTATACTTCCCCTCCACACCCTCCACCCCCATCCCCACCCTGGAGAAAGTTCTATCCCTAGATACAAGTGACATTATTATCTAACTTGCAAATGTTTTCAAGCCTAATGGTATAAAGTGAGAGTTTTAATGGCTGTAAAGTGATAGTGTCTTTCAATTTGCAAATTCTTTAATTACCAGTGGGTTTAAACAACTCTCTCTTTTTGCAAGTCTTTGATGTTTCTTCTGCTGTAAATTGCCTCTTTGCATACTTTGTTCATTTTTCTGGTGGGGTTCTTGCCCTTTCTTTGTTAATGTCAATGTTTCCTTGTATGGTCTACTTATTTTTCACTCAATGGTCTTAGACATTATACATATCTTCTCCCAGGCAGCGTTGAACAGAAATCTTTATCATGGTAATACTAAATTCATCAATAGTTTTTTCAGTTATGGCATTTTGGGATTTACAGGTCTTTCTCTACCTCTATATTACAAAGATATCACTTACATTATCTTCTATTATTTTAAGGAGGCATCACTTTTGTTGTATATTCTATTTCCATGTGAGATTCCCAGGATCCCTCTCTCTCTCTCTCCTGAGCTCTGTCCTATGTTTCCTTGGCTGTTTTTTTTCTTTCAAAAATACCATATTGTTTCTATTACTACATCTTTACCGAATGTCCTTATACCGAGTAGGACAAGTCCCCTTTCCCACTCCTTTCTGAGTTTTTTTAGATTCTGACGAATTTTATAATAAGTTTATCAAGTTCCTCCAAAAATATCAATTATTGGATGTCTCACTTAACTGAAGGACTATCTTCTTTAAAATATTGTCATCCCAGCTTGGAGAGGGATTATTTTCTATTTATTCATATCAGCTTCTAGTATCTAACGTATCTGTCACTAAAGTTTTAAATGTTCTCCATAGAAGTTTCATATACTCTTAAATGATTTCTAGATATTTTATATTTTGTTTTTCTAGCTGGTTATTTCTGTCATACAAAAACACTGGATTCTTTTTAACTGACCAGGTATCCATCAACATTGGTAAGTTTTCTTTTTATTGTAATCATTTGTTGATTCTATTGGTTTTTCTTGGAAGATGATTGAATAGTTTGCAAATATTGATCTTGTATTAAAATTATTCATGTATCTAACTCCTTGGAAAGACAGAATCCATGCTTGATCCATCTTTTAACACCATAGTACCAAGCAAAGTGCAAAGAAGTTCAATTAATATTTATCGAATGCATAAGTGAATGACAGGCCATCAGAAGAATGTGTCGAACCTATTTGAGGTCACTGAGGAAGTGAAAAATTCTGTCACATTGATTTTTGAAGTTAGGTTGAGCAGAAAACAAACATGACTGTTGACTCTCTCATGAGTGGTTGGATCTGATACAGGGTCCCTTCCCTTGGGTACTTATTATCAAAGAGAAGCCACAGTCGTATCAACAGACTTAAAGACAATTTGGACAAGGGATAAAGGACAAATGATAAAACACAAGAAATTCAATAGTGCAAGGTAACTCAGCACTGAGCTGTCCAGTCCTCGCCAGCCAAAGCCAAGAGCCCTGTAAACCATGCCTCAGCCCTCCAACTCCACATCCTGCCTCCATCCAAGGCCCCCGTCCTGGTTGTGGTTGAGGTTTTTGATGCCATCATTCACCATTCCACTGACCAGGGGCTTTCTATTGGACATGCTTTCACTCAACAATCTGCCTGTCCCTTATAACAAGTTTATCAAGTTCCTCCAAAAAAATCAATTACTGGATGTCTCACTTAATTTAAGAACTATCTTCTTTAAAATATTGTCATCCCAGCTTGGAGAGGGATTATTTTCTATTTCTTCATATCAACTTCTAGTATCTAACATATCTGTCACTAATGTTTTAAATGTTCCCCATAGAATGCTTCTACCCAACAATCTGCTTATCTGTGCCTTCTACCCACAAACACCACCTTACTAAATGCCTTTAGATCTCACCAGGTTAAGGTTAATCCCCGCCTCTGGTTTTGGGTGACCCTGAGAGCCTCTTGGTCCTTTGAGGGTCCTGTCAATAAGTCTTTGCCTTGTAGGACCCAGAGAGCCAAGAAGGCAACCAAGATGGTGCTGGGACAGGCCAATCCAGGGCAGGGCAAGACCAGGCGCCTTGTCTTCTTTTGAGTCCACAAGCTGAGAGCAGAAATTTGTTCCATTCATCCCTGGACCTGCTGCTTTCCCTGGTGATCAGGAGAAATGATTTCTCCTCCAGAGAATCTAGAGAGGGCTGGTCTGTGGGCTCCCTACAAATGCAGGCCTCAACAACCTAAGGCTCTCAGAAGCTGGCATGCCTTTGTGCCTTACTCCCCAAGAAGTCTCCTAATCCAGGCTGTGACCTGGCATGTTAGCCTGCCACAGAGACCTCCAGTGCAGCTGCTAATAGCTCAGATTGTCCAGATTGTCACTTGTTGCCCTGAGTCATCAACCCAGGGCCACAGAAGAGCCCCCTGCAGGGACCTCAGGACCCAGATTTCTTGTCTCCCATCTCCAATACCCCATACCTCTGTGTCAACATCACTCGTGTTGAGGCTCAAGGATCCACTAAAGGTGGGATTCTCCTTTCTCTGGGCTATTCCAAACTTGGACTTTCCTCACAAGCAGACATTTTACCAAGAGGCAAACACCAGCTAAATGGTTTTCACTGGATCTTGTTCCTACAGAATACCATGTCTAGCAACACCTGATTATGACCTGCTCCATTCCTGCCCTTTGTGCAAGGGTGCAGAACATCAGTCTTTAAATAGCCCAGGGCCTCTGAGTGTGGTCATTCAGTCTCTGGGGCAAAGAACTGTTCTCTCCCCTGTACAGGTCCCCTGACCTGATCACCAGGTGACCGTTCTGAAGCATTCTGCAGTATTTTACTGCTCTCCTCAGGAAAAAGATGTAGGCCAGAGCCAACAGCCACTCTCAGCTCTCTAACCCTCCAATTTAGGCTTACTGAGGATGTTCAGTCACCACCAGCGTCACCAAAGACCAATTTTTTTCTGCTGTTCTTTAATAGAAAAAATAGAAATTTAGCAGGCCTAATTTCAAGGCAGAGCAGATTCTCATTAGAAGTGTGCAGATGTGAGGCCGGGTGCAGTGGCTCACGCCTCTAATCCCAGCACTTTGGGAGGCCAAGGATCATTTGAGGTCAGGAGTTCGAGACCAGCTTGACCAACATGGTGAAACTCTGTCTCTACTAAAAATACAAAAATTAGCTGGGTGGTAGTAATCCCAGCTACTCAGGAAGCTGAGGCAGGAGAATCACTTGAGCTTGGGGGGTGGAGGTTACAGTGAGCCGAGATCAAGCCATTGCACTCCAGTCTGGGCAGCAGAGTGAGACCCTGTCTCAAAAAAAAAAAGAAGTGTGCAGATGTGAAATGTTCTCTTCCCTCTGCAGTGTGTATCGTTTGTCATCGTCTAGTGATGAATTTGCAGGTTCTCAAAGAACTCTGCTCAGGAACAATAGAAAATAGCCCATACACACAAGATAAAACTCACCCAAAAGCTCTCCCTTCAACAACAAAAAAGGAAAATTGGTTGCTCCCTCATCCCAGATGCTCACAGCATTACCCACCAGGAAGGGAAGGATGCTGTGTTTGGTTTTCAGGGTGTCCATTTAGCTTTTCTACAGCACAGCTCCCAAACCTCCCCCATCATAACAATGCCTCTCATTTCCTATGACCTCTTCCTGCTAGACAGGTCTGCAGCTCCTTGTAGTGTGTGAGCATTAATTTTATGTGTCAACTTTACTGGGCTACACGGTGCCCAGATATTTGTCAAACTTTATTCTGGGTGTGTCTATGAGGGTGCTTTGGAATGAGATTAATATTTAAATTAATAAACTGAGTAAAGGGTATTGCCCTCCCTAATGTGGTGAGCTTCATCCAATCCACTGAAGGCCAGAATAGAAAATAATGACTGATTCTTCCTTGAGTAGGAGAGAATGTTTCCTGCCCGATGACCTTCAAACTGGGTTGACAGTTTTTTCTTGCTTTTGGACTCTGAGCCCAGCTTGCTAACTGCAGATCATTAAATACATATAAGCTCTATATGTACACACACATATGCCCCTACATTTGACCCTTGAACAACATGGGTTTGAACTTCATGGATTCACTTATACTCAGATTTTCTTCTACTTCTGCCACCCCTGAGACAGCAAGACTAATCCTTCTCTTTCTCCTTCTTAGCCTACTCAATGTGAAGACAATGAGGATGAAGACCTTTATGATGATCCCTTTCCACTTAATGAATAGTAAATATACCTTGTGTTCCTTAAGATTTTCTTAATGAAATTTTCTCTAGCTTACTTTATTGTAAGAATACAATATATAACACATATGTCATACAAAATATGTGTTAATCAACTATGTTTTTAGTAAGGCTTCAGGTCAAAAATACGTTACTAACAGTTAAGTTTTTTGGGAGTCAAAAGTTTTGGTAGGTCAACAGTTATAAACAGATCTTCAGCTTCTCAGAGTTTGACTCCCCTAACCCCCACATTGTACACACACACACACACACATATACACATATGCATATATATCTTATTGGTTTTTATTCTGTTTCTCTGGAGAACCCTAATAGAGAGCATCGGCAATCTCTTCATTACATGACTTCAGAAAAACTCAGGCTGGGTCATGGCCTGCAGAGTGCCAGTGAGCTCACAGCAGCCTCTGAGAATGCCGGGTGGGAAGTCAAAACATGTGTATTCTCATCCAGCTCCACCACCTCCTCCTTCTTGATGGGTGATCACCTTTCTGGACCTCACTGTTCCATCAGTAATAGGAAAGAGTGAGAGAAATAATTCCTCATGTCCTTTCATTTCTAGCATTTTATCTAAGTGTCATTAAGGCTGGACCCTGGTCTGTCATGTCCACTGCCTATTATCAAATGGCTGGCACAATGTCTGGACACGGTAGGTGCTCAGTGAGAAGTTGTTTAATGAATAGAGGAAGGAATACTTGGATGGATAATCGGATAAAGAGATGGATGGATGGATGATGGATGGATGGATGGTTGGATGGATGTTTTGGTGGATGGATGATGGATGGATAGATGGATGGATGATTGGGGGGGTGGATGGATGGATGGATGGTTGGGTGGATGAATGGATGAGTGGCTCAATGAAGCTGGTTACTCTGTACCCTTGTTCTTTTATTTATTCTCATCATACTCTGGTGTTTCAAATCAATACACTGTGGATCTAGTATCTAGTTGGCACCTGTCAATAAGAGTAGTGATTGTCATGCACATGTGCTGCTATATACCTGTACAAGTGCCTGAGTTTATAGTATAGAGTGAGGATGGGGAAGTGGTGAACAGAGACTGGACATGGGCCATGTTCCATTCACAGTTCTAAGCAAGTGAGTGCAGAATTTGAAACTTTCTGGTGTAGATCTTCTTCTGAGCCCGTCTAGCTAGGAAGAGAGCTTCTCAGCAGCTGAGTTTTCCTAGGACTTCCCTGGTTCTCCTACCTATCAGAAGCTAGTCCTGAGGGATCCCAGTCTTGGACTTCCCCAGTAGCAGAAATACTGGTCAGGGCCAGCCTTAGATTTATGCTGGTCTACGAGCACTCATGAGCTCACTTATGGCAACCCTTTGTTCTCTAGCATGATTGTAGGATGTGTTGATCCACAGAGGTTGTTTTCCAGTTCACAAAAATCTTAAAGTTTAAACAGAACTTTAAGAGTTTTAGCCATCTTTGATAAAAGCACTGAAATATGGGTGCTCATTACCATACTTTTGAGTAAAGAACTCTGCCGTAGTTATAAACACCATAGTAACTCAGTGTGAGCTTCAGGAGTGGGAGGTGTCCTAGCACTGCCCAGACCCCTTACAGGTGATGTGCTGGCATGTGCCAAGCAATGTCCTCAGCATGCAGATGGCTATGAGCTTTTGAGTTCTTGGCCTGCATTAGATAGTTCCGAGCTGCTCTCATCTCTTGTTGCAGCCCTAGGTCTTAATCTACCAAGTCTGATCCATTCTGATTTTTTTGCATCCAGCCTGTGGCAGCCTGGAAAAGCAGTTTGCAACATTTGTTGGAAATTTATCAAAAGTCACAGTCTTAAACAGGCTCTGAGTAAGAGTTGGAGAGACTCTTCTACATTAAAAATACACACACAAACAAGCATTAGCAGGTGGACACTGTGACCTCTAGTTTATTTGCTTGAGAATTATTTCGCACACACCTTTGAGTTCAACACTGTATACCAGCAGATCATAATCCCTGACGGTGTAATGTTTCAGGGAGCCTGAACTCATTCACAAAATATAACCATTCGCTCATCCTACAAGTATTCACTGAGTGTTTATGTGGCAGACACTATTCTAGGAGCTGAGAGCCCTGCAAAAACAAAGTTCCTGCATGATGGAACTTACATTTTAGCAGGAAGGACAACAAAAGAGTGAAACATACACAAATAAATATAACAGTTTATAACTAGGTAACAATAAGTGCTCTGAAAAATAAAACAGAGCAAGGGCAAAAAGAGAGAGGCTTGAACAGGGAAGACCTCTCTGAGAAGGCAGCACGTCAGCAGAGACTACACTAACAAAAGCAATGGTAGCTCGTGCAAATGTTCGAAGAAACAGCTTTCAAGGCCAAAGGAAGAGCAAAAGCAAAGAATCCACCTTGGAAGACGCAGAGCATCTTCCAGGACCATGAAGAAGGCCAGTGTGTTACAGCAGGATACGTGAGGAGGACAGGGGAAGAGCATGCAGAAGGGATGGCCTGGCCATGTAGGGTTTTTGGGGGCCACCTAGGGAATTGGGCCACCATTGCACAGCCACATGCAAACTGAAGGCATCAGTGTGGGGGGCTGAAGTATGAGGCCTTTGCTGGATCCAGACAAGAGATGATTGGAGCTTGGATACTGCAGCAAATAGAAGTGGAGGGACAGTGGACTGTGGACATACCTTGAAGGGAGAGTCAACAGGATTTGCCAGTGGAGACAAAGAAGACTCAAGGATATGAATTTCTACAAAAGTAACCTTCTCGACAAAGCAGATTTGGGGTCCAGTAAGTTATAACCTTTATATGGAAATGCCAGGACTTAATTCTCAACCCCGGCCCTGCCTACATTTTGCACTGGATAGTTCTTTGTTGTGTGAGACTCTCCTGTGCACAGTACGATGTTTAGCAGCATCCCTGGCTTCTACCCATTTGCTACCAGTAGCACATCACCCCTCCAATTATGACAATCAAAAATATCTCCAGACATACATGGATGTTCATAGCGGCACTATTTGCAATAGCCAAGGGGAAGAAATACTTCAAATGCCCATCTATGGATAAGTGGGGAAACAAATTGCAGTCTATCCATACAATAGAATATGATTCATCCATAGAAAGGAATGAAACAGCGATACATGCTGTAATGGGGATGAACCTCGAAAATATGATGCTAAATGACAGAAGCCAGATACAGAAGTGTGGACAGTGTGTGATTCCATTTATATGAGCTATCCAAGGCGGGTAAATCATAGAGACAGAATGTACACTGAAGGTTACCAGGAACTAGAGAGAGTGAAAACACAGAGTACCTGCTTGATGGGAATGGGTTTTCTTTTAGTTGAAAATGTTACTGAACTAGATAAAAGTGGTGGTTGTGCCAGGCGTGGTGGCTCATACCTGTAATCCCAGCACTTTGGGAGGCTGAGGCAGGTGGATCACCTGAGGTCAGGAGTTCGAGACCAGCCTGGCCAACGTGGTAAAACCCCGTCTGTACTAAAAGTACAAAAATTAGCCAGGTGTGGTGGCGGGCACCTGTAATCCCAGCTACTCAGGAGGCTGAGGCAGGAAAATTGCTTGAACCCAAGAGGTGGAGGTTGCAGGGAGCTGAGATCATGCCACTGTACTTTGGCCTAGGCGAATAAGAGCAAGACTCCATCTAAAAAGAAAGTGGTGGTTGCACAACATTGTGAATGTGCTCGAATGTGCTCAAAGCCATTGACTGGTTCACATTAAAATGGTTAATTTCATATTATGTGAATGAATTCACTTCAATTTAAAAAAATTTATAGATAGATAGATAGATAGATAGATAGATAGAGATGTATATATACACACACACACACACACACCAAGCAAAATAAATATATCTGCAAAGATTGCCAAATATTCCTGGGGAAGAAAAATTGCCCTTGGTTGGGAACCAATGGTTTAGACCCAACTATGTCCAAATAGATCCTAAACCAGAACCATGGCCTGGAGGCCTTGGTGGGAGTCCCTTTGGGGCTGTGAGCCTCTGCACTCCCTCTTCAGAGAGATGGGTGTGGATCAGCTCACCTGGCCAGCTGTCCCTGTCAGGCCAGGTGATGGCGAAGCAGGGCTGATCCCAGTGGAAATGCAGGTGGCTAAAGGGAATGGTGTCTTCCTGCTGAGACTCTGCAATGGCTGTTCCTCACCAAGGTAAGAAAAGATGGCCTTGGGGTTGTTACTTCATCTCAGCAGTCCTGACCTCGCCCCTTCCCACACAGCTCCTTCAGCCACACCTGTTCAGCACAGCAAGCTGCTCTCAGACACTCTGGGTTCCAACTGGCTCCTCTTCTGGAGGAGACATGAAGCCATTCAGAGCATTCTGGTGGTACCATCTGGCAGGTTCAGTTAAGGAAACAGGAAAGAAAAGTTTTCCAAGTTAGGGCCAAAAGAAAATGTGGCATATGTCTTATAATTTCCCACTTTGGAAATTCCCAACCAGACGTGAGGGCCAGGTGCCCTGTACAGCAGGTAAAGTAGGAATGTCCTTACCAACAAATGCACAGTGCCCCCCCCGGACAGGACTACCGAAGACCTGAGATGCTGGCTGTGCCAAAGTCCTCCCTTGGTCCTTGGACTGCTCCATGGTTCCCTCAGAATGCATGGAGCACAGCAGAGGGAGCCCCAGTGCCACAGAGGTCACAGTGGGAGGGTGTCACTTTATGCCCAATGGCACAGGTGGCACCCTAGGGTGGGAAGTGGGCAACCGCTGAGCACTTCAGTGGGCCCGCAGACGTAGGAAGATGAATTTGATGTAAGGAACTTGGCCGACACCGCTCTGCCAAAAGGAGGACATCCTGAAGTGTGGCTCTGCCTCCACAGTCCTGGTGGGGCTCAGCGGGGAGAGTCTGCCAAGCCAAGGGTCACAAACCCAGCCCCAGCCCCCACCCCAGCTCACCTACTCTCACTTATTGGGGGTGATGTCAAAAGCGGCCTCTGGAAGGGCAGTCCCTCCTCACCAGCTCCCTGCACAGAGCTCCCCTCCTAGGGAGCAGGACACTGAAATGGAAACACATCCCGATGGCATCCTGGCTAAGGGACCTGCCCTGTGCTGTGGTTGGACGTTGGATGCTTTCTGCTTATTCTACTTAGATCTTGTCAAAGTCACCATGACATCTTCAAAAAGGGACAGAAGAGGGTCGGGATGAATGGGACTGAGTGTTTCCTTCAGTTTGGGCCCTGTGATGGATGGAATGTTTGTGTCTCTCCAAAGTTCACATGTGGAAGCCCTAAACCCCAGTGTGACGGTATGTGGAGGTGGGCTTTCTGGGAGGTGATTAGGTTTAGATGAGGTCGTGCAGGTGGGGCCCTGATAGGGAGACCAGTGTCCTTATAAGAAAAAGCAAGAGAGCTCTTTTATCCCTCCTCTGTCTCTCTCTCTCCCTAACTCCATGTTTACACACACACACACACACACACACACACACACACACACACACACGAGACAGAGAGAGAGCAAGGGTCACATGAGGACACAGCCCATCTACGAGCCAGGAAGAGGGCCCTCACCAGAACTCGGCCATGCAGAAAAGTATTTTATCCACTCTGTAATGTATCCACTCCCTGCTCCTCAGAACATAAAACAGTCATGGGCTCCAGGCATCCCTGGGTGCTTGCATTCCAGAAACACCAAAAGGGCAAACAGTCCACCAGGATGGAGTTCACAGGCATCTTTAGCACCTGTTCGCCCCCTTTCTGGTCCATGAAACTTCCCCCTGGTCTGGTCCTTGACCCCAACCCCAGCCCCAGCCCCGTTCCCTCCAGCACCCTCCTGGCCTCCATCCCTGGCCCTGGTTGTCTTCATCCCATAGCCCTTCCAAATGGGCCCTCTGCCTGGGCTCTAAGTAACCAGTGGGAAAGCTAAAGGGGGAGGCGGTGAATTCAGGGGCCAATGAGTCATGGTTACTTCACATAACTTCCCTCTGCTGTGGGCAAATTGTGCCCCCGATAGATAGGCTGAAGCCCCAGCCCCTTTTACCAGTGGATGTGACCTTTTTTAGGAAATAGGGTCTTTGTGGATGTCATCAAATTAAGGTATCATACCGGACATGTACTCCAATGACTGGTGTCCTAAGAGGAGAGGGAGGTCTGCAGGCAGACAAAGGACTGCCAGTCACATGAAGATGGAGGTGGAGATTGGAGCCCCGCGGCCACAGCAAAGGAGCATCACAGGCAGCCAGCACCCTCAGAAACTGGAGGAGGAGGAAGGAACCCCGCCACTGCCTCCACTCTCAGAGGGGGTGCCGGCCTGCCGACACCGCCATCCCAGTTTTCTGGTGTCTAGAAATGTGAGTGAACAAATTTCTGTGGCTTCAAGTCACCCCATTTATGGTGATTGGTTACAGCTGCCCCAGGAAACGAATCCACACTCCGTGACATCATTGGTGCGCTCATTAGAATCGTCAGTAACCATCACCAAAGAGCAAGTCACATGGGAATGATGAAACGTTTTGGGGACGTAGAGCCTCTGGTTCCCCTGAGACCACGTCCCTCATGCCACGCATACCACACCTGTGCTGGCTCTGTGCCCGCGGTTGGGGTCCCTTCACCCAGCCATCACTATAGCCACTGGGTCCCCTGCACAGGGCTCCGTGATCCTGTGAGGCCTGGTTCCTTCTCCATGAGATCAGTGCCCGCACCTCCCAGACACAACTCATCCAACTCCCTGACCTGGACTGCCTCCCTTAACTCGTCTCCACCACTGCCCACACCTGTCTCCAAAGGAGCTGCAATGGGCATCCCAGCACCAGCATTGGCGCATCCTGCAGACAAGCTGGGGAGTCTAGGGAGGCCAGTGTCGCGCCCACACCCTGCTTCTGTGGCCTCGGCAGCCTGCACTCTCCTGGTCCTCCTGTGGGCTCAGGTTCCCTGAGCCTAGGACCTCCCAGGCCTCCAGCAGAACCTTTCATCACCTCCCTTCTGCTCTGAAGTGTCTTTCCTTCCTTTCTCCCGTGAAAAGTTGACCATTCCTAGAAGGCGTCGCATTGCCCTGAGTCCTTCGTTCTCTCTCACACGCAGTTCCACAGTGCTAAGGGGAGTGGGACAAGTCCCCTGTACTCCTCACTGTGTAACTGAACCCAGGCTCAGCTCCTCACCACTCAAAAGCCAAAAGTCAAGAGATAAGAGTTGGTGGGAGGAAAAGCAGGTTTATTCGGAGAGCCAGAAAACGAAGATGATGGCCGACTAGTGTCCTAAAGCACCATCGTAAGTCAGTTCAAATTTTAGGCTCTTTGTAGGTTAAGGGCAGGAGGAAAAACGGGGATTGGGAGCAAAAGGAAACTGACAATTGCAGACACCGGGGCACCAGGGAGAGTCAAAGCAGGTGGGGATGTGTTTGTGCTTGATCAGGTGGCCGTGCTCCTGTAAACCCTAAACAAAACATCATTGTTTACATACTTTCCCTTTTATCCCAGAGTTAGTTTTTAGAACTCCTCGACTGCTGTTTTTGCATATGATCTCAGTGCTCTAAAATTATCCTAGCCTACATGCAGGAATGGGGGTAGAGATCCCTTAAACAAAAATGGAGTTTATTATGTCAGTTCTTTTGCAGTTTCACTGTGACAGCTGCCCCCGAAGACTGCTCCCCTGCCCAGGTCCTCAGAGCTCTGTGCTTTGCCCTCTTACCACCGTCATCCCTGAAGCCTGCTATGTGAAGTGGGCTTCTGGGCCCAGCAGCAGCAGCCTTCCCTGAGAGCCTGTGGGAAATGCTGAGACTCAGGCCCCGCCTCGGTCTTGAGAATCAGAACCTGTATTTATCAAGGCCCCCAGTGGTCTGCACCTGCAGACCATGCGCCACACACATTGCTTCTAACTCCACAATTTTTGAGGACATCAGCACCCACGTCATCACCCACGTCCATGCTCCTGGCAGATCCCCAAGCCAGTTAAATCCAATTTCCCCAACTCTGCTCCTACGTCTGGGCAGCTGAATATAGCTAGAAAAATAGCACTTACCACGCCAGCCTCATTCAACCTCACGGCCGGGGACATCCACTGGGCCCTGGCACTGCCCAGCACCCAACCTCATGCCTCTCCTTGCCTCAGGCTCCTGTCTCCACTGCGTCTCTTCTCACTCTCAGCTGACCATCCCACTTTTTCATTAAGAGAAAACTGACCCTGCCACAGAATTGACAACCTACTTGCCTGTGTGCCCCTTCTCTGCCTTCAGTTCCCACGAAGGAGGCTGAATTCTGTGTGCCACTTGTGCATGGGATCCCACCTCCTCTTTTCCTCTTTTTTTTCTTTTCTTTTTGTTTGCTTGTTTATTTGTTTTGGAGACGGAGTCTCACTCTGTGGCCCAGACTCCAGGCTAGAATGTAGTGGCGTGATCTCCACTCACTGCAACCTCCACCTCCCAGGTTGAAGCAATCCTCCCTGCCTCAGCCTCCCAAGTAGCTGGGATTACAGGCACCTGCTGCCACGCCCAGCTAATTTTTCTATTTTTTTTTTTTTTTTTTTTTTGCAGAGATGGGGTTTTGCCATTTTGGCCAGGTTGGTCTAGGACTCCTGACCTCAGGTGATCCACCCACCTCGGCCTCCCAAAGTGCCACCTCCTCTTTTACACCCAAAGACTTCACCTCACAGCCAAGCCTCAGCACTGGGACAATTGAGACTCAGTGCAGGGGTGACTGAGCCCTGGGGCTGGGATGACTGAGTCCCAAACCTGCCCCTTCCCTTTCCTTTCCACTCCAGCTCTCCGCAGTGCAGGCTTCACTGTATGCAGCAGCCACAGGCCCTTCTCTTCCCCACTCTAGGCCACCTGGGGCACATGGCCCTTCCAGCCCAGCTCAGCCATTTCGTCCCTGAGGAAGCTGGGCACTTTTCGGTCTGGACCCGGGTACTTCAGAATCTGACCTCCAGCTCCAATCTTTCCCCCTAGGCACAGAAGACTCTGCTCCTTCCTCTCTCGTTTCAGTTCGTGGAACCTCAATAGACTCCCCCAATACTTCCACCTCCAGTCATGAAGGCTGAGGATCATCTCTTCACTCTACGAACCCCCAGGTTGCTGCTACGTGCAGGGCCCAGTGCCTCAGCCTTGGAAGTTGTCCTTCCCTATCTTCCCACCTGTCTACTCTAGCTACTCTGGTCTTTTCCTAAGAGCTCCTAAATTCCTTCACCCTCATTCTTTTCAGGTTCCCAACTCCAAGGCTCCCAAACTCCAGTCTGAGCGACCACAGCACGGTGAGCGTTTGCACTCCCATCTCACAGATTGCAGTCTCCCTAGCATCCTCATTGTTGGGGGGCTTCAGGTCATTTACAAGCAACCTGGGAAGAAAAGGAAGAGGGAGGCAGAGGAGGAAAGGAAAGCCAGGCAGATCTGATGTGAGGTACATTATGACACAGAAGGGTCAGCTGACTGGCTCGGGTAAGTTTCATCTTTTCTGACCCCCGTTGACTCTAGAATCATTCGCCACGATTGTGTTGGTTGGCAATCTGAAGTTTCATTTTTCTTCTCTAATCTCCCTGCCCAGGCCAATGCATGTGAAGGAAATTTTGCATCTGGCTTCTCTCTTGGTTTTCATTTGTCACATTAAACATAGATGGAAGGCGGCTCACAGGCAGGGCCTAGGGCAGACACCTGCCAAATGACCACAGCTGAGATGGTTTGGCTGTGTCCCCACCCAAATCTCATCTTGAATTGTAGCTCCCATAATTCCCACGTGTTGTGGGAGGGACCTGGTGAGAGATAATTGAATCATGGAGGCGGTTCTCCCCATACTGTTCTCATGGTAGTGAATAAGTCTCACGAGATCTGATGGTTTTATAGGGGGTTTCCCCTTTCTCTTGGCTCTCATTCTCTCTTGTCTGCTGCCATGTAAGATGTGTCTGCCTTTCCCTTTGCCATGATTGTTTCTCAGTTTCCTGAGGCCTTCCCAGCCACGTGGAACTGTGAGTCAATTAAACCTCTTTCCTTTATAAACTACCCAGTCTCCAATATGACTTTATCATCAGTGTGAGAACAAACTAATACGCCAGCCTAGTAGACCCCTGCTCCAAGGTGCATGAGAAGGAAACAAGAGAGATGAGTGAGGGCTTCTACTTTCCTGCCTCTCTCAATATTTCTGTCTGTAGAAGGGGGCGGCACCAATGAACGCTGATTACTACTGAGCCTTTCCACACCACCAGCATCAAAGGGGATGTTAGAGAAATAAGAAGATTATATCAGAAGGAAACTCTGTTTGCCCAAGAAGAAAATCTCTTCACTTCACTTACTGGGCTTTGTTCGTGGCTGCAGTAGGGAAGGAAAACTTGCAATTTGGAAAACGTTGGGGGAAAATTCCCTGCATGTTCCTTTAAGAGTCTCGTTTTTAATAAAAGCATTCTCTCTTCTGCGGCTATTCTGTAAAATGTATCATCAGAGAGGAACCTTTATAACCTTGACATCGCCATTTTATCAGCACTCAGCATTTTTCAAAGACCTGATGGATATAAATACAACAACTTTTTTATTGCATTCTAAGCATGAACAAGTTTCCAAAGAAATCTATGATGTCAGTGACCTCCAATGTAGCTAGAAGCGACGGGTGGAAGATGAAATGGCTTGTTCCAAGTCATAAAGCAAGCAGCAACAAAGCTAGACTTGGACTCCATCCCTTCCAGGCCATTTAATCTACTGCCACTTTCAAAGTGTATTCCTGCCCAAATCTAGAACACATCTCAGACGAATGGGGAAGGCCTGAGATATGTACGCTGAGCAATACTCACATCGGAGGCAGAATGCCTTCTCCCCATCCAGCTTTCAAATGCTTGCATTCTCCCTTCAAAGCCTCAGTCTCACAATTACCTTTCAGCAGTAATTTCACAATTGTGTGTGTCCTGGCTGGGCTGGGCTCCCTCTCCTCTCGCTCTGTACGCCACCATTTGCTTTGGAACCCATCCTAAAGAAAAGGGAGGAGAATTGGAACAAGAACAGGGTGAATTCCTACATGCAACATGCTACACCTATAGCCCAATGGGCTTTCTCTTCCCTCTTTTCCATCTCCCGTATCAAGTCTGTCCAAAAATTCGGTGAATGCTTCCTTTGAAAGGACTTTTTAAAAACAGCTTTATTGAGCTATGCCGTACACTTCGCCCACTGAAATCGTACAATTCTATAGTTTTCAGTATACTCAGATATGCGAAACCTCAATCAATTTTAGAACATTTCATCACCTCAGGAAAGAAATTCTTTATCTTCAGCCATGCCTCCGGCCCTTCAGCGGCCCCCAGAATCCTAAGCAAACACGAATCTACTTTTGGGTCTATCGATTTTACTCTTCTGGACACACCATATAACTGGAATCACACAATATCTGTCATTTTCTGACTGGCTTCTTTCGCTTAGCGTAATGTTTTCAAGATTTGTCCATATTGTAGCACGTATCAGCATTTCATTTTTCAAGGCCGAATACTATGCCACTGTATAAGTAGACCACATTTTGTTTATACACTAGTCAGGTGATAGACACTTGGATTCCTTCCACTGTTTAGCTATTATGAATAATGCTGCTTTAACTTGTAATATGTGCACGTTTTTGTGCAGACATGTATTTTTGTTTCTCTTGGGCATATACCTAAGAGGAGAGCTGCTGGGCCATATGGTAACTGTGCTGAATCCTTGGAGGAGCTACCAGATGGTTTTCCAAAGTGGCTTCACCATCTGACATGCCCACCATCAGTGTATGAGGTCTGATTTCTCCATGAAATGACTTTTTTTGTTTTTCTGAGATGGAGTTTCACTCTTATTGCCCAGGCTGGAGTGCAGTGGCACCATCTCGGCTCACTACAACCTTCACCTCCCGGGTCCAAGAGATTCTCCTGCCTCAGCCTCCCAAGTAACTGGGATTACAGGCGCCCACCACCACGCCCTGATAATTTTTGTATTTTTAGTAGAGATGGGTTTTCACCATGTTGGCCAGGCTGGTCTTGGACTCCTGACCCCAAGTCATCCTCCTGCCTTGGCCTCCCAAAGTGTGAAGTGATTTTAACTATACCAAATACTCATTCTTGATGCCGCTTTCTAAGCCCAGGCCCTCCAACCTCATGACTGCTGTTCTGGGCTCCACACAGCCCAGACTGCTGTTCTGGGCTTCCCCTGAAGACCACATCAGCGGCAGAGCTGCTGTCCCACCAGCCCCACACCAACATTTACACAACCCCTGAATAATATTCAGGGTAGAGCGACTGCTGACATCCGGGAGCCTCCATCATCCAGGCTGAGACTCGGCCACAGTCATCGCAAACCTTCCCCTCCCAGCTCACCTCCTCCCCAGCATGAGACTCTGCCTCTAGCCCATGCCTGAGGTCCCCATGTCATGTCCCAGGGCAAGAAACTCCCAGCCTCTCAGCAGCCTCTCATGTCTTCTTGACACCCGCTCCCCACAAGTGACCACCATCCTTGCTCTCCACGGGGCTGGAGGTTCTGGTCACCATGGTGTACATTCTTTGGGCTGCTTCTTCAGCTTTTTTCCGGGCCCAGCCCCTAACTGACTGCCTTCGATGAGTCTGCTCTCCTCTCCGCCTATCAAGGGCCACTCCCCTCATCGTTTCAGTGTACACCATTCCACATCCATAAGAACTGACAAAACTACCCTCCCTAAACTCCTACTGCACCGTTGGACTTTTCATTACATGTCCTTAAATAGTATTGCACAAATAGGTCATGATGCCAAGATGGTTTTTGGTGTCGTGAAGATCATGGTAGCCCCCTGGGGGTAATGATGGTGTCCTGTGGATACTTTTCCCCTGTCAGGGTGACGGAAAGTGGATATAGTAATACAGTAATGTCTGGAGTAGACATTTATTGTGTTACATTCCACTGCAGTGAGCTACGTGTTGCAACTGGAGCAGCTCAGCAGCTAATGAGGCAGGTTGGTGATGATCTGGAAGACATGCCTGTATGGGAAGCATGGCGTATGGGTGTGGGAGGGGTCCATGGTCCCAGCTTCACCCTCGCATAGCATGATGAGGACTGAGACCCAACATGACCACGGGCTTGGCCCAGGTTACACAGCAGGTGACTCATCCAAAGCTGAACAGCTCGTAGCCTCGGCTCACTGCCTATTCCCTGGCAGGACGCTCAGAACACTGTGCTGGCCCCCCTGCCAGCCCAGGAAGTCCCCATGATCCATCTGGCTGGTACATCTTGCCCAAGCCCCACTAGCCTCCTCTGTACCAGCCAAGTCGCCTCCTTTTGAGTCCCCTAAATACACAAATTGTGTCCCTTCTCTACACCTTTGCCCAGGCTGTTCCTTCTGCATGGAGGGCCATCCTTCCTGGCCTTGCAGATCTACTGTGCTTCTGGGCATCAGGGTCACCTCCTCGAGAGGCTTCTGAACAGCCTGGCTGAAACGGCCGCTGTTTGGCTGACTCCCTGGGCTCTGCATGGTGTCTGGCATGATGTGATTTTTCTCTTATGTGTTCACCTACTTCCCCCCGCCCCCACCCCCATGCTGAACGGAAGCCCCTCCACAGAAGCCGGGCCTCATCTGTGTCCCATAACCATCATATCCACAGCACCTCCGGCACCTGCATACAGCAGGTGTCAAATAAGTGAGTCTGTGAAGGAAACCAGTCGTACTCTGCCATCTGGAGACCTTCAGCACCAACAGCTGCAGGGATAGGACTTCTTGGCAGGAATATTCCAGAAGTGAAGCAGAAAGAGCTGATGGGGAGCAGAGGAGTGGCTTGGGCCATGGCTCACGGTCACAAGGGCATGCCACCATCCGACTGCTCATGACTTCACACAGATTAACTTATTCAACCCAGGCAATGACCCTGTGCAGTGCTCACTTTAGTCTCCTTTTGCAAATGAGGAAAGTGAGGCACAAAGGGGATTGAAACTTGAGTGAATCACACAGCAAGCAGGCAGTGTAGCCAGGTTCAAAGCCAGGCGGGCCCCTTTGCAACGAGCCTCCTCTTTGCTGGTCTCTGCCATCTGCCTCCTTGTTTGCAAAATCAGTGAACGCATGAAAACTAAAAAGGGCTCAGAAAGCCATCCCCAGCCTTTCTTCTGATCCCAGCCAACATCATCCAATTGCATGTTCAGAGCTCTGGGCCATCTTTCAGCTCTGGCCCCACAATGCATTTTCATTTCATTGTTGGTTAAAAACAGGCATTCTGCAGTTAGCTAGAAGGAAGCCAAGGCTGAAGACACCTCTTTTGTTTGACATGCTCGTCTTGATGTCCAGGGAGAGTGGTGCTCTGGTACGCACCTGTCCCAGGGCTGCACTCCAGACCTGTGTCCAGGGCTGCACAGGGCAGAGTCGACCCTCTGGGACGCCAACATGGAGCAGGGTTCTCTGGGCATCAGCGTTGGTCTCTGGGCATCAGCGGTTCCCATGACCTCTGATCAGTGTCACCACCCGGGGAACGTATGAGCATTCCTATCCCAGAGACCCTGCTCCGTGGGCCTGTGCATCAGCTTGTAAAGACTCCCCGGTGTGCAGTCAGGGTCAGAAGCCACAGGCCAGACAGGCTCTAGAGCTCCCCTAACTCCACAGTTGGAACGTTTCTACATTTTCTATCCAGAAAAATGAACACAATTCACAAATAGCTGTTCTTGTCTGGCAACGGAGAGAAGTCAATAAACGTATTCAATATTTATCTGCCGTATCCTGTGCACAGAGCCCTGTGCCACCGTGGCATGGGGACAGCGGGGAACTGGGCAGAGTGACACAGCCAGTCCTGAGCAGCCACGGGCCCTGAATACCTGCACAATTCCTATGATTCCCCCGCCAGTAAATGACAGTTCGTAAATAAACATGAAGGAAAGTGTCATTCCAGAGGCTTGGCAAAAATGCAGATAAGGAGAGAAGGTACTCATTGTCCCGAGACTCAAACCCTCCAGCACCTTTGGGCTGAGTGACACTGTCATCCTGCGAGGGTCGAGGGAGGGAGATGGGGAGTGAAAGGAAAAGGGTCAGAACAGAAAGGGGATAAGAAGGGAGGCAGGAAGTCAGTAAGGGAGGGAATGAAGGAAGCAGAGGGAGGGAGAGAGGGATCTTATGAATGTTGGTTGCATGTGGAGGCCGTTGGCACTGGGGAGAGAGAAGCCAAGCTGAAAGTGAGAATTTTTTTTTTTTTTTTGAGATAGTCTCCCTCTGTCATTCAGCATGGAGTTCAGTGGCACAATCTCAGCTCGCTGCAACCTCTGTCTCCCAGATCCAGTGATTCTCATGCCTCGGCCTCCCCAGTAGCTGGGATTACAGGCATGCGCCACCACGCCTGGCTAATTGTTTGTATGTTTAGTGGAGATGAGGTTTTGCCATGTTGGCCAGGCTAGTCTTGAACTCCTGGCCTCCCAAAGTATGAAAGGGAGATTTTGTGTACACACACACACACACACAGCAATAGGTATAATGTGATCACGTTTATAAATCAGTATAGAATCATACAAACCTGTGTGCACATGTAAAAATAAGAATTCCAAGAAGGATGAGGGAGGGAGGTAAGGAGATCAGGCCCGCTGGAACAGTCCCCGCAGGGACACCTGGCCTCACACAGCTCACGAGGCAGGACTGGGGTCTCTTCAAGGCTGAAGGAGAAGACGGCATCTCCGCATCCCACACCAGTGAGCAGAGCAGAGCCGCACGCTTAGATCTGTAGACACTCCTTGCAGCAGGGCAAGACCCACCCCAGCCCAGCCCTGCGCCTGTCCTCCTCTCTGGCTGGGACGCTCAGTGCTGTGAATGAATCAGACTATTCAACTTTCCCAGGAGCACTCCTCCACTAGAAACTTGGGCACCCACAAGTTCTACTTCAGTTACAGATGCCCAGCAGGTAACGGATGCTTTTCCCCCTTCCAGGGTGGGACCAGGGCCCCTCACCTGGCTTGCCCTAAGACACTTGGGAAGAGCTTGGCTCTTTTTCCGATCCAGGAGGTGGGAGAGGAGCCCAGGAACGCCAGGGTCTCCTATGGGCAGCCGGGCCACACTGCCTCCCACAGAACATCAGACGTGGAAAGCATTAATATACAAATTTGCATGGAAGAGATTGGGCTATAATGAAACAAGTCCCACACAGCTTTCGGAATTGTCTTTCTCGTTCTCCATTTCATTCATTTAAGTTTTATATTAATCCTCTCTCTTTTAATTTCTTAAGGTTTACATCGTTATTTTGCAAAATTTATGAAATGAATTCTGAGTATTCTTGTTTTTCCTCTTTCTTCTTTAATCATTAAGGAGTTAGAGATGACACATTTCCTGAAAGTGTTATTCTCTCTCTGTCTCACTGATTTTAGCAAGAATTTTTCTCTTTTTATGGTTTCTACATAGTAATTTTCCTTTTAATTCTTTTTTGACCTAAGCAGTATCAAGAAATGTGTTTCTTATTTCCAACTATCTTAAATTATTTATCACGACCTATTTCCAACTCCATTGGTTTATGATCAGAGACTGTGGCCTGTATACTTCAATTTTTGGAATGTATTAAAATCTTCTTGCTGGAAAAACAATTTTTTTTTTTTTTTTTTTTGAGACGGAGTCTCGCTCTGTTGCCCAGGCTGGAGTGCAGTGGCCAGATCTCAGCTCACTGCAAGCTCCGCCTCCCGGGTTCACGCCATTCTCCTGCCTCAGCCTCCCAAGTGGCTGGGATTACAGGCGCCCGCCACCTCGCCCGGCTAGTTTTTTTGTATTTTTTAGTAGAGACGGGGTTTCACCGTGTTTGCCAGGATGGTCTCGATCTCCTGACCTCGTGATCCGCCCGTCTCGGCCTCCCAAAGTGCTGGGATTACAGGCTTGAGCCACCGTGCCCGGCCAAAACACTGTTTTTTTAAGTGTTCCTTGGACCTAGGGGGAGAAAATGTACATTGTCTTTCAACAGATCTGTGGCTCCTCTTTACTTATTACATCAAGTTTACTAATGGTGTTCTTCAAATCCTCAATATCCTGGTTAGTTTTGATATTAATTAGATGTAATTCTGAGAAAGGTAAATGGAAATTTCTCACCATTGTATTTTTTCATCAGGTTCTTTCTGCATCTTTAAGTGTTTTTGCTTTATGTATTTCTGCTCTGTTGTTCAGTACATGCAAATACATGATTATATCATTTCATCAACTAAACCTTTTATCTTTATGTAACATTTCGTGTTTATCTTTGCATATGTAGCACTTTTAACCTTAAATTTGATATTTTGGATTATCCATTGGTTATTAATGTTATCACTTCTGATTCCTTTCAGCTGGAATTCTCTAGCAATCCTACCACCTCAGCCCGTTGAGTAGCTGGAACCACAGGTGCATCCCACCACACCCAGCTAATTTTTGTGTTTTTTTGTAGTGATGGGATTTCAACATGTTGCCCAAGCTGGCCTTAAACTCCTGAGCTCAAGTGATCCTCCTGCCTTGGTATCCCAAAGTGCACAGCATGAGCCACCATGCCTGGTCAAAATTTTATCATTCTAAGTGTGTTTCTTGGGCTTTGTTTTTTAACTCAATCACATAATCTGTCCTCTAGTGGTACCTTTAATGGTAGAAACCGCTCCACTCTCATTAAGTGTAAAGGCTAATGTTCTTGACTTCATTACTTCAATCTTATTTCCTTAGTACTTACTTAGATTATTGTTTTCTCTGCCTGGGGAGTTTGAGGAGTGAGTCAGCACCTAGACCAGCTCCCTAAGCCTTCCAACCTGCATCTGCCATCTCCCTCTCATTTGCTGCAGGCTCTGGGTCTTGGCAAGCTGGCTGTCTAGACACCAGGGCTTTGGCCAAGATGAGCCTTTCAGACACTGTTTTTCTAAAAGAGCTTGTGGCATTCTTGGCAAAGATGAAAAAGAATGGCCTTTCTGCAGCACAGCTCAGAAATGCTCCAAAGAGCAATTGACATTGCAAACTCACTTCCAAGGGCTTCCCTCCAGCAGTCTTCAGAAGCTGGGCTTCCCTGGGAACCATGCCTTGGCCTTGACAGTCCATGATGGCAACAAATTGAAGAGGTGAACCCTACCTGGCTGCCAAACTTCCTCCACGATTGGTGCTGCACAAACAGACAGGGATGTTCTCAGGAGGCATCAGCTGCATCAGGGCCCTTGGGCTGAAGCTCCCAACCTGTGATAGCTTGAGCAGGCACCAGGTGGCATTCATGGGGGAACCTGGCAAACCTTGTTGCTCCTCCAAGGAGCTGCTCATGATGGAGTCAGCACCTCTCCCTCCCAGCTGCAGGGACACCGGAAACACTCACTTTTTCACAGGACATAGCGCTGCCTCCGATGAGACTGGGTGTCCATTTGTAAGGCAGGGGAGTACATACTGCATAGGCCTGAGGCAGTGTCTGCCCTGCCCATGAAGACGCCCCCTCAGAAGGAGCTGGAGACCCTTGATACTGCAATGGGGGCCAGGGGCACTGGGCTACATGAGCTAAGGAGTGAATGTGGCCAGGAAGGGTGGGTGGAAAAGCAGGTGATGCTCTCATGTTGCCAGGGGAGGAAGAGCAAGAGCTCGAGGACAGGGAGAAGCATTTGTCTTCTTAGGATGGTGAGGAGTGGGCACTATAACTTGGTGAGGGGAGGAAGCTGGGGGAAGATCCTTCAAAAGGGTTTGGGGAGGTGGAACATTGTGAGTAAAATCCTGAGCATAGCGGGGCTGTTAAGCCCACACCCCAGAAGACAACGGGTGGCTGGCAAGGACCGAGGGTGTGGCCCACCTGCCTCCAGTTCCTGCCTGAGGAAGGGGTGAGTGCTGCTGAGTCACCCAGAGCTGGAGCCCCTTCCCGGTCTGTCCTATGCAACCTCGGCTTGGTGGGGCTTGTTCTGGGCTCTGAGGAGTCCAGCTTCAGGCCAAAACCCTACGTATGCTCTTTCAGGCCCAACCATAGGCAGTGACACGGCTTCACCAGGAGCCTCCTGGGGGCAGCTGCCCTCCTGTTGTGGAGCTTGCTGCACAGTAAGTGCATTGCACTTTCCTGGGGGCAGCTGCCTCCCCTTGTGGAGCTTGGTGCACAGTAAGTGCATTGCACTCTCCTGGGAGTCACAGCAGCCGAGGACTCAAGCCCCCCAGGGCCAGACATACTCACATACAAACCCAAATTCCTTGACCGAGCTCCTCCACCCAAAACCTCCTCCTCAGAGACCTTGGCTGAGGCACTTTTTCCAAGCTGACTTGGAACTTTTCCACTCCTAGCCCCTTCCTCTCCCCTCTCCTGCCACCAGGTCCATAAAGAGGGAGAAGTCCTCAGTGTTGGGTCCCTGGGCTGTGAGAAAACTTTCCCATCTGTGCTGGTCCCCTTGACCCTCACCTGGTGCATTTCTTGGGGGAAAAGAAATGAACCCCAGGAGCCAATGTCTGTCAGAGTAAGTGCATAAAGGATTGGTGGTCACTTTCAGTGCAGCTCATTGTCCTAACTGACCTCCTCAACACCCAATTGCATGACAGTCTCCTTGTTCCTACTGTCAACTGGGGGCCTCTGACCTCTCAGCAGGAGACAGGTGAGAGAGCTGGAGAGAAAGTGACTAGGAATCAGCCTCAAAAGGGGCAGGTGTAGCAGTTGACCTCCATGTCAGGCATTCAAGTTACTCAGCAGACAGAAGCAGAGGTCCCCTCACTGCCCACTTCAAAGCCACTTCCCACCTGAGACCTCGTGAAAATGCTCATTCCCTGGAGTGCACTTGTTTCCTTCCTTCTGTGTTCACTTCCTGTCAAGGGAGCCATGGCATGACCTCTGGGCCAGTTTTTAAGCCCAGGACTTGAAAAAAAACAAAATTCCATTTCCTGTACCTTGGGACCCAGCAGCCATGCTGTGAAAAAGCCCAGGCTACACGGAGAGGCCACGCGGAAGTTCTCTGGCCAACAGCCTCAGCTGAGGCCTAACTAACAGCCAGCACCAGCCACCAGACGTGCAAGTGAGGACACCTTTGAGATGATGCTTTCCCCTAATTATCATGCAACTGTAATCACACAAGAGACCCCAAGCAAGGCCCAACCAGCTGAGCTCAGTCAACTCCCTAAAGGAGGAGGAGGGGGAATAATATGAGTAAAAATAATGATAAAATTATTGTTTTGCTTTAAGCCACAAAGTTTGGGGTGATGAGATATTCAGCAATAAGAAGTGGTACAAATGGTAGACTAATAAGCATTGTTTAAACTGAAATAGAAACAAATTCACCATTTGTCCCTCTTTGAATAAGACTACTCAGGCATTCCACTTTCATACAAATAGGTTGTACCTCTACTTAGGAAAACCACTCTACTCTTTTATGAAAAATCACTTTGAATCTCTTTTGAGAGATACCACTAGGTATCATCAATATTGCGTGCTAGAGTGGAAAAAACTTAGACCATTTAAAGAGTCTTTAAATTTTAAAATGTCCATTCGCAAATATGCCCTAAAGGCCACTCATAATAAATATCTAAGTGAGTCTATTCACTTTGTTCATTAATGCAGTATTTTCTGCCAGATTCTTTGTTCGAGCAACATAAAACTTTTGCTCAAGGATCCAATATTTGAGCATGAACAGAGTTACTTTAATAATTAATCATGAGATAACTTCAATACAGAATGTAAGTCAGAATGAAACATGCACACACGAATAGAAACGAACTAGGTTAATAGCATCACTGTGGAAAAGACCTCCTGATACCAAGAAGGTTAATGTTTGCATGGCAAGAAGTCAGTCACCTCAAAACCCCTTAAAGAGGGTCAGAACATGTCACCCAATACCAGGGAACAGGCAAAGCGCAGCTTTATTGTATGGAAAGGAAGAACTTCTTTGCACGTCAGCAGTCTCTTCCTCAAACTGTGAGCATTTACAGAGTAAGAGTACTGGGCCTCAACTATACCAAGCCCTGGAGAATGCAATGTTCCTTCTTGTTGCCAGAAAGACAAAACTACAAGAGTTTCAAGGAAGTTGTAGACAGCTGCATGCTTTATCTAGATTCTCTATCTAAACTTAGGAGTAGCATGGAACAAAAGATGTATTTGCTTGGGGTGGGGATAATCAGGATTGTTTAAAAAACTTACATAGCATTATATTGCAAGACCTTTAAAGCTTTCGTCATACACTTCTTGAATCAAGAGTGGCTGCTGATCTTGGAAGATGGATTTTGAAAGTAAAGGCAATTCACCAGATTAATAAACAGTGCATCATTTACTCCTAAACTTCTTGACAGCTCTATTAAAATAAGGGGCTTTTTTTCTCTTTTTTCTTCTTCTTTTTTTCAATTGGACCTCAGATGCACAGAATTAGGTTGACATAATCCTTAATTCAAGTTATGATATCATCATTGGTTCATTATTATTCTCTTTGGTATGTGCATCTGTCTATCTGTATTGTATAATGAACATTCTTGAACCCACCAGCCAATTGAAGAATGAGAACATTACGGATAATTCATACCTATGTGCATTTTTCCCATTAATCACTTAACCTCCTTCCCCAGAGGCAACCACTATCTTGAATTTGGAGATTATTATTTCTTTGCTTTAAAAAAAAGCATTATGATATATGTAAATATGCTTAAGCATATTTTGTTTAGCTGTGCATTTTCAAAAACATGTATCCTAGCCAGAGCATTTAGGCAAGAAAAAGAAATAAAAGGCATCCACATCAGAAAGAAAGAAGTAAAGTTATCTGTTTTTGCAAATGGCACAATCTTATATGAAGAAAACCCTAATGATCGTGTGCATACACACATGCACAGGCGTGTGGCATGTGCACACACACACACAAACTGCTAGTACTAATAAACCAATTTATTACAGAATATATAATCAACATACGAAAATCAGTTGAATGTCTATACACTTACAGTAAACTATCTGAAAAGAAAATTTAGAAAATTCCATTTACAATAGCACCAAAAAGGAATATAATACTTAAAATTACCATAACCAAGAAGGTAAAAGACTTGTACATTGAAAACTACAAAACACTGATGAAAGAAATTAAAGAAAAGACAAAATAAATGGGTAGGAATTTCATGTTCATGGGTTGAAAGGTTTAATATTGCTAAAACACGTATACTACCCAAAGCAATCTACAAATTCAGTGCAACCCTATGGACATACCAATGATATTTTTACAGAAATAGAAAAAAATTATAAATTCATTTGGAGCAACCAAGGATCTTGAATAGTCAAAACAATCTTGAGAAAGAACAAAGCTGGCATTACACTTCCTAATTTCAAAATATATTATCATGTTACAGTAGTTAAAACAGTATAGTACTGGCATAAAGACAGACACGTAAATCAGTGAAACAAAGTACAGAACCCCAAATAAACTCCAACTATACAGTCAACTGATCTTTGTCAAGAGTGTCCACACAATGGAGAAAGGATAGCCTCTTCAACAAATGGTGCTGGGAAAACTGCATAACTCAATGAAGAAGAATGAAATTAGACCATTGTCTTGCTCCATTAAAAAAATCAATTCAAAATGAACTTAAGACTTAAATGTAAGACGTGGAATTATAAAACTCCTAGAAGAAAACAGGAAAAATAGTTGAGTATGGTGGCATGTGACTGTAGTCCCAGCTACTCGAGAGGCTGGGTAGGAGAACTGCTTGAACCCGGGAGATGGAGGTTGCAGTGAGCTGAGATCATGCCACTGCACTCCAGCCTGGTGACAGTGTGCAGTGCTTAAAATCTTTATTACCTTTGTCTTGGCAATAATTTCATGGGTATGACACCAAAAGTACAAGCAACAAAAGCAAAAATAGACAAATGGGACTACATCAAACTAGAAGTTTCTGCACAGCTAAGGAAGCAATTAAAGAGTAAGAAGGCAGCCTATGGAATTGGAGAATGTATTTGTAAACAGTTATATATGATAAAGATCAACATCCAAACTATGTAAGAAACTCCTTCAACTCAATAGCAAAAACACAAATAATCCAATTTAAAACTGGCAAAGGACTTGAATAGACATTTCTCCAAAGCACATATACAAATGACCAAGAGGTATATGAAAAGATGCTTAAGGTCATTAATCATCAGGAATATGCAAATCAAAACCACGATGAGATATCACCTTACACCTGTTTGAATGGCTGTCATTTTTAAAAAATGAAAGATTACAAGTGTTGATGAGAATATGGAGAAATTTGAACCCTTGTGTCCTGTTGATGGGAATGTAAAATGGTGCAGCCACTATGGGAAACAGCAGGGAGGTTTCTCAAAAACTTAAAAACAGAAAAACAGAAATACCATATGAAATTCCTCGATTGAGTGTGTATCCAGAAGAATTGAAATCAGGATCTCAGAGAGATATTTACATTTTCACATTCACTGCAGCATTACTCACAATAGCAAAGATGTAGAAGCAACCTAAATGTTTATCAAAAAGAAACTATATGTATACACATACACACAATGGAATATTAGTCAGCCTTTTGAAAAACAAATCTTGTCGTATGAGGTAACATGAAAGAAACTTGATGACTTTATGCTAAGTGAAATAAGCCAGTCACAGAAGGACAAATACTGCATGATTCTATTTATTTACTGTATCTAAAATAGTCAAACACATAGACGATTATAGTAGAATGGTGCTATGGTTTGAACATCCCCTCCAAAGCTCATGTTGAAACTTAATATTGAGAGGTGGGGCCTTTAAAGGTAATTGGATCATGAGGGCTTGGCCCTCATGAAGGATTAGCCCATTCATGAATGAATGGATTAATGGGTTAATGAGTTACCATGTGAGGGAAACTGGTAGCTTTAAAACAAGAGGAAGAAAGACCTGAGATAGCACACTCAGCCCCTCACCATGGGATTCCCTGTGCTGCTTTGGGACTCTGCAGAGCCCCCACCAGCAAGAAGCTCTTACCAGATACGACCCCTGGACTTTGGACTTCTCAGCCTCCATAACTCTGAGAAGTAAATTTTTTTCTTTATAAATTACCCAGTTTCAGGTATTCTGTTATAAGCAACAGAAAATGTTCTAAGACAAATGGCAACCCCCAGAGGCTAGGGGAAGAGGGAAATGGGAAGTTGCTACGTGATGGATATGAAGTTTGAGTTATACACGATGGCTAAGTTCTAGAGATCCGCAGTATAGAATTGTGCCTATAGTTAACAACATTGTATTGTATATTTAAGAAATTTGTTAAGAGGATAGATCTCATGTTGTGTTCTTATCACAATTTTTAAAACTATATAAAAGAATATCATATTATATGAATCTTCTGAGACCTGCTTTCTCATGCAACATTATGTTACTATGATGCATCCATGTGTTGAATCTGGTTGTAGTTCATTCCTTTTCAATTCTGTATAATAGTTTATTATATGAATAGACTCAAATCTGTATGGGCCTTTGGGATGTTTCCAGGCTTTTGCTATTAAAATCAGAGCTGCCACAAGCATTCTTCTTCACAGCTTACATGCATTTGCAAGCATTTCTCTTAGGTACATATACCTAGAAATGGAATTGCCAGATTGCAGGGTATGCTAATATTCAAATTTACAAGATTGATTTGCAAGATGGTTGTGCTAATTGAAGTTCCCACCAGTAAAGTATAAAATATACTCTCCATCCATTCTTCTCTAATACTCGGTACTACCAGATTTCTTGGTTTTGCCAATCAAAATTGGTATGCAATGCTGTATTAGTGTGTGACTAGAATGTCCCTGATTACCAGTGATATGTATCATCTCTTCATATTGGCTCCCTGTATTTCTTCTTAGAAATGCTTGTTCATGTTTTTTACCCGATTTTTAAAAATTCAATTGTCTTTTTTTATTAATTTTTAAAAGTTTGTTTCATATAGTTTGTGTTGGTACTTTCTGCCGGAAATGTGTTTTCTTTAACTTGCAAAATTCATCAGTGTTTCAGAGTTTAGGCTTTTTGTGCTTCTTTTAAGAAATATTTTCCTATCCCAGGCTCAGGAAAATAACCACCTATATTTGCCTCTAAAAATTTTATGTTTTGCTTTTGATGTTTCAAATTTTTATTGTATATGTGGTGAGGTAGAGATCCAGTTTACTTTTTTCTACATAAGCAATGGAAAACTAACTTTTCCCACACTGTTGACTACAGTCTCCCCTTCAGCCAATGATCTTTCATCCCACTGAGGTCATATATCAAGTAGTCCTACTCTGTGGTTCTGTTTCTAGTATTCTATTCTGAGTCACTGCTCAATTTGTTATCCTTATACCAACACCACACCATCTTAACTGCGGCAGCTTAATAAATAGGTCTTAACTTTGATAGGCAAATCCTCCTCTGTAGTTCATTTTTAGAAGATTCAAGGCTATTCTTATCCTTTTGATCTTCTCTATACATGTTAAAATCCAAGTTTACAAGAACACTGTTGTGATTTTTATTGACACTGCATTAAATCTAGAGATCTGTTGGAAGAGAATTATCTTTATGATATTAAGTTTCCCTACTCATAAGCACAGGATATATATCCATTTATTTGGTACTTCTTCAAAGTCTTTGTGTATACAGATTTTCTGTATGGGTCTTACAAATGATTTCTTAGATTCATTTCAAGACAATCTACAGCATTTTATTCTATAATTTTTTCTATAACTTTTTTGCTATTGACTTTTGTATATTGATTTTATATCCAGCCACCTTGCTAAACATATTTTATTTATAATAATGTACAGAATTTTGGGTAATCTCTATAGATAATCATATCACCTGCAAATAATGACAAATTTCTCTCTTTTTCCATCATATGCTATTAATTCCTTTTCCTATATAATGTCAAGGAGAAGCATAGTAATATAGGACATCAGTATCTTGCTATTTTTAAAGTAGGTGCTTCCAATATTTTATCATTACAATGATTCTTTGTGTGTATCTTTAGATAATTCTTTGTCAGGTTAGGAACATTTACTGTTTGTTACTCCTAGTTTTAAAAGAAGGTTTTTATTTATTTCGAATGGGTAATTTTATCACATGCTTTTTCTATATCTACTGAGATGATTTCCTCTTTCAAAACAGTAACGATTTTTACATTTTCCCATATTAAATCATCTTTGAGTTCCTAGGCAATTTCTAGATATTAATTTTCAATTTTCTACACTGAGGGGTGCAGCTTGATATTTTGTTAGGATCCTTCCATACATCTTCATAAGTGAGATGGGCTTACAATTCGGTTTTCTTGTACTGTCTTTGTTTAGTTTTGGTTTTAAGGTAAGACCTGTCTCATCAAATGAGGGAGGAAAATTCTCTCAAATAAACTAACTTTTCTAAATCAACTTATTGGCCTCCTCAAACAAACTTGTTCATCCCAGTGAGCAAGATGGGAAGGAATTCAAAATGGGACAAGAGGGGCACTTTATAGTTGTTAATATATACACAAGAAATGTTTTTTGGAGACTGAGTATGTCAGTGTTCCTCAGCTGGGACACAAATTAAAATCTCTTAGGGATTTTTATAAAAATGCTTATGAGGGACCTATCAGCCCAATTAAATCTGAATCTCCGGGATGTTGGGCCAAGCCATTGTAATTATGAAGAGCCGCCTTGAATAAGTCTAATCTGTAGCCAGGGTTAGAAATGTTTTTCCATGTGGCAATCTCACATACTCTCTGTCATCTTTTTTTATTTTTTAATACTTTAAATTCTAGGGTACATGTGCACAGCATGCAAGTTTGTTACATATGTATACATGTGCCATGTTGGTGTGCTGCACCCATTAATTTGTCATTTACATTAGGTATATCTCCTAATGCTATCCCTCCTCCCTCCCCGCTCCCACAATAGGCCCCGATGTGTGATGTTCCCCTTCCTGTGTCCAAGTGATCTCATTGTTCAATTCCCACCTATGAGTGAGAACGTGCAGTGTGTGGTTTTCGGTTCTTGCAATAGTTTGCTGAGAATGACGGTTTCCAGCTGCATCCATGTCCCTACAAAGGACGTGAACTCATCCTTTTTTATGGCTGCATAGTATTCCATGGTGTATATGTGCCATATTTTCTTAATCTAGTCTGTCGCTGATGGACATTTGGGTTGATTCCAAGTCTTTGCTATTGTGAATGGTGCCGCAATAAACATAACGTGTACATGTGTCTTTGTAGCAGCATGATGCACCTTATAGTGAACTGGTCCATCAGTTTATCAACCAACGCGCATTTGCCAACTGCTGACATATTTCTGGAAACACAACAGGCTTAACTGAATTGGTATGATATGGTTCTTTCCTCCATGTACAGGCGCACTGGGAAGAAAGAGTGACCACCTGGGTTTCAGTTAGAGAACAATCTATTAAAACAATCTGTGCATTAACAATGAAGCTGATCACGGCATAAACACAGACAGTTGACAATATGCTATTGAATAAATTATGGCTCACTCAATGAAACCTAGTCAACTACAAAAAGATGTTAATGATCTAGCGTTCACACAGATGACAAAACTGTAGGTGCTAATAATCACATTTTGTAACATATCTTGATATAAAAAAAGTTAAATGAATAAAGAACAAATAACAGCATTAATTGCCCTGTGTTTAAAAAGAAGATTTGTTCAAAAAGTACAGTTTTAGGCAGGAGGAATAAGTTTTTGTGATCTATTAATAATAATATATTGCATACTTCAAAATCACTAAATGTTCTCGTCACAAAAAAAGGTAAGTATGTGAGGTGATGGATACGTTAATTAGCTTGATTTATTTACTCTACAATGTGTACATATATTATAACATCACACTGAATCCCATAAATACATACAATTATTATTTGTCAATTTAAAATAAAATAAGAAAATATGAATTATTTCATTTTGTTTTTATTTTTTCCCAGCCTCTTTGCAATGCATTGGAATTTCTTATGCAATAAAAAAATGCAAAATATAACAAGAGAGAGTTACAAGGTGGTTTATTTTATTTAAGTCATTTTTGTTACAAGAAAAATTTTGCTCCTTTTGGCTCTAGCGCTGAGGAGCGGGAGTTTTATATGGAACTTTCACATTAGGAACTTAACAAAGTCCAGTTAGCCTAGAACTAGAACCCAGAAATTCAGGTGTAGTGCCTTCACTGGGCTCCTCTCTTCAAGAGCCTGCTCCTTCCTCAGTCTCCCTAGAAGTCTAGTTAGCTTGAGAGTGTAACTTGCCACGGAGTGACCCAGACTGTCGCCATGGCAACATGATCTTTTGATACAGTGCCCATCCCTTTAGGCAAGTTGCTCCATCTTCCCAAGACTTAGTTTGTCACGTACAAATAAAGATATAATAGAACAACCTCAAATATATGTTTGAGAATGATATTTCTAGCAAAGTACCTGTTGCATCAAAAACTTTCCCCAAATGTTCACTATAAAATGTTTGTGCCCTTACTTGTTGAAGATGGGCAACCAAGCTTCAGCATGTCCATGGCACGAGGGCACAGGGAGTCCAGGACCACGGCCCACCTGGGCATGAATGGTGCCTGTGGACCTGCAGAGTCGTTCTGGGTCGAGGGCAGCATGCAATAGAATAATACCTAGCCCTAAAAAGAAATCAAATTCCAACACATACGACAACATGACTGAACCTTGAGGACATTACGCTAAGGGAAATAAGCCAATCACACAAACAAAAATCAAATATGGTGACTCCACTTATATGAGACCTAGAATAGGCAAATTCATGGAGACAGGAAGTAGAATAGCAGTGACCAGGGCTGGGCAAAGATGGGAATGGGGAGTTACTGTTTAATATCCTAGAGTCTTGGTTTAGGATGATGAAAATATTTTGAAACAGTAATGATAGTTGCACATCATGAATGTACTTAATCCCACAGAATTGTACATTTAAAATGATTAAACTGCTCTGGGCATGGTGGCTCACACCTGTAATCCAAGTACTTTGGGAGGCTGACACAGGCAGGTCACCTGAGGTCAGGAGTTCGAGACCAGACTGGCCAACATGGCGAAATCCCATCTCTACTAAAAATACAAAAATTAGCCAGGCGTGGTGGTGCACGCCTGTAATCTCAGCTACTCAGGAGGCTGAGGCAGGAGAATCACTTGAACCTGGGAGGCAGAAGTTGCAGTGAGTCGAGATTACACCACTGCATCCCAGAAAAAAAAAAAAAAAGATTAAACTGATAAATTTTATATAAAATATATGTGTGTGTGTATATATATATATATATATATTACTACAATAATAAAACTAAAACAAATAAAAAATCCCACAAATTTCTTATCTCATGGTGTCTGTGGAGCCTGGGACTCAGGGGTTCACCAGGTTGAAATGAAGGTTTGAGTAAATTGTCCTCACCTGGAGGCTTCACCGGGGGAAGATCCACCTTCCATCTTTTTGGGGTTACAGGGAATTTAGCAGGATGGAGGTCTCTGTTGTCTTTCTAGCTGCCAGCCAGGGACCACTCTCAGCTTCTAAAGGCCACCTGCAGGCCCCTGCCATGTGGCCCCTGGCAAGGGTCCCTCACATGTGCCATCTCTGGCTCCAGGAAGGGACTGTCCCTTGTAAGGACTCACCTGATCAGGTCGGGCTCTCCAGGGTAATCCCACTTTTGATAACTCAAAGTCAACTGACTGGCAGCCTTTTCATGGGCGTGATGTCCCACCACATTCTGCGGGGCTACCTGCCACCCAGGGAAGGGGATTACCCAGGGCATACCCACCAGGGAACGGGAATCCTGAAGGCCATCTTAGAACTCTGCCCATCACACCTTCCCCTGCACATTAGACATCTCATACCATCTCATGTACCCGAAAGTACCCGGGTGATGACCGGTGCACACTGAGGCTCTCCACGTCACTTATGGAGCCTCGGGGGAAAGAAGGTTTTAGTCTGGGGTGCTGAAGGAATACAGATGAGTCTTGACTTTTCTGGAGGGCCCTGGCTGTGCGTAACACCTGGGGAGCATCACTTGTAAGACACGCGCATTTGGAAGGGCCAGTGCGAGCTGCTCCACCTCACTGGACAATGAGGCCCCTAGTGATTTCCAATTAGGCTGAACTCACTGGCTTAATAGTCCAACCCCAGCTGTTGCCTGGGCTTGAAAGAAAGAAAACTGGGTCAAGCAAATGATTTCAGGCCATCCGGAGCCGTTATTTCCACTAACCAGCCTGTCTGCCCTCTGGATACTGTCAGTGCTTTGAGAATGGGCTGGGCTGTAGTTTCTTCACCATAGCTGCCCATCAAGACTACCCAGGGACCCACCCACCCAGACCTATCATCTCAGGTTCTCTAAGATGGGCCCAAGGTTTTCTCAAAGCCACTCGGGTGATTCTAATGGCCAGCAAGGGTGGAGAACCACTAGATTGGATAATCATTTGAGAAACAACTTCTCACAGGATGAAAATTAAAATACCAGTTGACTTTGTTGAAGGGGATTCAGTTTATTAGAGCAAGAAGTAGAGCCCTGCAGGGAGTGGAATGCATTTTGGAAAGAAATTGGTTTCGTGCAAATGGGGAGGAAATGGCTTGTTTCAGGACATCCAGACGCATTCTATGAGTGCTCATCGAGTACTCCCAAGGGCAGGGTGTTAAGACACAGACAGTTGTGCACAAGGTCCTGCCTCCTGGAGCTGATAGTCTCCTGGAAATGTACATTAGCAACACAATGTGTCCTTAAAGCTGCCAAGATCCAGAACTTGTTTTTAAACTGGAGCACAGCAGAATTCAACTCTGCCTTGCAGTTTCCTTTAGGTGAGAAAAACCACATCACTGTTGTGTTAAGAGAAAACACATCCTGAAAATTTATGAATGAAATGATAGTGTCGTGTGTGTGTGTGTGTGTGTATGTGTGTGTGCATCAGGGGACCTGTCCACATAGGCATAACTAGATTAGACAAAGGTTGTCACTTGTTGGAGTCGGGTGACAGCTGCACGAGTAAGGGTCATTGTGCCATTCTCCCCACTTTTGTATGTTTGAAATTTTCCATAACAGAAACTTAACTAAATTAAATTAATAAATCAAGAGACAAAAGAATAACATATTGTGATGGTTAATATTGAGTGTCAACTTGATTGAAGGATGCAAAGTATTGGTCCTGGGTGTGTGTGTGAGGGTGTTGCCAAAGGAGATTAACATTTGACTCAGTGGGCTGGGGAAGGCAGACCCAGCCTTAATCTTGGTGGGCACAATCTAATCAGCTGCCAGCGTGGCTAGAATATTAAGCAGGCAGAAAAATGTGAAAAGGCGAGGCCAGCCTAGGCTCCAAGCCCACATCTTCCTCCCGTGCTGGATGCTTCCTGCCCTCGAACATCGGACTCCAAGTTCTGCAGTTTTCGGACTTGGACTGGCTCTCTTGCTCCTCAAGCTTGCAGATGGCCTATTGTGGGACCTTGTGATCATGTGAGTTAATACTTAATAAACTCCCCCTTTTATATATATATGTATGTATATAATATGTGTGTGTGTGTATATATATGTGTGTATACATATATATCCTATTAGTTCTATCCCTCTAGAGAACCCTAATACACATATCAATTAAAATTTTAAAGGTGTATTAAAAAAAAAAAAAAAGCTAAGAGTTCAAAGTGGAGCAGAGAACCGCTATATAAAACCCTTAGCAATACTGAACTTTTCAAACTGCACCTTACTACCTGGCACACATACAAGTCTAGAAAGCAGACTTCTGCAAAACCCCATTTCGGGCTGCAAGCCCTGCCACAGCCTGTTGACTGATGACATGGAAATTGTCTGTTGTGGCGTTTGCCTCCTTTAGAGCATGCGTGGGGAGCAGCCTCAGGGCCCATAGGCCTGAACCCCCAGCCCACGGTACAGTGTGCAGCCCAGAGAGGGCCTGAAAAATCAACAGTTATTTACAGAATGGAAATGAACCAACACAAGCACTCAGTTTCTTCCCGTATCAAGTCTGGTCAAGCCCCTGTGGAAAATGTTTCCTGTTTGGAGATCCACATTTCCAAAGAACACATTGGACAGAGTCAAGAAGAAAGGCCTTAGCCAAGGCTACCAGCAGAGGCACAGGCCAGGGAAGGCGGAACCGTACAGGGCCGGCTTGCAGCACATCCAATGGAGGACAAGGGGGTTTCTCTTCTGGAAACAGGGGATAAGCCGCATTAGAGATGCCCTGAAGACCCCTGCTGAGTGACATCTTCACAGGCCCAGGTCCTGCCTGTTTTCTCACCAGCCATCCTGAGTACACAGCACAGGGGCAGAGCCTCGCTATGTTGCCTAGGCTGGTTTCAAACTCCTGAGCTCAAGACATCCTCACAGGAGACTTTTAAAAGGAGACACAAAGCCTTTTGGGATTTGGAACATTGAATTGCAACATTGAAAATGCAGGACTCAGATCAGCGGGGAGGACCCGAGCCTTGAAGGGGGATGCCAAGACCCCGAGGTGGCAGTTCCAGGCTTCGCGACTGGGCTATACAGTGCCAGCTTCCTGGTCTCACAGGGAAACAGGTATCCGCCTCCAACAGCCCCCAGCGTGTGCAGGGCGATCCCGCACAGGAGAAGCCTGGGGTGATGCCTCTGCGGTGAGCAAGCTGGCTGGGCTGAACTACATGGCCCAAAATTCTCCGTCCCCTGTGGTCCTGGTGGGGCGGACAGCAATGGATATTCTCCCCTGAGAATTTTAGGGGAGGGAGTCAACCTCTCTGCAGCCTTGAAGGTCTGCTGCATGAAGCAGCAGCCGGATCTACATCTGCTTTATCCTCGGCGCCCCTCCCCACCGGCCTGCGGCTCTCCCACACCCGCAGCAGGCTGTGAGCCCCGGGGTGAAGGCCCAGCCTCTGCAGGACACCCTCTCACGGAGGTCAGAGGCAGTGAGGACGGATGCGGGTCCCAGTCCATCCTCAGGAGGTCCTGGCTTGCGGGGGTCCAGCTCATCCTCGTGGAGTCTCCCCTTGTGTTTAGGGGGTTCCCTTCCTGACCAACTCCCTGTGGGCTTCATCACCAGCCTCTCAATGGCACAGGCTCAGTCCCTGCGGCAAATCCCTACTCACGGTCAGCTTCCCTGGTGGAAGTCTGACCGACAACCACTAAATCGGGGCATCCCTGGGCCTAAACTGACCTCAGCGGCTGAGGTCCTGGGTCGCCGCACTCGCCTGTCACTCCTGCACTCTGCCAAGTTCTGCCAGACACAGTTGAGTACGTGAGGGCAGCGTCCCTGGCTCAGGGCAGGTGGCCGTCCCAGATTCTTTTTATTTAGCCATGCTCATTGCAATCCTACTTTGCTGCACACGGCTTCTGCTCGTAAGGGCTCCAAAGGCCTTGGAGAAACAGCCTGGATGGCTGGTTAAGTAAGGGTGTCACATTTTGAGACCGGGCATGAGTGGAGCCGGGGTTCCCAATTCCCGACCTCTGAGCAGGTTTCTCACCCTGGGCACTGCTGCCACATGTCTGTTGTGTGCACTGAGGACATTCAGGGGCATCCCTGGCCTTCGCCCACCTCATACCAAGAGTACCCTCTCCCACAAGTTGTAGCAACCAAAATATTTCCAGACATTACATGAGGCAAAATCGTCCCTGGTGGGGAACCACCACCGCCTTTGATGTGGACCAGATAAATCAAGACTGAGATACTTGAGGAGGAGGGCTGCACATTGTCCTTTTTGGGGGAAGGTCTGCCCTGGATTTCCAGGTTAAGTACTTCTTATTCTCTTGGCATTAAACGGCCCTTTCTCTCTTGAAGATCTTGATGATCCAGAAAAGGTGTGTTTCACGATCCTTCTTGGCAATCACATTTTGGTCCCCACAATGGCCTTTGAGAACTGTGTCGGTCTATGAAAGCTGAAAGCTTGAGATAGCTGCAGGTGTCTCCACCCTGGCTGGTGGGCTTCTCTGCTGGTGTCCCCAGCAAGTCCCACAGTGCCTCGTGTGACACGTGCAATGCAGAGCAAGACGTGAGTCCACAGGATCCCTGGCGTGTCTGCTAAAACCAAGTGGTGGTGGCTGAGCCCTATCAACAGCGAGCTCTGTATCAGTAGCCTGAGCTCCTCTCTTGTGGCTGGTCTTCATTTATTTCTACAACTATGCCTCTCAGACTGCTCTCCTCCAGCCTTGCACATGCCAGGGGGCGGCCCTGGCTGGTACTGCTCTGTTCTGCCCTCCTTGCTGCTCTTCTGAAGGTCACACTGTCCTTTGCCCCTGTGCCCCACGTCCCCACCCTGGGGAATCCTCTCAAAGTGCTTCTGTCCCTTTCTTCCCTCCCTGCTCCGTGGCTCTACTCTTCTTTCTGCCCTTACTTGTTCTCCAGGTGGGGATGTCGGATAAGATACAGGCTGGGCATTACATTTGCATTTCAGATAATGAATGCTTTTTTAGCAAAAGTGTGCCCAGAATATTGCATGGGACATATTATGCTTTAAAGTTATACTTGCATTGCTGATCTGCCATTCACATGGAACTGGGGACCCTGCATTTGTATTTGCTAAATTTGGCAACCCCTGGCTTCCCCAGCTGAACGTTTGCCACATCCAGACTCCTCTTGTCGGCATTTCTGGCCCAGCCTTCTCTGCACGTCACTCACAGTCACTCCTCCTGGTGCTCCCCTGGTTTCCTCGTAGGCGTGTTAAGAGCCATTGTTCACCCACAGGCCAGGGATGATGAAAGAATAGCTCCTGGCAGCAGGGCCACTATCCCCAAGATGTCAAAGGGGGAGTGGAGGGTCAGGGAGCTGCTGCAGCGCTCAGGGCGCACACGCACCACGGGCCGCCAAAGGAGGGGCCCCAAGGCAGACCCAGCTCAAGAAGCTGGCAGGAAATGTGCACCACATCTGTGCTCTCCAAAAGCCACCGCAGCTGGAGACAGGTGCCCTGACCACCGCTGAAGGGCCCCACGGTCACATACACCTCATGAATCAGATTCTCACAGCAACATCGTGTGCTTCCCTTTCCTCCGCATTTCAGATGGGAAGCTGAGGACACACAGCCGGGCTGGACCCATGCTGTTGCCCCATCATTTGGTTGGGTGTTCCCCTTGTATGGCAGACTGAGTAAATTACAGACAGCAAGTGACTCTCTCCCCTCTCCTGTCCTGAGGCATCAAGGGCTATGAGCTGAGAAGTCAGGGAGGGACCTGCTGAGAATGACCCCAAGCTGGAAAACGCAGAGTGTTGTTGGGCACACCTGCCAAGGGTGGTCTTTGGTGCTCAAGGAATGCTTTGGACTTGATCAGAGCCCACACTCTGTGATGACAGCTATTAACTTGATAAACTGCAAATACATTTGTCCAGGAGAAAGGATGACCCCAGAGGTCGCACTGTTACTCTCAGTAGGTCACGGCCCAATTTTGCGTGTCCATGGCCAAGATATCCCAGCGTCTCTTTTCTGATGGGCTGCATAAATCAAATGCCCATTAAACCACCTCCACCATCCTGCTACTCCCCTCATTGCTGAGTGAAATGAATCTTCAATGAACCATTGGCCATACTTCACTATCTTTTAAAATTATACTCAGATCCCGTGACAGCATGCTTGTGTTTACCATGTTCTGCATACACTGCAAATGAAGGCATGTTTAGAAAAAAAATTATTCAGTAAAAGTCTGGCATTATGATTTATCTATAGACTACTATGTGTCTTGTCCTCTAATACCAACATTATGTCATAAAAAGAAAGTAGGCCGAGCGTGGTGGCTCATGTCTATAATCCCAGCATTTTGGGAGGCTGAGGCAGGCGAATCATGAGGTCAGCAGTTTGAGATCAGCCTGGTCAGCATGGTGAAACCCTGTCTTTACTAAAAATACAAAATATTAGCCAGGCATAGTGGTGTGCACCTGTAATCCCAGCTGCTCGGGAGGCTGAGGCAGGAGAATTGCTTGAACCTGGGAGGCAAATGTTGCAGTGAGCCGAGATTGTACCGCTGCACTCCAGCCTGGGTGACAAAGCAAGACTCCGTCTCAAACCAAAAAA
>NW_012115110.1:3961745-3968706 GCF_000951035.1 Colobus angolensis palliatus
TGACTAGGGGTGTGTTTCACATTTCAAGTCCAGTGACAGTGCCATTTCCATATCTATAAAACCCAGAGGAGTCAGCACTATTCTGGGGAGTAGCCATGGCAGCAGGTCCTCTCAGGTAACCCTAATTTGGACAGGAAAGGAGGAAGCCCACAGGAGTGTCTCCAGGGAGGACCCAATGTGAGGGGATGCCAGGCAGTCGTCTCATGGAGAATGCAGGGGACCTGGGCTCCGGCCTCACCTTAGCCCTCCCTCAATAGCAAAGCAGGTGGATAGGGGACCTGTAAGACCCAGCTGTGGGAGACAGTCTATTGCAAAATACCTGGAAGCAAAGCCGTGTTGTCCCTCAAAACCATTAGTCAAAGAGCCCAATAATGTTCCAAGAAAGTCCTGGTTTCTCACAGATCTTAGCCACCCAACATTCAAGAGTAAAGTTTCTTCTCAAAGCCTCCAGTCGCTCCATCTCTTCCACCCCTGCCATCCTTCAAGGGCCAGCATGCCCTGCAATGTTTCTTTTTCTCTACACTCACTTCCTCCTTGAACAAAGTTTCTTGTGACTCATGGCAACAAGAAAAGAAAAAACATTTGCCCTTCCTGTATCTCTCTCCTCCTAAATGATGCCAAGTGCTACACAAAGAAAAAGAAAGAAAGAAAAGAAAAGAAAAGAAATAAACAGGATGTACCTTAAATTACAAGTGGATATTGAATGCTCATCAGTTTGGGAACACTCTATGATCCAGGGTTGCAGTGAGAAACACAGGACAGAACCCTTAAGACATGTAGAGAGAGAGAGACAGACAGAGAGACAGAGACAGAGAGCTTTGTTTAAAGGCATTAGTTTACTAGATTATCAGGGCTGGCAAGTTCAAATCCATAGGGCAGGCCATCCGGAATGCAGGCTGGAAACTCCGGGGCAGGAGCTGTTGCTGCCACCTTGAGGCAGAATTTCTTCTCTGGGAAACCTGTTTTGTTCTTAAGGTCTTCCATTGATGAGATGAGACCCACCCACATTTTCGAGGGTAGCCTTCCTGACTTAAAACCAATTGATTGCAGATGTTAATTGACTGCAGATGTTAATTGATTGCAGATGTTAACTTCAGCCACAAAATACCTTCAAGGCAACACCTGAATTAGTGTTGGATTAAATAAGTGGATGTGAGAACTTAGCCAAGTTGACCCATGAAACTGATGATCACAAAATACAGAATTAACCTTCCAGCATGGTGGTGTGCACCTGTAGTACCAGCTACGTGGGAGGCTGAGTGGGGATGATTTCTTGTGCCGATGAGGTCAAGGCTGCAGTGAGCTGTGACTGCACCATGGCACTCCAGCCTGGGCAACAGAGTGAGATCCTGTCTCAAAAAATAGAAAAGGAAAAATTAACCTTCCAACTAGAGTGTGCATCATTCTGCCTGCCATTTTGGGCTGCCCAGACAGGTGACACTGACCGGCATCTCAAGAGACACAGGGCAATGGTGTCTGAGTCATCTCAGACAGCAAGACACACATAGTGAGCTCTCAGCCCTCTGCCCATGGGCCCTCTGAATATACACGGACAAAAATGAGAACCCTGTCCTCCAAAACTCCCAACCAAAGTAAGAGACCACAGGTTTAGAACTCAAGAGATGATTTCAGCTCTTCTCGCTCCCTGTCCAACACCATGTATGGCTGGGAAACGGAGGCCTGAGCAGGCGTCCATGTGACTCTCCCAAGTAGCAGAGGATGCAGGACTGGCCGTCAGGCCCACCTCATGTATTCTATTTGAAAACGCTGCTGTCCACATGACTACAAGCCCCACATGACTAGAGCCACCAGTTTCTCTTTACCCTGGTTCAGTTTGAAGAGACAAGGATTATTCAGATAATCCCCCAGCTCCCTTCACCTCAAAACCTGTCCATATCATATCAAGAAAAAAAAGATCCATTGAACGTTTCTCATGTGTTATAGCAGGGTATTGATTTCAGAGAAGTTGGGATTTGCAGTCCTCAGGAACAGTGTCTGTGTGCATAGGTGGGGTGTACAGGGGAGTGACACAAGGTCCCCGGATCTGCTGTGCCCCACCCTTCACTGGGGAGCCAGGTACCATGAGCTTTGGAAGGCGACCCAAGTATGGGCTGCTGCCCTGCAGTCCCAGCTCTGTGACTCAGGATGAACGCCCTTCCCCATCCATCCTCTAAAATGAACAGGGAGGGCTAATTGAGCCCTAAAATTCTTAGTGTTGGCAGATAATGATATTCTTCTGTGACTACAGAAGTTTATAGTTGTTATATTTTTCTGTCCATGACATCTCTTTGGTTTTAGCCATGACTTATTTGCTGCCACGTCCTTGGTGTGACAGGCGATCCCCGATCACTTTATACTATCCATTACTTCCATTGTTCCTTTGGGAAAATGCTGCCTGCTTTCCAAAGCAGTTTTTAGAAATGCGTTGCACAATGCCTGTGGTATCTGTGCCCTCATCCGTCCTTGTCGCCTGGTGAAAGAGCTTCTGTGATTGTCGGGAGGATCATCTGAGAGCTCTCTGCCACCCGTGGCTTCCTAAAGCAATGGTCCTAAAGGTGCAGAGGTGTGGAAAGGCCAGAGAAAGAAAGGCCACGAAATTACACTGCCTCCGAGTGACCTCCATGTCACCACAGATGCCACAGTGGGGAGGTGGGGTGACCAAAGGGGGCATTCCATGTATTTGCAAGCACATCTCATAAACCACTGCACTCGCTTCCAAAGAAATCAATCCTCTTGGTACTTCTCGCGTGTCTTGGAACCTTTTAGAATGTTGGAACATGTTCATTCTTCGGAGAAATGCAAATTCCGGCCAAAGTTATCTCCCACCATATGAAGGAAAGTCTCCTGAAAGTAGCGGGCACATGGCACAAGCGGAGATAGTGTGCAAGGGCTGGTGGTGACCATCGACAGGAGATTGCAGGAATCACCTAAGTGGGCTGAAGTGGAGGCCATGCCTTTGGAATGTGCAGGTTCTAATGTCTCTCCAGTGGCCTCCATCCACATTTTTCTCTTCAGGACAGTGTGTTACCAGCCTACAGTCTCAGTGGGCAGGCACCACCTCCACTTTTTGTGGATGACACCTCCTGCCGGGGCTGTATAGGGAACTCGGAGGAGCCCTGAAGCATGTGGATAAATTTAGGCAGCTGTATTCGTGCATTTTCATGCTGCTAATAAAGATGTACCCGAAAGTGGACAATTTACAAAAAAAAAAAAAGAGAGAGAGAGAGAGATTTAATGGACTCATAGTTCCATGTGGCTGGGGAGGACTCACAACAATCATGGCAGAGGGTGAAAGGCACGTCTCACATGGTGGCAGACAACAGAAGAGAATGAGAATCAAGCAAAAGGGGTTTACCCCCTATAAAACTATCAGGTCTCATGAGATTTATTCACTACCATGAGAACAGTATGGGGGAAACCACCCTATGATTCAATTATCTCCCTCTGGCTCCCTTCCACAACTCTTGGGAATTATGGGAACTACAATTCAAGATGAGATTTGGATGGCGACACAGCCAAACCATATGAGCAGCTGTGCTGCAAGCCAGGCCCCGGTGGCCAGGAGGTTGGTTCCTCAGGCGAACTTGGTGAGGCCCAGATGGCATCGTAGATACATAGGACATGAATTTGCTGTGTACATTCAACATCCCTCTAAAAGGCATGGGAACCAGTTCCACAGAGCAGGCAATTCCCTCTACCATGGGACTCATAAGCAGGGCTCCATGGTGAGTGTGGCATGGGCAACCTCTGCTGCTGTGCATGGGCAGTCTCGGTTCCCAGCCAGAGTTTGAGGATGGGTTTCCTCACCACAAGCCACTCCTTCATCAGAGGCTGACTTAGAGAAGGAAATCCACTCCAATTCCAGTGCAAAAGCCACCACGCTTTCATTCTGACCACACAAATGTTCTCCCATAGGAGTTAACTTTACTGTTTTTAAGTGCCCTATTTATTTTTAACAAGTAATACACAGATGTGGAACAAAATTTAAAGGTATACAATGTGTTCCCCTCTAATTGCCATCCACGAGGCACTCAGTCTCCTCTCGAGAGATGAGTCCTGGATCAGGTTCCCTGCATGTCTCTCCAGAGACATCTGTGTAAAGTAGACACCAGAGATTCTGCCCATCTGCACCTTGCTTTTCTGCGTTCAACGATATGTATTAGAAACACACATTGGCAAATACAGAGCTGCCTAACTCTTTCAGAAAGTGCGCGATGCCATTCCCTTTTGTGGATACGTGGTAATTTACTCAATCAGTTCCCTATTAGCAGGTGGTTTCCCATCCTTCACTCTTGCGATCTGCCTCAAACACTTACCTAAAGATGTGTCGGATAAATTCCTGGAAGTACAATCCCTAAGTCAAAATGTATGAGTGTTTTTAATTCGATAATTATTGCCAGCCAGTAGGTTTAATCAATGCATACCCTCATCTGCAATATATGAGGGTACCTGGTCAATACAGCTATGGGAGAAAGCTCATTGTTCAACTTTGCACCCTCTAATGAAATGAGGCATATTTCAACATGTTTAATGGCCATTAGTGTATATATAGAGATACATATTTTTACCTCTTTCTCTGTTGATCTTTTTCTGTTTGATTTGGAGGCACTCTTTGTTTATTAAAGAAGAAATTAGTCCCTTGATTTGGGATAACTTTCCTTTTTTTTTTTTTTTGTCATTACTATTTTATGGGTCTTTTTTATTCAGAAGATTTTTGTGCAGTTGATTTTATTTTATATATATATATATATGTATATATATACACATCTGGATTTGGGGTCAAAATTTTAAAAGCCTTCCCCACTCCAAGATTGCAAGTCTGCTGACTTGAAATCCCCCCACTTTCCCTTCTCACACACACTGTATAAAATTTCACTGAACTGCAGCTAAACTGCTAAATACTGTCAGCCAAAATTAAGGCTATTGAGGCAGAAATAATTTGAGAAAGGTTTACTGGAAGCCAAATGTGAGGACTGTCCCAGGGTCGGAATAGTTCTATGAGAAAGTTTAGGAGCAGGGAGGGGAGGGCACTCCTTACGTTGGAGGGAGGGGAGGGCACTCCTTACGTTGGAGTCGTCCTTTCCATAGGAGAGTACCAGGATGTCCCAAAGAGGTTACAATCATTAGCTTCAGATTACAACACAAACACAGGCTAAAGCACTCTATCTGCAAGACAACTGGCAAAACTTCATGATTCAGAGACAAATCAGGGCCTGGTGCACTGGTTCATGCCTGTTATCCCAGAGTATTTTGAGGCTGAGGTGGGGGATCCCTTGAGGCCAGAAGTTTGAGGTTACACTGAGCTATGATCATGCCACTACACTCCAACCTGGGCCACAGATCAAAGCCCGTTTCCAAAAAATAAAAATAAATAAAACAGAAATAAATCAGTGTCCTTTTTCATACTGATCTGTATGTCGACAGTAGGATGAGGTTACGAGAAGATTTCAGGGATTCACAAGAAGACCCTTTACTCAAGAACAGGATGCAAACCATGTATCACGAAACCTTCCCCATACCCGTGGAATGACAGATCCAAGCTGGGAGGGATATGGACAATTCATAGGTCCCACCCGCCTGTTTCAGCAGTGAGAGAATTGAGGCACCGTCAGGTGTCTCCTGAGGTCACCCAGCCACCTGGCCCCAGGGAGCACAGGCCCCAGGAAGCCCCCCCTTTGTCTCCCTCAGATTCCGACCAACCGCCACATCATCTCTTTGCCTGGTTTCTCGGGGGAACCAGGAAAAGAGTTGAAGAGTAGCTTCTGCTTTATAATGTTCACATTCCATTTCTAGTTGGAAGTCAATTGATTTTTAAATAATGCATCGCCTAAGACTGTGGGTTTTGGCAGGAATTTCAAAATACAGATAAAATTCCAGAGAGTAAAAAAGAGAAACACATCTACTGCCAATTTCTTTTGAGGGGAATAGAAAAACACATTTTTGAATAAGCTCAGCCTGGGTTGTTTTCCCTGTGAGAAGGACACATGTTACAATAAGAAATTAAGGGCTCGTGAAGGAGAGGGGCCACCCTGTGCTCACCTCCACACAGCCCTGCTGGAAAACCCAGTGAACGGTGCCCAGGTGCCTGGCTGGCTCCTGGGCTAGGAGGGGACATGGAGGGACAGTGGCCGTCAGGTTCTCTGTGGACACTGGGGATTAACTACTGCCTGTTCTCAGCTCACTGGTGTCCAGTCCATCAATAACCTCATCAATAACCTAACTTTAGTCAATTAGGTTGGAGTTGGAAGGCGACTGATTTGCTGGCAAGGGGTTTTCTTTCTTCCTCTGTAAAATGGAGTCCCTCATCATCCATCGCAAGGAAACAACTCGCTTCCTAATGCCTCTGCATTAAGGAGCCATGCTCTGCAGCTCGCTGGTACCTTATCTCAAATAGATTCACGCGTCCTTCTGCTGACACGGTGGGTACCTCCCAGTGCCCAGCACTCAGAGCATGGACACACACTCTAACTCCAGCTAGGGGAGGGCGAAGCCACTTGCACCTGGGAGGCTAGCGCTGCCTAAGCAGGTCAGGCAAGTCCTCGACTTGGAGGGGAGAGTCTTTAGTGATCCTCCCTGCCTCTGCTCCCACCGACGGGACGGACTCAGGAGGGGCGAATGGAGTGTGGGGCGGGGACAGTTTGTTCAGATGGAGTCATGAAGCCCGGGTCCGTCTGGTCTTTTTTATTCACTGCATATTAAGGTGCATGCGGCCTATGGCTGGTCCACGCCCTGCACCTTGTATGGCCTGGACTAGGCCCGAGCGCCTCAAGGGCCGAGCTGGGTCCTCCGGACCCGCCGGATTCCCTAGCGCCCAGGCCCGTCTCCAAAGAATTCCCCCCACTTACCGCTCCCCCGAGAGCAGGTCCCGGCTTCTCAGGCGTCGGGGCTCGCCGCAGTCACGCTGCACACCCTCCCGACCTACGACAGCGCCCATCCGGGGACTCGCGTCTCTCCCCGTGGC
>NW_012115110.1:3968946-3969809 GCF_000951035.1 Colobus angolensis palliatus
CGGAACCCCGCGGGGTCCTCGACAACAGCGCCTTTGCGGCGTGGGCCCCTTTCTGCCACCCCTCCTCCTGCGCGCTGTCGGCTCCGGGCCACTGGGGCTTCGAAGGGCGCCAGTTCCCTGCCCCACTTGCACGCCTAGGAGGGCGCAGGCCGCGTGTCCCTGTGGGTGGAAAGCCCCGGCAGCTTGCAAAGACCTCACGTCAGAGAAACTTGCGACGTTTGCTCCCGATGCGCGCGTCAGGTGCCCCGTCCCTTCTAGGTGGCAGAGGAGAGGGAAGGGTCCCTCCTGGTGGGGCCCTGAGAGCCAACGGGCTGCGGTGCGCGAGTGTGGACGCCGCCCCCGCCTTCTGCGTCTACAGCCAGGGGTTCTGGGACCTTTGGAAACCGCTTTGGACGAAGCTTAGCTTCTCTTTCCCCACGCTGACCTCCCCCATAGACTCTGGATGGGGTAAATGAGGGTAAGGGGTGCCGTCACTGCAGGAGGTGGGTTTTCTGTGCTCTACGAGACAAAAAGCTGTTAAGTTTAATTTTCTGCAGTTTATGTTATTTTTTCTAAGTTTGTAATTTCCTCTTCCAAACGTAGAATTTATATTCATAGAACTAGAATTTATATTCATAATGCTAAATACATATGCTTTTAAACTCTACCCCCTAATAAAAGCACAAGGCAGTCTCTCCCCTGAGGAATTCGACCCCACCGCACAGTCCCCACTGCTGAGGTCACATCGCAGCTAAAAATTTCAGCAGGAAGTGAGGGACTTGTCTTTCCATGATATCTTGGATGTTACCTAACACATATACATATACATCACACATGTCATATACATCACACACGTACATATACATCACACACGTACATATACA
>NW_012115110.1:3970631-4001583 GCF_000951035.1 Colobus angolensis palliatus
ACATCACACACATATACATACATCACACACGTACATATACATCACACACGTACATATACATCACACACGTACATATACATCACACATGTCACATGTGGTATAGTATGCACATGATACATGACATATTGATTTGAGAATTAGTTTGATTACCCAGGGAGCCACTCCAGGGCAAGCCCTGTATTTAAGGATGTTGCCAGTATCCAGACTGTGTGTGCTGCAAAAGAGAGCAGTGGTAGACTGGAGGGAAGGACCGAGGGAGAAAAGGAGGGGAAAAAGGAAGAGGGAGGAAGTTTTTCCACGAAGCTGTTACCCTGCAGTTCCCCTTGGTTGGTGAGCCCTGGGGGGCGATGGCCAGTACCCTGGAACATGCTCGGTCGGCTTCTTCTCTCCAGGTCCGATCCTCTCCGTGTTCTCCCTGGAAGGGGAAGAGGAGAAGATGAGCTGGGGCTTTAATTTTGTCCTAAGTATCAAACCTTTAGTCCAAACCACTCTGCCCAGCCTTGATGATGGGAAGGCCCAGGGTATGGCAACAGTGAGTGTCTCTGCTTCCGGGTCGCAGTGAGGATCTGGAAGGTCAAGAGACAAGGTAGCCCAGCACTTGGCCCTCATGAAGGAAGGAGGCCACTATTCCTCCTGCTGCCCTCCTCCCCTACCTTGCTTAGTTCACAAGACAGGAAGAAAAAGAGAAAGCAAAAAGAGAGAAAGAAACAAAAGTAAGATCAATAGCCAGACAACCTCGGCACCACTGCCCGGCGCCAGGAGTTAAAAAAAAGTAATAATAATAACATCAACCCCTGACCTAAACTACTTGTGTTACCTGTAAATTCCAGACACTGTATGAAAAAAGCATTGTAAAACTTTTTGTTCTGTTAGCTGATGCGTATAGCCCCGTCACATTTCCCACGCTTGCTCGATTTATCATGAGCCTTTCACGTGGACCCCTTAAAGTTGTAAGCCTTTAAAAAGGCCAAGAATTTCTTCTTCGGGGAGCTCGGCTCTTAAGACTCGAGTCTGCTGACGCTCCTGGCCGAATAAAAAACCTCTTCCTTCTTTAATCCTGTGTCTGGGGAGCTTTGTCTGTGGCTTGTCCTGGTACATCATGATAAGCAATTTCTTCTTTGAGATGATGAAAAAAAAAAAATCCCTGGGTCAGTTCCTTCTTGAGGTGCTGGGCTCATAGCTAACCTTGTGTCTTCCCTTCACTGCTGTCACCCAGCCTCCTGTGAACAAAGCATCACAACAGTCAGCATCACAAATCCCCGACAGCCCCATGCAGTTGTGCCGGACCAGAGTCCATCAGCCTGGCCTTTGGGCTCTCCACAGCGGCCCGCCCAGCTGCTCAGGATGGCCAGGTCCATCTTCCATCTGACACTGTGTGCTCCCTGCACCTGGCCCCAGGATGTGTGCAGTAGGCTGAACTGTGTCCCTCTTGAAGTGCATGTGCTAAAGTCCTAACCCCAAGTACCTCAGAATGGGAGCTCATGTGGAGGGAGGGTCTTTACCAAATTAAATCGAGTCATTAGGGTGAGGCATCAGCCCATGTGACTGGTGTCCCTACAGAAAAAGGGAAATGTGGCGACACACACACACACACACACACACACACACAAGGAGAACACAGTGTGACCATGAACGCGGCCATGGACAAGCCAAGGAGAGAGGCCTGGAACTGTTCCTCCCCACCCAGCCCTCAGAGAGGACCAGCCCTGCCCACACCTTTACTTTGGACTTCCCACCTCCGGAACAGAGAAACAATCCATCTCGGTTGTGTAAGCCTCTAATTTGTGCTGCTTTGTGACTGTAGCCCCAGGAAACCAAAACAATGAGCCAGCAGGCAATGAAAACGGCAGAGCCACCCCAGGCCAGCTTCACAGTGAGTCATCTTCCCCTCTCCTTTCCTGAGAGGTGGCCACCTTCGCCTGCTGTCCCGGCTCACACCAGACACCGTGCCCAAGTACTGGCCAGTCCCCAAAAGGCATGGGAGAAAAGCCATCCATCCCTGAAATTCACAGGGAAGGCAACCACTCGGCACCCACTTATCTTAGGAGTGTCCTGAAAGGGGGTGCAATCAAGCCAGTTCAATTTGGAACTGCTTTAAAATGTGGATTTTAAGCAGAATGTTAAAAGGAATGATTTCATACAGTGCTAGTGAGGTTTTATTTTTTTAACTTTTTACAACTCCTAGGAAATCCAGAAAGTTCACTCTAGAGAAGCTTGTTTGGCCAAACCTTGCCTTGGGCAGTGAAGACAGAATATGATGTCCCGGATTGGCGTGTGGTGACTTTGGAGGTATTTACACACAGCTCACTCCAGCTCTGCCACTGGGCTGGCTGAGGTGGCCCATCCTGAATCCCAGGTTCCTCACATGTGAACAGCATGAAAAGTGCCTCTAAGACATCCACAGCTGTGCAGTGTTAGAGTGGGTGAGTGTCCTAGTGTAGACTCAGCAGAGTGGGGCTAGGGCTGTGGGTAGTGGGTGTTCTGCCCCTGCTTGCTACCCAGCCCTCCCTCTCCCTCAAACCTGGCCTCAGCCCTCAGGCAGACCCGTGTCTTCTCTTCCACCCCCTCCTTCCTCCTCCCTGGCACTCAGCCTTGCTCCTCTACTCTCTACCCTCCCTCCCCAGGCAGCACCTCAGCTTGGTCAGCTCCCTTAGGTGCTGTGGCTCCCTTAGGACAAGGCTCTGTCCCTCAGAGCACTGAGCCCCATCTAATGCTGGCCTCTTGGAGACGTTGTCTTCACCAGGTAAGATGGATTCACCATTGCACCCCAGAGTGCCTGGCGCACAGCAGGGGCCACATAAATACATCTGCTGGGCACACGAGCACCTCCTTCTTCCTTGCCACCAGCCAGCATCACAACCAGCCTGGCCAGGCTCCCAGCCCAGCCCAGCAGCTAACCCCAGCCTACAGAGTGTTACAGGCCAAGAAAATCGGGGTCATGACCAACTCAATATACCACTGGGGGCTCTATCAGTGAATGGAAAAACGTTCTCATGAAAGCAGGATGTTGGAAAACTGACAACTGCATCTGCCCCCAGAGGGAGGGCTGAGGGCAGTCACGCCCTGTTCCTTGTGATTACCTATAGGAACATCTGAAGCCTGTTGTATGAAGAAAGCAATTATGTGCACCTGTGATTAATTAAGCAACTGACCAACCATTACCTCTCCCTCCCTGCTCTTTCTCCCTAATAAATACAAAGGGCTATGGAAGCTCAGGGCTGGCTTTGCTCACTAGAAGCAAGGAGCCCCCAACCCCTTCTTTTAAAGCAGATCCTCTTGTCTTTTTACTTCTGCGTTCGGCCCTCTTCGTTCACTCCCGTAGAAACCGTCAGCAATAGCACAGCGTTCATCACATCCACGTGGGAGCCCTCAGGGACCCCCCTTCTTCACTATGTAGTAAGTATTTCCTGAACACCTCGTGCCGACCTCGCCAGGCACAAGGCACCCGGAAGCCTCCGTGGACAGAACGTGCTCATGGAGCTAGTGTTCCATTAACAGGACAGACGCCTTAGAAGGTCATCACACACAGGGGCTTTGGACTGCAAGTTGTGGTAAGTCCCATGAATGAAACCAACAAGTTGCCAAATGGAAAGAACCGGAGGAGCTCAGAGTGGACGGGTTAAGCAATGGCCCCTGGAAGAAGGGAAACTGAAACTGAGACCTGAGCGACTAGAGGCTTGGCCAAGTGATTTTGGGGATGCAAGGGGTGGAGCGAGGGGATGAGATCCTTCCACGCACAGGAACAGCATGTGCAAAGTGCCTGGTTCAGAGTCAGAAGGACCCCTCCTGTGGCCAGCCTGGGGGCATGGCACCAGGAGAGTGGGTGGGGCCAGTCGTGTGGGTAGGGCCATCGCTGGCGCTGGGGTCGGGGTGGGAGCTTTCTGGCCACAGCAAGGAGCCTGAGCTTGCTTGGAATGTCCTAATCTTTAAAAAATTGCTTCACCACGTTTTGGTAGCAAAATGTGGACTCCAAATCAGGAAACCTGGGTTTCCCACTGGGCTGCCCCTAAATGCAAATCTTTTTAAGTGACCCTGATTTCTTGGGTCAGATGAAAACTCCTTTCCCGAAGCACCTCACAGATCTTGTGTGAACATTAAAGGATGAGCCGGAAAGCCACTGGGAAAGCCACAGTGCCATCCAAGGAGAGTGATGGCCACTCCAGATGCTGTCCTTGTGAGGCAAGAAACTCCAGCTCCATCCCCCAGCAAGCCCCTCTGCCTGCACCTCAGCTTCTTCACGGAAGACGAGCCAGGTCATGATACCACCAGGGAGCATGTTTCCATGTTGAATTGAGACACTAAGCCCTTGGCAAATGTTGGCTAAGAAAAAAAGGGGGCTCCAAGACGGGACCTGTGGTTCAAGTAGAAGACGGTGAACAAGCATTGCCTGAATCAGAGTTCGCTACTCTGGTTACGCAGGTGTCCCCGGTGGATTGGTCAAAAGCCCTTCCCTGACCACTGGGGGAGGGAGGCAAATCAAAGACCCCCACGCACCTCCCACATGGATGGCCAAAGCGCTGTTCCCACCTCCTTCCTTCCAAACTGCAACCCGGATCAGCACAGCGGAGAAGTCTCCTGTGGCTGGGACTCGTCTGGGATCACACAGAACACTAGATGCTGGGGATTTGTTCACCAACATTCATTCAACAAACACTTACTGAGGCTAACACCGGGAATGGAGACGAACTTCCCTGTCCTCATAGAGCTTGCTTTCAAAAGGGAAGGAGGCAGACAGTAAACAAAACAATCAAGTCAATATAAAGCATGGTGCAGAAAAGGTGTGATGCCACCCTCTTGCATGAGTTTAGAACAAGCAGAAGATATTGTTTTAAGAATTAATTAAAAAGAGTGCAGGCAAAAAACCTGGTCTCGGACTTTCAGGTGTTGCTTAAGAACATAGTTGCAGTTATTGTTCTCATTCTTTGTGCATCTTGCACTAGTGAAAGATTCTGCCATGATTGCCACCTCTGGAGACGTCACAGCCAGCACAGCCATGACCAGGGATGAACTTCAGCAGCACCACGGGAGGACCAGCTGCTGTAAGTGAAGGTCATCATCCATCTGATTTGCTGGCTTTTTGCCACTACCGCGGTCGAAGTCTTAGAGTAGCCACCTTCTCTGTACTCAGACCTTCACTTCACCGGATGTCAGCACGGCAGTGTCAGCAGCTTGATCAAACACAAACACCGCCACCTCTCTGGATCAGAAGCGCATGGAAAGCCCACTTTCCAAGAAGACCCAGCTAATACAAAAGTACCCATATCCCAGTAGCATCCTTTTGGCTGGATGTTACTACTCCTTAAACTTGTACCACTTAGAAGAGTAAAAATTTAAATTCATTCATACTATCATTTTTTAGTTTTTAGTATAAGTGGAGCTGTTTATTGGCCATTTGTATGTCCTTTTTTTTTTTTTTTTTGCAAATTACTCCTTTGCCAAATTTTCTCTCAAATGACTCATCTTTTTCTTATTGATTTGCAGAAGCTATTTATATATTATGGATGTGGAGTGTCTAACATACACAGCAAATACTTTCTCCCAGTGTGTCACTTTTTAAAAAAATTCCTTACAATGTCTTTCATCCTTATAAAATTATTAAGCTATTGGGAGCTTTTATGCCTTTTCAGTTTATTTTCTTACATAGATAATTATGTGACGTGCAAATAGGGGCAGTGTTAGTCTCATCTTCCTAAGGCTGCACCTCAGACGTGGAATGTTGACAGCAATATCTGTTACCTTGTTCCTGTTTTTAAGATTTTACTGTTAAGGCCAGGCATAGTGGTTCACGCCTTTAATCCCAGCACTTTGGGAGGCCAAAGTGGGTGGATCATTTGAAGCTAGAAGTTCGAGACCAGCCTGGCCAACATGGAGAAACCCTGTCTCTATTTTTAAATACAAAATATTAACAATTAAAACATTTTACCATTAGTATGATGCTTGATAAAGGATTTCTCGTACGTACTCTTAGATATCAAGTTAAATAGGTTTCCTTTTACTCTTGTTTATTGTTTTGTGTTTTGTTTGGTTTTTTTGGTTTTTTGAGACAGAGTCTTGCTCTGTTGCCCAGACTGGGGTGCAGTGGTGAGATCTCGGCTCACTGCAAGCTCCGCCTCCTGGGTTCATGCCATTCTCCCGCCTCAGCCTCCCAAGTAGCTGGGACTACAGGTGCCCAGCACCACATCCAGCTAATTTTTGTATTTTTAGTAGAGATGGGGTTTCACCTCGTTAGCCAGGATGGTCTCGATCTCCTGACCTGGTGTGGTGATCCTCCCACCTTGGCCTCCCAAAGTGCTGGAATTACAGGCTGTTGTTTGTTATTTTAAAAAAGAAGGAATGAATCTTGGATTTTAGGGTATCAATAATTATATTTTAGTTCTTAACTGCATAATAGTCCTTATAATTCCTTATGTCATATTAAAGATGTAAATTCCTATTTTATCATACAAATGATTCATAAATGTATAAGCATGTCATCATATGAGAGTATACTTCCTTATGTTTCATGAATGCATCGTGACAGGCTCATTTTTTTTTTTTTTTTTTTTTTTTTGAGGCGGCGTCTCGCTCTGTCGCCCGGACTGGAGTGCAGTGGCCGGATCTCAGCTCACTGCAAGCTCCGCCTCCCGGGTTTACGCCATTCTCCTGCCTCAGCCTCCCGAGTAGCTGGGACTACAGGCGCCCGCCAACTCGCCCGGCTAGTTTTTTTTGTATTTTTAGTAGAGACGGGGTTTCACTGTGTTAGCCAGGATGGTCTTGATCTCCTGACTTTGTGATCCGCCCGTCTCGGCCTCCCAAAGTGCTGGGATTACAGGCTTGAGCCACCGCGCCCGGCCCAGGCTCATTTTTTTAATCACTGCTCAATTTGTGCCACGATGTTTTATGAGGACTGGTTATGTCGGCGATGGTAAGAGTGTTAGCGTTTCCTCTGTGGGTACCGTCATCTACCATGAGTCTCCTGGTGTGCTAGCATCACAGAATGGCAGGGGGACATTTCCAGCTTTTTCTATAGAATGAGTTTAACATAGAAACTAGATCTTCCTTGAAAATTTGTTAACACTTACCTGGAAACCTCCCTGGCCTAGTGCCTCTCTTCTGGGGTATAAATGGTATGAAAATGGGTAGATCTCCAAACGCTTTTTCCGTTTTTCTATGATTATTATTCCTACTCAGGCTTTTCTCTTCTTGGAACAATGCTGCTAACTTGTGCTTACTTGGATATTTCTACTTCTTGTATGTTTTCAAATCCATTGGTGTGCAAGTGGACTTAGTATGTTCTTGCAAGTGTAAGAGTCTCTCCATTAGTGTAATGACTTTCTCTCTTTCTGTTTTCCTTGAGCAATTAACAAAGATTTCTCTATTTTATTGGTCTTTTCAAAAGAATAAGCTTCTGAGGTTGATCACCCCTACTGTGTGTTCTGTCTCAATATTCTGCGTTGACTCAAGCTTGTTAATTGATACTCAAATCTCTGTATTTTGTCAATTTCTGTTAGATGCTAGTATTAAAATTTCTTTATATAATCACGGATTTGTCTATTTCTTATTTTATAAGTAACAGTTTTTGCTTTTTCCAGTATTTTGTTGTAAGGTGCTTTTTAAAGGTCTTTTTGAATTATTTTGTATTTGTGGTTATTGTTGTAAGGTGCTTTCTTAAGTTCTTTTTGATTTATTTTGTATTTGTGGTGATTGTTGTAAGGTGCTTTTTTACGTTCTTTTTGAATTATTTTGTATTTGTGGTGATTTTCGTATGGTGCTTTTTTACGTTCTTTGTGAATTATTTTGTATTTGTGGTGATTGTTGTAAGGTGCTTTAAGTACTGTCACGTGTTCTTGACAGGTTATTCCTTTTATAAATATCAGATGTAGAAAGTTTCCCTGTTCCCCCATTTACTGTGCCTTGCGATGAAGTCTAGTTTTTTGATATATTGACATACCTAATACCTATCGTAATTTAAAACACACATACTCCTTGACCAATAAATATGACTCCTAGGAATTTATTTGAATGCACACACATGTGCAATATTTGAAATGAAAGATACAACGTTATTCATCGCAGGCTTTGCAGGTAATAAAGGATTGGAAGAAATCCACATATGTCTTCACAGAGGTCTGGATAAACAAGGGACCCTCTGCCACTCTGGAAAGAATGAAACTACTTATGTACCAATAGGAAATGATCTGTCAGACCTATGATTAAACAAAAACAAATCCTAGGAACAAAACATTCTGTTCCTAGGATTGAACAGATGTCAATATTTGTTTAACAGAGTTGGGCAAGGTGGCTCATGCCTATAATCCCAGCACTTTGGGAGGCCGATGCAGGCAGAACACTTGAGGTCAGGGGTTTGAGAGCAGACTGGCCAACATGGTGAAACCCCACGTCTATGAAAAATACAAAAATAGCTGGGTGTGGAGGTGCATGCCTGTAATCACTTGAACTTGGGTGGCGGAGGTTGCAGTGAGCCAAGATCATGCCACTGCACTCCAGCCTGGGCGACAGAGTGACAACCTGTCTCAAAAAAAAAAAAAAAAAGTTTTAACGGGAAAATCGTATCTACCTATCTGCACAGAATATCTCGAAGGATGGACGAGAAACTGTTACTGCTGGCTGCCCACAGAGGACGCGGCTGGGCAAGGGGGTAGGAGGCAGCATTTCACAGAGCTGAATCTCCCAAATATTGAACTCCGTGTTTAACTAGTCAAAACATAATTAAAATTAAGTGTCCACACCTGCATCTTGCATTAGCATTTGCCTATGTATGTCAGTTTCATTTCCATTTTGTGAGCTGTTTTGCATTTTCTGTTTAGTGTGTATTCTCGCTATTTCTAACCTTCTAACCTTTTCTTTTTTTTTTCTTCTTTTTTAGAAGGAGTCTCGCTCTGTCACCCAGACTGGAGTAGTGCAGTGGTGAGATCTCGGCTCACTGCAAGCTCTGCCTCCTGCATTCTTGCCATTCTCCTGTTTCAGCCTCCCGAGTAGCTGGGACTACAGGGACCGCCACCACGCCCGGCTAATTTTTTGTATTTTTAGTACAGACGGGGTTTCACTGTGTTAGCCGGGATGGTACCATTTTGATCTCTTGACCTTGTGATCTGCCCGCCTTGGCCTCCCAAAGTGCTGGGATTACAGGCGTGAGCCACTGCCCACCCGCCGCCTTCGATCCTTTTTTCTCCCTTTCTTCTCTTTCCCTAGACTGAGGCAATTTTGTGACTTTTCTTTTCTAGTGATTTGGAGGTTATACTTCCTGTTTCTGTCTTTCTCATCATTACTCAACCCTGTGAACAGATGTATGTAAGTGGTGCAGCAGATAAGGAGGTATGCAGGGCTGGAGCTGTCCAGGAGCTGAGACACTGTCAGCTGGGAGCCCAGACACTCTTAGAGAGTTCCCCCAGCTGAAGAAAGTCTCCCTGCCTAAGGTCGTGATCTTTCCCAGGGCAGCCCGCACCCCACATCTAATGACTGGTTGATATTGGAGGTGCGGTGTCAACTCTCACCCCAACTCTGCCAAGTCATGCAGCTCCAGAGCGCCCCATGGGACCTGCTGGGGCCTGTCATGCCTGCAGCACAGCCCCGTGTCTCCTTGAGCCCCATCCACCCAACCCTGCTTCTTTCACTCGGCTGCAGGGAATGATCCAAACTTCCTGCACACAAATCTCTAGCAGCGGAGTGTTTCCCAGGGGACCTGGCTTCCAAACACTGATTTCTCTAACAAGTTCTAACACACACCATCACATACAAATGGGCAGTGCTGCTCGTGAAAGGCGATATGAAGAGGCTTATCTGTATACTGGTTCTGGTAATATCCCATTAGTACATTCTCTGGACCCTTTATATTGTAGTTGTTTTAAAATGGGTTAAATTTTAGAGATCTTGATACTGGAAAATGTCATTTGTTGTAACCAAAATCCACCTGGAAAAGCATACCACAGATATTTCCATCTTAATTGTAAAAAGTGAAGTCGTTCGTTCTCTTGATACCAACAATGATCTTATAAATAACCTAATTACCTAATTAGAACACAAATTTGCATCAATTGCCAGGTGCCTGGATACTTGGAGCACAGGGCCAATGTTTTCTAGTTTTTATTAGTTTTTCATAAGGTACTTTAAAATAATCTTTGGTATTGAAGCTTGGCATTGAGGAAGTGAGAGGTAGGCAGCAGAAATTGGTGTTTGACATTAAAGAGCAGAAATGCAATTCTGTGTTTCCTGCTGCAACCAGCTCCAGGGTGCCCTGCCACTAACAGCTCAACAGAAGGGCATGAGGCACCTCTTCCCAGACCGACACAAGGAAATTAGGATAAGAATATATGAACTACGTGATGCTCCTTGGTTCTCAGGGCTGTGATTCGATGACTATGTTAGTTTCTGCTAGTACTGAAGATTTTGCAGCAGCCGAATATGTGAGCAAAGATGACATTTAAGTTCTATATGCTTCACCCACCTCATCTTTGGATCCCCCAATCACAAAGTTTTATTTGCTAGCAAAAAGATAAACAAATGATTATCAGTAAACGTGCAGTCTTAGCACCTCGCACCCCAACCAGCCCCCACCTTGAAATACTAGCTGTCGGGTGCCGTTCTCAGTGCACTGCACATATGTTGGGGTGATCAGATCCAACACCAGGTCGTGGGGGCGACGAAGTCTGGCAGAGTCAAAGGATTGAGAAAAAGTTTGAGAAGTAAATTGGGACCGGGGGGGCATCGCGATCGTGGAGGCTGCGAAGGCCCCGAGCTCTGGGAGCCCACGCTTTTTATTGGTAATCCAACAGAGAAACAGGCAGCGAGAATGTGGGGGTCAAAAGGGCGCGTTGCATAAAGCACATGATTTACAGTTGTGGATGGTTTAGCATTTGCTCTGCTACTTGAGATAATGGAGAGCAGGTTCTTTTAACTCAAGACACAATCAATCCTGGGAGCGCAAGGAGCAAGGAGCCGGCAAGTCTAGACACATTCCAGAGCCATGAGCCCTGGATTCGATCCAAGCCACCAGGGATTTTATGCCCTGGGCTTAGATTATGGTGCATCAGGGTAGCCTTCCACCCTTTAGCACAGAGCTTGGTGTTCCAAAGGCCAAAAGGGGTTTTAGACCCCGGGCCCCAGACATGTTCCAAGACTTATGTCAGACACGCAAGCCCTGCCTCAGCAGCTTCCAACACTCAGCTTTTTCCCAACACACATAGTCACTAACTCAGGCCTCAGCACACCTTTTCGGGTAGGTGCTACCATCTGCCCATTTTATAATGAGGTAATAAAGGCCCAGAGATGTTAAGAAACTTGCCCAGGGCCATACAGTCAAGAAGTAAGGGACTGTATCAGTCATCTATGGCTTTGTAACAAATTACCCCAGGATGTAGTGGCTTGAAACAATATTTAATATCTCACAACTTCTGTAGTCAGGAATGCTGGCAGGGCTTAACCAGGTCTTCTGCTTCAAAGTCTCTGTAAACTAAAATAAACTTCTCAGCCCTTTGCTGACTGAATGGACTCCTTGTGGTCAAGTGTACCCCAGAAAAACCTTAACTCAGCTCCCAGCCATAATGAGATGTGAGGTCAGACACACCTCATTCTACCCCTTTCCTTTTGTGGTTTAGACACAACTGACCGACATTAATGTTAAAACAGAGAACGTAAGACTGGCAAATGGACTCTGTGGCAGTAAGAGACCAGATTGTAAACAGGACCCAAAGCCATGCTAGTAAGGGTTAAGTCACACATCCCTACCCGTTCTTCTAACCACCATGGGTTTTTCTTTTTCTCTAGCAACTAAACAAGCACTGGCCTTGAGATACATTTAACAATTCCAGCTCATCCAGCTCAGAGACATTGACTAACTGACCCCGTTCCACCGGCCATAACTGCAGCTTTGACTTGAACTTACTGAAATCTCTTTGTAGTACTACAAAGAGCCTGTAGTACAAAGAGATTGATTTCAGTAACTTTCTCCTGACCATGAACTGGTCCTGGCTGGCTGCACACTTGGACGCCTTCATGTCCTGAAAAGACCTTTTGACATATAGGGTCTAACTGTAGTACATTTAAATGTTAAGTCTCCATCCCAAAGTGAACACGGGTGGTATGTTACACGAATGTTTGTTCCATACACATGTGCCAGGACCATCACGAATATTCATAGCTCCTCCTGTCACCTGTTCAATATGCATATTTAGCCAACCAGTTCAAGATTAAAGCTCCTGTCCCAGCTTCTCTTCCTCCAACGTGTTTCTCTCTGGTCTTGGCTGGAGGCTGTGCTTCCCAGGCTGCAGGATGGCCACCTTGCAGGCTGAAACCTTTGTGAGAAATAAAGTCTCCTCTGTTTTCTAAATGTATTAATTGTGGTTGATATGGTTTGGCTGTGTCTCCACCCATATCTGATCTTGAATTGTAGCTCCCATTATTCCCATGTGTTATGGGCGGGGCTTGGTGGGAGGTAATTGAATCATGAGGGCGGTGATTTCTCACACTGGTCTCATGGTAGTGAATAAGTCTCACAAGGTCTGATGGTTTTATAAATGGGAGTTCCCCTGAACAAGCTCTCTTGACTGCAAGACGTTATTTTGCCCCTCATTCACCTTCTGCCATGATTGTGAGGCCTCTCCAGTCATGTGGAACTATGGGTCAATTAAACCTCTTTCCTTTATAAATTACCAGTCTCAGGTATGTCTTTATTAGCAGCATGAGAACAGACTAATACAGTGGTTTTGTATTTTTAAAAGTTAACATCTCTCAAGAAGTGGGTTGACTCAAGCCTCAACTAGGGCAGGATCTGTTTCCAAGCTCATGTAAGGGGTTGTTGGCTGGATTAGGGTCCAAGGCAGTTGCTGGTCCACACACCTTACTTCATCGCAGTAAGGCAGGTGTGAGGACTTTACCCAGCAGGCCCAAGGCCACGCTCCCTAAAAAGGCCTGAATGCAAGACTGGACCTTAGTTGGCCTCTGGGAACTTGGATTTTGGGAGTGTTCCCACCATCCCAACTGATACGTGGTTCACTGTACCTAAACTGTGTATGCAAACAATACGCCGAGTGCCCGCTTTCCCTGCCAGAGTCTGGAATGTTGGAGGTGTGAGACAGAAGGTGCCCACGTGACCCCTGTAAGCTCCCTGAGCACTGAGCCTCTAATGAGCTTCCTTAAAAGACAACACTTTTCATGTGTAATCACAGCTCACTGGGGGAATCAAGGGTGTCCTGTCTGATTCCTCTGGGAGAGGACTCTCGGCAGCCTACACCTGTTTTTTTCTAGATGTTACCCCATGTGCCTTTCCCTTTGCTGCATTCATTCACGAGCCTTTTGTGTAATAAATCATAGCAGAGTAGGACTATGTGCTGAGTCCTGGGAGTCCTCACCAAACCCAGGGGTGGGTCTTGGGGACCCCAACACAGCACAAGAGTATCACCACCAAGACAGAAGTCGCAGTCTTCTATATAATCTCATTGGAAGTGACACCCCACTGTCATTCTATGAATTAGAAGCAAGTCACAAGCTGCAGCCCACACACACAGGAAAATGCACCAGGACATGAACCCCGGAGGTGCAGGTCAAAGGGGCTGTTGTGGAGGCCCACAGGCCACCGCGGCAGAGCCAGCAGGCAAGCCCCTCACCCTCCACCCCAGGCTGCTCAGCATTCGCCAAAGTGAGCAAGAACAGAGACGTCCCAAACCCACTTCCTGAGAAGTGCTAGGAAATGGAGCGCCATTTGCTAGGGTGAAGCGTGTATATGTACAATCCCAGACTTGTGGATGCCCAGTAAGAATTTTGTCCTCTGGGCTCACAGAGACACAGATATCACTTTTGCAGCACTTAATCATTACTCACTTACTAACTGAATAGATCTAAGATTACCACGTTTTAACACAGAGGGCCCCTGCCTTACAATTCAACTCATGACCTTTTGGCTTTATGGTGGTAGGAAAGCAACACATATTTATTAGAAACTGTACTTTGGATTTTGATCTCTTACCTGGGCTGGTGATCTGGAGTCGATATCCTTGTGATGTTGGGCAGTGGTCCTGAGCTGCTCCATCAGCCACGTGATCACAAGGATAACCAACCAACCCTCTGCAGGGGACTGTGTTACCAGATGATTTTCCCAACTGTGGCATGAACTGTTCTGAGCATGCTGAAGGTAGTCTAGGTGTACTTAATGCACTTTGATGTAGGACATTTTCAACTTATGCTGGCCTTATCAAGACATAATCCCATTGTAAGCTGGAGCATCTGTATTTAAAATCTTGTTAACGTTGGCCCCAGTCCACATAGATCCCCTCCTCTATGAGGGGCAACCAATACTGTCAATTTCTTCTGTATCCTTCCAGTTACTTTACGCAAATTCAAAAGCACGTCTGTCTCTAAGCCTGCGTGTTTTCCCCCTTTACACAATGGCATCAGTATGCACATTATTCTCCACACCTTGCTTTTTTTTCTTCGTGGTCGCTGGACTCCGGGACACCGTGAGCTGCTTTAACCCCTTTGCTGGCCACAGTGTCCGCTTGGGGGCTCTGCACCATTTGTATCCCAGTGCCTCGTCGTGGATGCTGAGGGGTTTCTGCTATTATCAACATTGCATCAAATCACTCTGCAGATGCATCTGACTCATCCGCAGGCCCGTGAAGTGGACTTGCTGGCTCAAAGTTGTCCTTTTTTTTTCTTAGGAAATTTACTTTATTCATCTATTCAACAGGTATGTCAAAGTTCAAAGGAAACAAAGAGTTTTCCGTAAAAAGTTTTTCTCCCATTTAAGCACCCCCACCAGAAGGCAACCGCTATTCCCAGCCCATGGGGCTGGCTACTTCAGAGATGCCCTCATCACAGACAAGCCTGCCTGGGCGGAAGCGAAAAATCCTTCTTCAGCCAATGTCTTTTCTTCTGCAGTGCGCTCTTTGGGAATCAGAAGACCCTTACCAAAATGCTGATTAGAGTTAGAGAAAGAAAACCCTTCATGTTAGGAACAGTCTTCTCTTGAATGTTGCCTCAGGCTTATCCATGCACCGTAACTGTCCACCTTATTTATCAAGTTTTAAGTTTTCTTCTCCCTGTGTGGTCTGTACTTGCTCGCTGCTGCTCTGTTGTCTTTGACCTCTGTGTCCAATGCTGGAGGCTGCTCTCAGGTGTCTGGTTACCCGCGGTTGTCTACTCAACAAGGCAAGGTGCTCACAGGCAGTGCAGAGTGCGGAAGTGACTCCTCGCTTTGAGTGTAGCCACAGGGTGGTAAAAGAGTGGGTCATTTCCCAAGAACCCTAAGGCCGCTATCTTACGGCTTTTCTGGAGCTGGACAGTTTCCCCAGAGAAGTATCTTCCAACAATCTCCTTCTATAGACCAAGATCTCACTCCCCTAAACGTTCTGGGGGCTGAGGGAGGACAAGGATGCCGACAGCACTAACCCCATCCCCACACACCTGTGTGGCCCCCAGGTCCCCACCGTGCCCGGTGTCCCCAGTCCAGGGCCTGGACCAGCAAGTATCCTTTATCGATAATGGGGCAGGTACAAAGACACTGAAACTGACTGGAAACACTTCCCACTGGCCAATTCCGGGACAACCTGAGAACCAAAATAAATGACAGTAAAAATAAACAAATGATGGAATAAAATAGAATCCTTGAATCCATACTGATAGAAATGAATAAAGTAGTAAAGGAGAGAGGAGTGCTTATTCTATGTAGAATGAAAACTAATGATGTAGAAGGGATGAAAAACGGGGAAAAGTCATTTGTAGCTATCGCAGTAAAAACTAGCTAAGGCAAATTATCAAGAAACACTAAAGCTGGCAGCTAGAAGTTTGATGAGAGAGAGGAATATAGTCTTGAAATGTCTCCTTGCAAAATACTTACAAATTTTTCGGTGGAGAAACTCAGCAGGTAGACACCATATTAATAAAACAAAAAACAACAACAAAAAAACTTCACCACCACTGTAAAGAGAAAAACCAACATCATCAGCCTCCTGACACGATGCAGCGAAAAGAACACAGCACCACCTCTGTAGTATTCCTGTCAAAAACACACAAATCACAGGGACATATTAGACCAACCCAAACTGAAGCACATTCAGACTACCTGACCGCTACCCTGCAAAACTGTCTGAGTCATAAAAGACAGACTGTGAACTGTTTCAGACTGGAGTGAACTTGAGACAAGACAGCCAAAGGCAACAGGTGTCACCCCAGACAAAAATTGGACTTGTGACTGCAAAAGACATTACCAGGCCGCTGGAGCGAGCTTGCCGGTTGCCCTGCATCTGCATTTCTGACACCTATGCTGCGAGCTGTAAAGACGGCCTCTGTTTCCAGGAAATACCATAGGCGCAAGGGGGTAACGGAACATGTCTGCAACTTACTGTCAAAGGGTTCAGAAAAAAATGAGTGACGTGCAAACACACCAGAAGATGCAAATGCAAATGCAGAGAAATGTTCAGTGGAGAATTTGGGCGAAAAAGAAACAGGAGCTCTTCACGACACAGAGCTTCAAAGCATTTCAGAGTGGAGACTCTAGAGACAAATCCACCAGGGCAGTGTGTGGTCGGTGTTTGTACAGACCAACACGCAACATGAGGCAGACAGGGAGACAGCAGCCTTCACAGTAAAACTGCTTTCACTGGAGAAATTAATAAGGATGTATTCTAACACCGCCATTTAGCAGAAAGTCTGTTCTTTCTGCTTCCTAAGAGCGAAAACAAGAATCACACATGTATGTATTTTATCATTAATGACTTTATTTAAATATTTCAAGGATCCCAACCCCATTTAAAAATAAAAATTGTAAAGCACTCCATTCAATAAAAGCATGTAAGTCCCCCTCAACAATAAGTATGACAATTCACGATACAGCTCTTACTCTGGGAGTTTATTTTACCCTTTATTCCAAAAGGCACAGTCATCTGAGGCCTCAGATATTAACCCCACTGTATGTTTCTGTCACACCACTAATGTGCAACTCAATGGAATTATTAAAACTTTTAATACACTTCCCCAAGAATTTATAGAATCTTTCTATAAGCAATAATTAAAAAAATACTGGACCTTAAGACCAATACAGGCTTAACAAGAGACCTGAAATTTCCGCAAGGGGAGTTTTGCTTCTTGATAGAAGTACGACTGAAAGTCTATTCCCAGCAACAGAAAGACTAGACCCAGCTTGGCCAAAGAAACAAAGTAACACGAGTGATTTCTAACACGCTAAAAGAATACGTTTTCATCCGCTCCACAAGCAAGCAGTCCTGGTCATTCAGAAGGCTCCTATCGTCCCGCCAGTCTGCAGTCATTAGAAATATATGCTTCCCAGGCCACAGACTTGTTCTGGATTCGGTTTCAGACACCAGTGACACGAAGAGGCCAGTTTTGCGTGTGAGGGATGTGGGCCCCCACTGCCTTGGGCCTGCTCACTGGGGTGGGTGGACCCCTGCAGGGTCACCGCCTGCTGCCACGTCCGGACTGTTGGCCTCTTCTGCATCTGGACTGTTGGGCTCTCCTGCTCTCTGTCCCTCAGGCACCTCATTCTCCGGCTGTCCGGTGCTGGCTGCACTCTCATTGGTGAGGATAACCCCTTCCTTCTTCTTTTCTCCCAACACCTCCAGCCCCATCATCCTGAGATAATGAAGCCGCTCATTCTTGGGCACAAAAGTTCGAATGGAGGCCTTCCCTCGCCAGCCACATAAGACGATGGGGCACTGCAGAGCGTCTGGATTCCTGCAAGCGAACGTGGCTTCATGCAGAACATTAAACATTCCCATAACTCAATCGAACGAGGTATAACATGCAACTGCTTAAAAAAGAAGACCACAGAAAACCCGTACCCACAAAACTCCCAAAACTACTGGGAGGACATTTTCATCTGTGATCCAGGGGGCAGGTTTTCTTAAAGGGAGATGAGCTTCCTTCTTTGTGTCCTGAGTAAGATTCTCACCCTCACTTTCACCTTGCCTCTTTAAGTTCACAACGGAGTAGGCCCCAAGTCTACAGATTTCACACACACTTTCAGTGCTGGCATTTCTACATACTTCCTGCTCAAACTTAACTTACTGTCCCCCCGCCCTGCGTCACCTCACCCCACTAAATGAGAAGCGTTTCTCGACAGGCTCCCTGCAGCTCACCTCTAAGTTTCCTAAGTGAACTGAGGCTCCTGAGAGGCTGGGAGACTCAGCCCCTAGCAGGGCTGCCAGAGCAGGACCCAGGACCACCCATCCTTTTGATTCTCAGCGTTTTGCGTTATTTGTTCTGTAGGGACCCCACATGGCAATCTGAGCCCTGCTGGGCACACAGTGCTCATTTCCGTTCCCAGCATACAGTGTTACCCACAGTCAAAAACATCCCCGCCTCTCTGAACCTGCTCCGACCCCCCCTACCTTCCAGGCTCCACCTGTCCAGCCAGCTGGCACCAATGCCTCAAAAGAGATGGAAGCCACTATTTCCAACCTCTCTCGTGTTACCTAATTTCTTTCATACGGGACTCTGAGCTAGATTTTAGGTTCCTAATGGCCATGTTTAATCACCTTTCCATTTTTCCTAATGTAAAGCAGGGGCACTACGTTGGTTTTAAGAAGTGAAAGGAAAACATAAGAAATTCCCAACTCCCATCTTCTTTAAAAAAAAAAAAAATCATTATTCCTGAAGTTGACTTTTCACCTGTGTATTTCACCAAGTAGAAAAGTTTAAATATGGAAAAGTGAATCCACACCTTAAAATATCCCAATGTTTTCTATGTGGGCCACATGGGACTGTTATTTTAAAAACCATTTCTGTTTTTACTCCAACTCTTGTAAAAACACCCAGAAGCCATCAGTCACTCACTAGATGCTTCTGCCCCTTCACCATCCAGACACCATCCGCCTCCAGCAGCTCCCCAGGGTGCCCATGCGCACGGCCTCACTGACCTCCACAGCCCATCCATCTGTTGTTCCTTCGCCAAGTGCCTGCCCTTCCCACCTCAGCCCCTACCTGTCCTCTCTCCGCATGGCAGCCTGACAGCCTGAACCCTGAGGACGTGCGGCCCCTCGGCCTCCCTGCCAACCTCTTACCTGTCCCTCCTCCTTCCCTCCTTGGCTGGGCCCGCCCCGACCCCCAGCTTGCTCCTACTCAGGATCTGCACTGTGGTGGTTCCTTCAAGCTAGCACTGGATCCCCAGTCTAACACTAACTTCCCAAAGAAATCTGTACAGTGGTTCTACCTATTCACTCCCCCAAATCCCAGTCAGCCCTGGACCCCATTTTATTGCCTCCTCTCAGAAATGGTGTTTCATGTCACCAAGAGGGAGCTGTTGCAGGTGAGATCCTAATTCTGCCATTCATGAGCTGAGGAGCTCTGGGCAGGCCACCTAACTTTCTGTCCCGGCTTCCTCCTCTGGCAAGTGCTGCCAAAACCAGCACCTGCTCCCCCAAGGCCCCCCATGAGGATGCAGGGTGAATACATGCAAGCAGCATGGAGCAGTGGTCCTGTGGGGACCGTGAGCATGAGCGTGAGCAAATCCCATGCTCCAGCCCTAGCACTCCTGATGCAATAACATGTCAGCAATACACACGGTTGAACCAGCCATGAGGACGAAAGAACGGAACCTCACTCAACTGTCCAATCTTTACACTTACTCTGTACAAGACAGAAATTTTCACTGGTTTCTAATGCTTAAAAAATAAGTGCTATGCATTTTATTCTCTATAAGTAAAACTTCATTTAGCCTGAGCTGAGTGTTCTATGAAACAGGATCTTCATGATGACCCACAGGAATATTTTGGTTCTGAAGTTTTCACAAGGCTACTTCTGAGGAACAATCATAAAAGGCCTGAAGAAGGTCCCCACCTTCCCAAGTCACTTTCCTCACCCATGAGAACACTGTAGCTAATGACAAGGCGTGTGCATCTAAGGACAGGGCTTGTACTGACTTACGCAGAATCTGGTTCATACTTCAGCACGATGCTTCCCTTTGCTGGAAGAGAAACAGACACACATTTGCCAAGTTTTCCAGGTAGTGGATGTGTGCGCTGAGCACGTTTCTGCACCTAGTGATGTGTTAGGTATTCTGAAGAAAGAGAACAACAAACAATCTACGTTCTTGGCCACAAGGATCTAGATGGTGAAGAGAGGCCGCCTGGACACATGAACCAAGTCCAAATGACGCAGTGGGGACGATCCGGAAGAGGACCGAGGCAAAAGCCATTCAGGGACTTCAAGGGATGTCACCTGACAAGCCACTCTGAGAAGCAAGGAGGCCGGGGATTAACTGCTGGTTCATTCTTCAAAATTCAAGATTAAATAAATGTTAACACCAACTCCCAGAATGGCATGAAATACATAAAAATTGTCTAAAACAATACTGCAATCATCTAAGTGCAGGATTAAAAGAAAACCAGTATAAACAGTTCCCTTATCCTTGACAAGAATCTCTACTTTAAATTGTGGTTCTTGCCTGGAGACGGCAGCGGGAGACAGACTCCACAGAGCAAGTTTTATATCCTGAAGGAACGCCAAGTTTTAAACGCAAGTAAGAGACATAACTGCAAGAAGTGATTCATGTACTTTTGATCAAATTGAGCCAAAAATATTAAACAGCAAGTTATTTAAAAAAATAAACAAGAACGAAGACAACAGAAAAACAAAATTAGAAGAGCTTGGAGAAGGGCCGGGCGCGGTGGCTCAAGCCTGTAATCCCAGCACTTTGGGAGGCCGAGACAGGCAGATCACGAGGTCAGGAGATCGAGACCATCCTGGCTAACACGGTGAAACCCCGTCTCTACTAAAAAAAAAAATACAAAAAACTAGCCGGGCGGGGTGGCGGGAGCCTGTAGTCCCAGCTACTCGGGAGGCTGAGGCAGGAGAATGGCATGAACCCGGGAGGCAGAGCTTGCAGTGAGCTGAGATCCGGCCACTGCACTCCAGCCTGGGCGACAGAGCGAGACTCAGTCTCAAAAAAAAAAAAAAAAAAGAAGAGCTTGGAGAAATTATTTTTATGCTTAGGGGAAAAGGTCACTGGAGTGATGTGAAGTGGAAGTTGATGAAATATAAAAGCAGCAATACGACCAATAATCTACTCCGGCTGGCTAGCAGAAAAGTCAGAACCGCTGGCAAGACTCTGACTTTGCTCTAACACAGGCGATTAAAATCCGCATCTTAGCCGGTCTTGTGAGGCTGTGTACGTTAAAAAACAAATTTACCGGCCAGGCGTGGTGGCTCACGCCTGTCATTCCAGCACTTTGGGAGGCCGAGGCGGGCGATCGTGAGGTCAGGAGATGAAGACCATCCTGGCCAACACGGTGAAATCCCGTCTCTACTAAAAATACAAAAAATTAGCCGGGCGAGGTGGCGGACGCCTGTAGTCCCAGCTACTCGGGAGGACTGAGGCAGGAGAATGGCTGAACCCAGGAGGCGGAGCTTGCAGTGAGCTGAGATCGCACCACCACACCACCGCACTCCAGCCTGGGCGACAGAGCGAGACTGGGGCGGGGCGGGGCGGGGGGACAAAAACAAAAACAAAAATAAATTTACCCACACACAGAGACCTACTTCCACCCACCCCCGACCTGCTGACAGGCAAGTGGGTCAAGAGCTCTGGCTGCGGGCCTTGCTAGGGCTGCTCACAGGCCGACCCCTCCTCACCCCGGACCTCTGGCCCAGCAAGGTGAGCGAAGGCCAACCCCGCATGCCACACAGACACACCACAGGCTGCTGGGCAGCAGCGGGGTGCCACCAGGGCCTGGGGAAGTACAGCAACCCCAAGATGGCTTTGACCTTTAGCATTCTGAATTATCAGGGCTCTACAGAGCTCTCTGGAAATTGATGTAGCCATAAATAAATTGAAAAATATGACTGATAAATATGCCCCAGAGTACACCACCTATATTTCTGCCACCCTTTTAAAAGGGAATACAAGCTATGTGTCTATGCATTTCAAACTACTCACCCAGGTCCTTCGCTTGACTGTACGTCTCACTGCTGAGTTTTCTAAAAAAGGGATTTTCCTGGGTCAATAGTATCTTAACGTCTTCCATTGATACAGTAATAATTCTTGAATTAATAAATGGATACAATGTATATATTCCCTGTGTGAATGAAGAAAAGGGATACCATGATGTCATTCACCAACAACAGCAGCCTGCTCTCCGGCTATGGTGGCGTGTCGAGCCCTCACTACGGCCCCTCCTCTTGGACAGGTGTGGAACCCGCCCCCTACGAGGGGAAACCAGCACCCTGGGTGAGCTCAATAACCTCTAAGGGTCAAGTGGCTGGTAGGTGCCAGCCAAGCCCTGAGCCACTCAGACCATCTGGCTGACCAGAAAGCCCATCTACTCCCAACTGCTTCAGTCATCTGTGGCTACTGCTGTTCAAATCCACTTCCACAATTACCTCCTGTGCCAGCCGGAAAGCACAGTCAAACTCTTCACCACTGTTATTTCGACACCAGACTTTTATCCCTGTGTTAATAACCTTTAAGTAAAAAAAAGATGAGTAAGTACAGATAAGATGAGACACACACAGAGATGAACACAGGACCACCTCCTGTAAGGACGCTGGGCCACATGGAGCAGCCGTCATGGAATGGGAAAGGAGAGGAGACCCACTGAGAAACCCCAGTAAGAACCAACTGACACTGGCAACTTGTGTTTACGTAGTTTAGAGGACAGTAAAGCAAATGAAAGAAGGGCCCCCAAATGGCCAAATTCTAAGGGAAGTGTCTCAAAGGACAAATCCCAAGGGTCGAGGCAGCAGGACTCGCAGCCTCTAGGCCCTCGGTACCTTCTCTGCCCAGGAGGGCGGGCTGTGAGAACTACACCAAGGCTCACCCGGCTGTGGGAATGGGGCACAGAAAAGACACAGGCCACCAGATTCAGGACTCTGGTAGGAACCACTCAGCCCTGTGCCAGTCAACAGCTCTGAAATCACAGGGCAGGCTCAGGGACCCACAGCCGTCGCTACAGGTGGGAAGGGCAGATGCCAGGGTCTGCTCCAAAGGAAACCTAAGCGGCTGTGAAAAGCCATACGCATCCTGAATCACACAGCACTCGGCGTCTGTGCGGCGGGCACCTTCATCTTCTCGCTGTTGTTCAGCAGCACGTTCCGCAGCTCCTTAGAAACCATGTAGAGCTGCCTTTTCTTCCCTTCTGTAGTCCGAGTCAGCAAATTCATCCTCGGGAATGAAGGGGCCAAAGCATAAAATTTCCTGCACATAGAAACAGTGCTGTTTACATACAAGGAGTTCAACATCTGGTAGACTGTTTCTAAACATCTTATTCTCCTCCTCTAGAATTCAATCCCCAAAACTGCAGTGTGGTTCAAGGGCACTGGGCTCTGTTCTGGACTCCAGCTTCTAAACGTCATCCACTTCCACCTGAAACCCCCACGCAACATTTATTTGGGGCACAACTTGATCAGAAACCTAAATTAACAAGTGCAGCTTCTCTCCCTTGGCCGCTACTCCAATGACAATGACCTGATAACACTACTTCCGAGACTTTTTTTTTTTGAGACAAAGTCTTGCTCTGTTGCCCAAACTGGAGTGCAGTGGCGTGTTCTCGGCTCACTGCAACCTCTGCCTTCCGGGTTGAAGCGGTTCTCCTGCCTCAGCCTCCTGAGTAGCTGTGGTTACAGGCACACACCACCACACCTAATTTTTTTTTTGTATTTTTAGTAAAGACGGGTTTCACCAGGTTGGTCAGGCTGGTCTTGAACTCCTGACCTCGTGATCTGCCCACCTCGGCCTCCCAAAGTGCTGGGATTATAGGCGTGAGCCACCGCACCTGGCCGAGACTTACTTTTTAATAGACTTTTACAAATGGATGCAAAGGACCAGTTATGCAAAAAGACAGTAAGTGACCGCCCTGGTAAATAGATTCTAAAATTCAATGAATAAGAAAGAAATGAATGTCAGACTTATCCTAAACCCTTTTCCTCTATGTTCTGTCTATGTCATCCCTAATTAGCCCCCACACACGCGGCTCTTCATTTTTCACAGAAACTGAACTAGACAGCCTTGGCCACTGGTCTATATAGTCAACTCAGCAATTTAGGTTCAGGATCACAACTAATTTAGATTCATAATCTAAATAATCAGTTGTTTTTACCTATCATGTTCACAAAGTTTACTTTCTCCTAAAATTGAAAGGTTGAGTAAATAACCTCTAAAGTTTCATCCTACTCTAATATGCAGTGAAAAAGGTTTAAAAAAAGCTAGACAGCTACATACAAAACAATGGTTACACGTGATCAGCTGTGCATTTGATACTCTATAGTCAGTTTCTTTAAATGAATAATGAAAAAGGCTGAATCCTTACTCAATAGGTGGAAATAATGGGTCATCTTCAGGAATAAATACAAATGGGTCTTCTTTAAATCCAAATAACTTCATTTTCTTTGATGGAGGAGGACTAAAAAGGGAATCAGGATGAGACAAATCAATCTGTAATGGGTGGTAACCTTCAATACTAAAAGCACATTCTTCCTTTCCGTCAGTTCTGTGCAACATGGGGTTTGCGGCAGCAGATGCTGACACTTTCCAGCCTCCACAGGGTCCATCCCTCACACCGCATGTGCCTGACACCACACATGCACTGCCCCCTCAAACCCACCAAGAAGTGGCTCTGGGATCCCATTTAATCCAAAAGGACTGTGAAGACACCAGAGTGTTAGATCAAGACATAACCCCCTTTCTTACCCACACACGCCATCTTTCTTATTGCCATTATTCTCTAAATCCTCAGCTGCATGAGCTATTTCTGTGTCACCAGTTCCTGTGAATGACGGACTTTCCAGCTTAGAGGGATCTGCGGGTTTCCCTTCTGCGGGACCTGTAGGGCTCAGCTGTGTGCTTTCTCTGGTCTCTGCAGATTTACCCTGCAGCTGTCATAGAGAACAATTTCACTGACACACAAAGAGCAGCATTCTTTGTGCCGCTACGAAAAGTTAAAAATAACAAGCTCACAAAATCCATCAGTTCTATTTTTCCTACAGCATTATATGTAGAGAAAGACAACAGAATTTTTTTAAAGTGTCATGTTAAATCTATTTGCTATTATAAACAAAATTCATGGACAGTTTCTTTGGAGTTAAAGCTGATTCTACCTTAATCCCACAAAGAGCATATATAGCCTGTTCCTTAGCAGAGGCTTACACCACCAGCTTGCTCTCGTGTAAAAACGCTTATCGTGCATTCTGCTCTGGGTAAGGCACAGTGAAGGACACACGGTGCGCCAAGCACGATTTCTAAAATACCCGGCGAGGCAAAGAGACAAGTATATATATAACGAGAAAGGAGGGTAGGAACTGTTCCTGGGCACCTGGACAAACTGCCACAGGAACTAGAAGACAGAGTGCCCCAGGCACCAAGGGAACACCTGCCAAAGAATGAACTTCTGAATTAGGGCCATGGTATAATTTAAATTTGGCTTTGGGAATGAGCAAAATGTTTTACTCTTATTAAAGATCTTGAAAAAAATACGTGTCCTTTTTAACAAGTCACAAAACTGATAAAAGTCGTAATTCCTCAGTCCCTATGAAGTAAGTTTAACAAATAGGATTATTTCAGCACAGGCAAGTTCATTTTATTCAGAGCCACGAAGCTACTAAGCAGAGAAGCCAGGAGCATCCCAGGGAACACATTTTATTTCCATGTTAATATAATGTAAAAAAGCAAAAAACAAAACAGATGAACCCCAAGCCTGTGAGCAGGTCAGTGAGGGCACACACGGCCTCCCGTCCAACCTTAGCTTCTCCCAGAGGGGCGTTCTTGTCGAGTCCAAGGGCACGTTCTCCCATCTCTGTTCTACCTCACCCACCTCATTCTGGACCTTCAAATACCAAGGTCAGTGTCAGCTTCCCTGGCCTGACTTCTAGCCGAGTGCCTACAGGCCTCAGCACCGCAAAAGATCACGGCGTCCTGACCACGGGGACTCTACCTGCATTCCCAGTAGGACCAACAGCAGCACAGGCCATGCTAGCACTAGATCTATTGAACTAAATGAATAAGAAACTGACATAGTAACAGAAACAGAGAAGTACTCGTATTACTTAAATGAGAAAATGACAATAGGTTGTTCTAAAAAGTAAGATTATACATAAGGGACGAACTGAAAAAAATGTCAAAAACCTTTCTACATAAGTATTAACACGTCAGAAACGTCAATGTAATCCCCAATGCAGGCCAACCTAAAGCATGCGTCTCTAGGACAGGCTCCTCTGTGACTGCACTGTGCTGTGCAGCTGGGCAGTCACCAGCCTGTGGGCACTGACCACTTAAAATGTGACAAGTGCAAAGTCTAAAACACAAGCTACTGAAACCTAGTATGAGTGAACGCGAAGTATCTAATACTTTACAATATAATTTCTTAGACTGATTCCATGAAAATAACATTCCATCAGAGTCAAGATACCTTGTGAGACTTTTAGCCTGAAAGTGAAACACTTTCTAACCGGACAGAAAAACCCTGGTGACGGCAGGAGAAGTGCAGTCGTCCTCTGCCAGTCTGAGGCTGTACGTTCCAACATTAATCTGCACAAACTGTGCCCCAGAGAAAGGCTGGAGCTCTTTGTGGAACTGTTTCCTTTTTGTTTCTCCATAGGCTGAGCTTTTCTGTCCTAATTTTCAAGCATGGATCTTAAAGAAATAGAGACTTCCAGACTTTGATTCCAGGCCAGGTTCTATCATCAGGGAAGGCAGATTTATGAATAAATAATGCTGGCGTGATACAGGTGAGACAGCATGCATTACAAAGGACTGTGTGTCAGGATGAAGGCAACACTCTTTCTTCACCACTCTGCTTCCTGGCCCGCCTTGGAAAGCAACCAGCAGGCAGTTTAGATCCATCGCAAACAGGCCGGGCTGCATCTTTCTAGCCAGGTCTGGACGAGGCTGTCACCATTCCTCGCAGCCAAGGTGAACCCGGGCTGGCTTGGGGTCAGCAGAGCTCTGCTATCTGTATCGGTGAAATAAGCCACTCACAAGGACTGGAGCACAGACACCCGGGGCTTCCGATTCAGAGCTACCGAGCAATTTTTCGTGTCTTTTCAACTTTTATTAAATAACTGGATTTACAGTGTGGCAGGAATACATTCCCCCAAACACTGACTTCTCCACGTAACTATCACCTATGAGAAATCTCTGCTTTTTGGAAAACCTGATATTTAAATGAATTTCCCCTCATTCAGGCTCAGCTCTCCTGCTGCCCACGGGAAGCAGCTCTTCTTTCCTCTGCACTTCTACTACACTCTGGCTAGTTTTTGTCTTAAATGTACAAGATCAAATGTTATGTCATTTTGGAAAAAGAAAAACTCACCTTTGGCTGACGTTTATTCCACGGCATTGAAGATTTTTTCACCAATACCGCCACAAAAAACCCTCCAGTATTCTGATGATGGGGTAATATCCTAAGACTAAATATATATACATATATAAAACTCACACTTCTGAACTAATCAAAAATGCATTCTTTTACTATTAAAACAAATACCGCAAGGATGATGCAAGAGAAAAACCATGTCTTCAACCCTCACTCATAGAATGGCCAATATGTAAACTTACATTTTTTTTTTTTTTTTTGAGACAAGGTCTGGCTCTGTTGCCTAGGTGGGAGTACAGTGGCATGATCTCGGCTCACTGTAGCCTCCACCTCCCGAGCTCAGGCAATCCTCCTGCCTCAGCCTCCCAAGGAGCTGGGACTACATACAGACATGCAACACTCTGCCCGGTCAGTTGTTTTTTTTTTTTTTTTTCCTGTAGGGATGGGGTCTTGCCACATCGCCCAGGCTGGTATCAAACTTCTGAGCTCAAGTGATCCACCAGTCTTGGCCTCCCAAAGTGCTGGGGATTACAAGCATGGGCCACTACACCTGGCCCACTTTGTAATCTTTAAAAAGTTCATGAAGGCTGGGCATGGTGGCTCATGCCTGTAATCCCAGCACTTTGGGAGGCTGAGGCAGGCAGATCACCAGAGGTCGGGAGTTCAAGACCAGCCTGGCCAATGTGGTGAAAATCCGTTTCTAATAAAAATACAAAAATCAGCCAGGCATGGCAGCGGGCACCTGTAATCTCAGCTACTTGGGAGGCTGAGGCACGAGAATTGCTTGAACCCAGGAGGGAGGTTGCAGTGAGCCGAGATCGAGCCACTGTACTCTAGCCTCGGCGACCGTCAGACTCTGTCTAAAGAAAAAAAAAAAGTTCCTGACGTACCCTAAGCATTACCATTTACTTTCTAGCCTATTCCACTATTAATAAATGCTCAATGCCAGCAACTAACAGGCAAGAGAGCCATACTAGCAGGGAAGTTCACACACATGGGGTTGACCCTGGCATAGCCCAAGCCTCACAGCAATGTCACCTGCTGCCTCCAACTCACCCCAGCAAGACTCACCAGCTCACCAGGGACGGGGCTTAACCTTCCCCCTCCCCACACCTGGAGGCCCCACCAACTCACCATCGCTCCAGGTGCATGGCCTGCAGCTTTTCCGGGTCTTGCGGAGGGAACATAGTGGGTCGGATCTGGGTATGTCTGCTGTGAGGAACAGTGTCCCAGTCTGTAAACCACTGCCCATCTTTCGTCATTACCTGCAGAACCACAGGGTACATTCCAGATTACTAGCACCATCCAATAACAAAAATCACAGGGTAGGAGGGTCCATTCTCTCAAAGGTAACGAATGGTCATTCTCATTTGCTCCAAAGACAGGAAGATTATTTGCCAAGACAAAACAAAACAATCTTTACAGAAAATCCCCAAATTATTAATACATAAATTCTGTTAAAAACAAAGATGAAATACATTTATTCTAAAAACCAGTACAAGCATGATAAAATAACATTTTCCATCTAGTTATTTCTTTTTAAACAAGCCCCAGGCTGTTTCTGGCCTAAAATTGTAATGAATTATTTCATATTGGAAACAAGGCTTGAATCCCAGCCCAATTAAAAAAAAAAAATTAAAAAATTAAAAAAGCAAAGCTACCCTTACAGGAATGAGAGTAAAGGAGTTTATTTCTGTACATGGAGTAAAGAAAACTTTTCCACTGCCAAGAATAAACATGCCACTTGTCATGAAATAACACTCTGAAATGGATTCTAATTGGCATAGCAGATGTAGTATTTATTCAAGTAACCCACACGTGAATGCTTTGAAACTTGACTCTACTTCGGTGATGCTGCACCTACTCTTTAGAATGAAAGTTCTCGAGGAAAGGTTACCTTCCACTGTGTGATTCCAGGCATCCACTTCAGCCCTGGCAGTTCATCAGACACATCAGCAAGCTCCAAAGCACCTGTGTAGCAAAAGCACGGACGTCTTTTGTTTTTCAAAAAAGTATAACATACTATGCTCGGTGAAAAAAACCAGACACAGATCACATATTATGATTTCATGTACAGAAAATGTCCAGGGAAGGCAAACCTATCGACAGAAAGTGGATGAGTGGTTGACGTGGCTCGGCTGGAACGGGGAGCAAGTGCTGTTGGGCAGGAAGGGTCTGCTAGGGTGACAGGAATGGCCTAAAGCTGGACTGCGGTAAGGGGCTGCCAACTAGGTAAACTTACTAAAAATCACTGAACCGTACACTTAAAACGAGCGAACGTTAACAATATGTAAATAACACCTCTAAGTTGTTCCAATGACAGGGCATTGAGGAGTCCTGCCACGAACGTGAGACTAACTCCGCAAGAAGACAACCAGGAGGCTGGGCTGCAGGACGCCTGCTCTGTCTCCCCATTCCAGTGCACACCAGGGCAATGCTGTGGGTCTCCATGCAGGCATGTCTAACAAACACCCCAGAGCAATGCTGAAAATGAACTGTGGGAATTTTTAAACCTCAAGTTTGTGGTCCCAGGAAGCTTCCTAAAATTGCCCATCGGGACACAGTCAGCCCGATTTTAAAAACAATGCAATAACAGCTGTGAACACACACAGGCCTTAAGTGTCCATACCAGTGACACAACAAGCTATAAGGTGAGGCCATTACAGGAAACTGGTGAGACCAGCTACTAGCACAGATACTGATGTGACAGCCTCTTAGCAGAGGAAAATTCAACAAATCTCCCAGAAAATACGAAAATGGGACAATGACAAAAACAAAGCAGAAGAATCCCCAAGACGGAGAGCAGCAGTAAGACACCTCTGAAGCAAGCACTGGACTGACTGCTGCCATCATTTCTGCATTCTCTTCCTTTTAAAAGCTAACACTAGGCCGGGCGCGGTGGCTCAAGTCTGTAATCCCAGCACTTTGGGAGGCTGAGACGCGCGGATCACGAGGTCAGGAGATCGAGACCATCCTGGCTAACACGGTGAAACCCCGTCTCTACTAAAAAATACAAAAAACTAGCCGGGCGAGGTGGCGGGCACCTGTAGTCCCAGCTACTCGGGAGGCTGAGGCAGGAGAATGGCGTAAACTCGGGAGGCGGAGCTTGCAGTGAGCTGAGATCCGGCCACTGCACTCCAGCCCGGGCGACAGACCAAGACTCCGTCTCAAAAATAAATAAATAAATAAATAAATAAATAAATAAATAAAATAAAAGCTAACACTAAATGACAGTGCAGGCAAACACTGACGGGCTTCTCCACCAAACACTGTCCAGGGCCTCATAAACAAGCAGGGCAGGCATCAGGTGTTACCTCACCATCCCAGCACCTGGGTTGGAAGCTGTCAGTGTGGCCCCATGTCGCCCTTTCTCCAGTAAAGCTGTTGAGCACTTTCAGGTGGGGGGAATGCACCCCACTCCAGTCAAAATCACCAGCAACCACCTACTCTAAGGCTCAGCCAAAGTCTGCTTCTTCCTGGATAGAGCCATATCCATGCACACCACCTCTGACAGAGGAACGGTAGGAAGCATCTCCAATGCGGTCTGAAGTCCCTCACATGCAGAAAGCTGGCTGTGACGTCATACTGCACACCGGGCCCCCACACGCAGAAAGCTGGCTGTGACGTCATACTGCACACCGGGCCCCCACACACAGAAAGCTGGCTGTGACATCATACTGCACACAGGCCCCCACAGCAGA
>NW_012115110.1:4001758-4014484 GCF_000951035.1 Colobus angolensis palliatus
CCCCACACACAGAAAGCTGGCTGTGACATCATACTGTACACAGGCCCCCCACACACAGAAAGCTGGCTGTGACATCATACTGTACACAGACCCCACACGCAGAAAGCTGGCTGTGACATCATGCTGTACATGGGCCCCTACATGCAGAAAGCTGGCTGTGACATCATACTGTACACAGTACTCCACACGCAGAAAGCTGGCTGTGACGTCATACTGTACACAGTACTCCACACGCAGAAAGCTGGCTGTGACATCATACTGCACACTGGTCCGTGCTGGAAACCCATGTGTCCAGTAAGAAAACGAATACAGAATAGGAGACCCACTCAATGAATTAATTCATTTTTGACACTTGCTAACAGGAGAAACTACTATGACATACTGGAATGTTAGGTGAAAAGGCAAGGTATTTAGATATACACAACACAATCAAAACTATTCAACACAGTGAAGACTAGAAGTTGCAAAAAGCAATGTAGTTACTCGAAGGAAAAGAATCCATGTACCTTTTTTCTAAATATGAATGCCCTTACACAAAAAACCCACTGGCCAAACGGTGCTGGCTGTTCTTTGAAATCTCCTATGGGGAGGCAGAAGCCAGTCCCTGACCAAGAACTCCCTCCACCCGCAAGGTGTCTCCCCTGGCATCTCAGAAAGCTAAAATGATTCCAAAATTTGAATAAAGAACCTGAGCACACTCTTTTTTCTCGTCTTGCAGTGAAGCTTGCCCTTAGAACAAAGTTCAACTGTATGTCACAGTCTAACACCTTCTGTGCCCTGTGATGATGAGGAGACAGGCCTCATTTTAAAGGTGAGTGTTTGAAAGCACATCATCTGCTCTACTGGTAATAAAGGTGCAGTTCTGGCCTTGGTGTGCCTTGCTCCATTATCTTATTTGTCAACTGGTTCAGAACCTGGACAGGGAAAGAGGGCATTATTTACTGGGCTTTCAAAAGAAAGCCTGCCAGGCCGGGCATGGTGACTCACACCTGTAATCCCAGCAGTTTGGGAGGCCAAGGTGGGCAGACTGCCTGAGGTCAGCAGTTTGAGACCAGCCTGGCCAACATAGTGAAACCCCATCTCTACTAAAAATACAAAAATTGGCTGGGCGTGATGGCACATGCCTGTAGTCCCAGCTACTCGGGACGCTGAGGCAGGAGAATCACTTAACCCGGGAGATGGAGGCTGCAGTGAGCCGAGATGGCGCCACCACTGCACTCCAGCCTGGGCAACAGAGTGAGACTGCTTCAAAACAAAACAAAACAAAAAAGCCTCCCACCTCGCAAACACACACAGACAGACATACAGCCAGCTAGAACCACAAATTTGGTGAAGTCTGAAAAGATTCGCAAGCGTTCACTCAGAAAACCAGCAGTAACATTCTGAATACAAGAAAAATACAGACATTCCAGCCTGGGGAACACAGCAAGATTCCATCACAAAAAAAAAAAAAAAAAATGCTTTCCATCTTGGAAACACACATACAGACAGACATAAAGTCAGCTAGAGCCACAAATTTAGTGAAGCCTGAAAAGATTGGCAAGCATTCACTCAGAAAACCAGCAGTAACATTCTAAATACAAGAAAAGGAACCAGCCAGCCAGTCTGGAAATCAGAAAGACCAATGAAAACCCACAAGCAACAAAGGTTTCAGACCGATGAGGACGAACCCATCAGTACCCCAGGACAATCCCATCTGCTCGTCCCTCCTCACAGTCTTGATCACCAGCATTCCCGTTTTCTTTCTCACCCTGCAGCTTTTCCTCACTGCCCCGTGCCTGGGTCACGCTTGCTCACTCTTAACTTTCAAATGCGGTGCACTGTGTGTGAGGTTCTGTCCACTCTCCCCCGACTAGAGATCAGTGGGTTTTCAGGAGAAGGATGCTTCCCCACTGCTGCTGCAAAGAGAGACCCATGGGAATGAGAACCAGAACTTGGATTCAACCTGCTTTCAGATGACAACCCCTCACGAAGCCACTGCTTCAAACACTGGTATGTTCAGGAAACGGGAGAGGGTGGCAGAAAGCATCTAGAGCTCCAGGCAAGTAACCCCGTCCTACAGCACAGCCAGCCCAAAGAGCACACAGCGTGTTCTCTGAACGGTGACAATTTCGTGGTAATGAGACAGGCAAATGGCAAGTTATCTCAAATGTGAGGAAAGTAAAGCCTGGTGGACTCAGGTCAGCAAGTCCTGCCTGCAAAGGATGACTCTAGCCACGAGTAAGGACAGGCCTGTGCGGACAAGAGCCTCTCTCGCCTAAGAACTTAGGAGACCTGGCTTTTGGTCCCAGCTACAAGCTTACAACAGAAAAAGGGGAAAAATTAACCACCTAGAGTACTTAACTAGGCAACAGAGACTTAGGAGAGTAGCAAACGCTTAAAGAATCTACAAACATTTTAAGTTAAGCAGCACAAGATGGGCTGTGACTGCTCACCCCAAGTTAAGAAAGCCACTCACCAAGAAACCGAGAGAAGCTGTCTTTAACAAAGACAAAGCGTACCAGCAAAGAACGCAGTGAGAACGCCCAGGAACAGGGGGCTCGCCCTCAAGTCTGAGTCATAAATGCAACTAGGCATGCAAATTAATAAATGCAATCCATTTGCCTTCTCAGGGATCTGAAAGCAGACTGTGGCAAGGGAAATAGGAGGTGTTTGTGCTGGAATCATGGTTTTCTAAATTCCTAGCTAACGAACACAAAAATCTGAGCAGGATTCAACAGTCCTAACAACCGATCCCAAATCACACTTGAAGGAGTAATTTCACTACAACTAAACTATTACGTCCCCCATGCCCCCCTCACACACCTTTTGGAATAAAGTATCACCAACACCATGGCAATTATGACCATGCAAAAACATCATCCAGAAATGACATCTTTACAGAGGTCTACGTAAGCACAGGAAAATAAACACAGCATTAAATTCCAGCTTAAAGGACTGTGAAGGCATCAGCAACCACAGGGCTGAGGGCACAACCCAGACCAGCCAGTCGCCGAGGGCAGCCTCACTGGAAGGATGGCAGTGGGTGGGCACTGCCCAGGAAATGCCTGTCTCACTGGCTATGCACCAACTGACCTCACACACGTGGGTACAGGAAACACAGTAAGTTTGAAATTTCTCATTATTGACTCTAAGGAGAATATGATGGGAAAAGTTAACATTTTGGCAAAACATAAAAGGAGAAATATTTTCTATCAATACACTGTAGAAATATGTTGCTGTTTCAGAATATTCTGTATTATGTGTCGGTCCCTCAGTATAAAACGGTATGAGGCGACCTCACGCCCACTAGGATGGCTACTAACAACGAAGAGCCCCAGCTAAGAAGTGTCCCTGAATGTGCAGAGAAATTGGAGCCCTTGTGCACTGGGTGTGGAAACGTAAAATGATGCAGCCACTGTGAAAAAGAGCATGGTGGGGGCCCCCAAAATTAAACACAGAATTACTATACGATCCTATGATCCAGCCATTCGACTTCTGAGCGTATATCCAAAGAAGCGTAACCAGGGTCTTGGAGAGAGATGTGTATGCCATGCTCGCAGCAGCACTGCTCACGACAGCCAAAAAGTGGAAGAACCCAGATGTCCATCAACAGATGGATGGGTAAACAAAATGCGGTTCATATAAACAACAGAATAGTGTTCAGCCTTAATAAGAAATGCAATTTTGACACACACTACAACATAGGTGAGCCTTGAGGACCCTGCAGTAAGTTAAATAAGCCCCCAGTCACGAAAAGACAAATACAGTATGATTCCGCTTCTGTGAGGCCTAGAGTAGTCAGATTCACACAGACAAAAAATAGAATGGTGGCGTGAGGGGCAGGGAAGAAAAGAGAGAGACGGCAGCCACTGTTGAAAGGAGTTCAGAGTTTCAGTTTTGCAACGTGAAGATTTCTGGAGATGGGTGGTGGTGATGATTAACAATGGGAATATACCTAATGGGACTGAACTGCAGGCTCAAAAATGATTAAGATGGTAAACCTCATGTTATGTGTATTGCATCACAATTAAAAATTTTACAAAAACAGTGATAAGGATCTGACAATTTTTCAAATTTAGGAAAAAACAGCCAAAGCTCCTTTTGTTTCCAAACCTCCAAATTCCAATCAACTCACAAAATACAGCAAATCCACATATCCACGTGTTTTTAACTAGGACATCTCCTTAATCCATAACCGTAAGTTAGAGGTTCATCATATAAACAAATTCCCAGGAAAAGGTCTACATGAATACAAAACACAAAGAAAAATAGTGTTTCTGAAAAGCATACGCTGTTAATAAAAGATCCATCAAGTGTGCTTACCTTCACTTTTTTCCAGTAAAGATGCTATGACTGCTTCATCCTCAATAGGGTTTAGGGAACACGTGGAATACACCATCCTTCCACCTTCAGCCAGCTGTTCGGCCCCGCGCGTTGCAATCCGCAGCTGTAAGCTAAGGGGAGGTATCAGATGACTGTAAGGCCAAACATATCCATGAAGCACACATATTAGAAGCACCTACTTACATCACATATTCATCACAAGTTTTTATAACACAATTATACTTTTAAAAAATCTTCTAGGGATCTAAGTGAAGTCAGAGTAAACTTATATGAAGTATTTCATGTTAATAAAAAAATGTATTATATAAATATTCTTACTGGTCTGTTAACCTTTCCCAATATGTCAACCAGCAGAGCATAAAGTTCAGTAACAACAGAATTCAAGGTATCAGATGAAATTTCACTATTTAAAAAACCTCCATACTTTCTAAATATGTGGTATTTCTATGAAAAATTGGTATCATACATTCCAGTCGTAACTCTTGTCTTTGTGTTGCAAAACAGTAGACAGTATTTTATGGAGGTGAGGCCTCCTGCTATAACTGGCTGTGGTGGATGCTAACTAGTATTCTTTGGCTCAGGCACAGTACAGTCCTGCATGCAAGACCATGGCATTTGACATGGCAAATGAAAAAAAGAATACAAAGTTTTATAGACAGCATGATCAAAAGTATTTGAAAAAAGTACTTTAAAAATCCCTATAAACAGAAAAACAATACACCAAACATTAACAGACATGATCATTGTGTTATGAGATTTCTCTTTAAGAATGTTCCAAATGTTCTTCAATGAACAGTTCCCCATCATAAAAAGCCAACTGAAAAATATTTCTAAGAGATCAAAATGTCTCTTAGCAAAACAATGATACAAGAGAACAAAAACAGAGAGAAAAGATTAGTAACACATACATCAAGAGGTAAATGGTCATTTCATGGAAAAATACATGTTTGAAGTGTTGCAGGAAATTTTTACAGAAGGCATTTTTCATCAACATGTTATCTGAAAGGTCTACAATGTGCAGTTACTGCTCCTGAAAGGTTTTCAAATAACTTCTGCTCAAACTGCTGAAGGTGGCCATTGCCCATCCTCTGATGCTTACAGCTCTATAATGAAAGAGTGGATGCTCAGTTGCATAACAATAAATCTGTGCTAATCCACTTGTCACACAGCGTTAGCAGTGATGAAGTTTTACTTACCCGTGTAGCTGCAAGCTATTTAAGGTGGTCCACTTTTTCCAAACATCAATGTTTTTTCTCATAGTGCCGTCTCCACTGGAAAAAAAGGTATTTAAGAGTGTAAAGCTCCCTACAGGTGGATGACTGCACTTCAAAAGATATGTCACATTCAAGCTCAGTGACAAAACAAGCATCACAAATATCAATTAGGAAACAATCTCCATCTTCACCAACTACAATTAACTTTCCGTTTTTGTTTTCGGGATTTTCTAATGTATTATACTTTTAAATTATACTTCAATTTTCAAATGGAAAATAATGGATTTGAACAGCAAACTCCACTCGCTATCTAAAGAGATATTAATGTGCTTCCATTTAGAAAAAATACTAGGCAAGACTAATTTGCAGACCTAGGACACAGACCCTAAAATACTATTGAAAACCTCAGTTAATCAACAACGGTATTTTAACCAGAATGACATGAATAATGACTAATAAAAAATTTTCCACAGTTCAGCTAATATATTAAATTTTTCCTACAACCACAGTTAAACATTTCTGACTTTCCACTTTGATTTAATGGAAGTTATTTTCACGTTTTTGTTAATGGAAGTTACTTCCATGTGTATTTCATAATAAAGACTGGATTTGTTACTTCCTGTACCTAATTTTATCTATCCTGTTTTCCCAGAAGGTAACGTGTTTCTGTTGGCTTCCTCTGTAAATGCTGATTTTCCTTGGTGGTCTAGCCCCGTGTACAGGAGGGACTAGGTCTGCAGGATGGAAGTGTCCCATGAGATGAAACCCCCACTTTACAATGGCATTCCTGGCTGTACACTAGTGGCCTGCATGATAGAAATCCCACCACAATTTCCGAAATTTCCTCAGCTTGCAACCTCTTGCTCATAAGGTCACTGTGTTCTCAGATCTCAGAATATGATACAAGGAACGAGTTTATCTTTCTGATCAAAAAACAGGTGTGGGAAAACATGAGACCCAAAGGAAAACTGAAAAATTGCAACCTAGGGGAAATAAAACTTCAGTTCATGACCTATTTAAAATTTTACTTTCAAGAGGACTTTTTCCAGATATTTTAACACTCGGCTATCTTCAGAGCCATCAGTAGCAAGTTTCATACTGAGTTCTGCCATGAACAGTAACTCTGCCACTTAATGAAACAAAGTGGCATTCTTCCGTAACGTGGTGTTGTATTCAAACCTTGCGTTCTGTGCTGACAAGTTCTGTGGCAGCTTTTGGATTCTGGTCTTGACAAACTTATGTTATTCAGAAGGCATTACCACCTGGGATCATCATCTGTGCACCTCCTATGGGAACGGAACAGACGACGTCTCTACTTGTGTTTCTTTCCTTTTAAAAAAACTGTTACTCAGTTATACCGTGAGTATTATTTTATAATAATAACTAAATAAACTACTTTAGTTTATTAATAAAACTAGCTTAATAAATAATAAACTATTTTATAAATATAAACTAAAGTATCTAAAATGTTGACGTATTATCTCAAGAAAGGTATAAATACACAAGTAAAATGAATTTCTTAAGGGCTTGAACTCCAGAATGTCTTCTTTTTTCTTTCTTTCTTTTTTTTTTAAGATGGGGTCTCTCACTCTGTCGCCCGGGCTGGAGGGGTGGCACCATCTTGGCTCACTGCAAGCTCCACCTCCTGGGTTCACACCTCAGCCTCCTGAGTAGCTGGGACTACAGGCGCCCACCATCACACCCGGCTAATTTTCTGTATTTTGTTTAGTATAGAGACTGGGTTTCATTGTCTTAGCCAGGATGGTCTTGATCTCCTGACCTCGTGATCCACCCGCCTCGGCCTCCCAAAGTGCTGGGATTACAGGCGTGAGCCACTGCACCCTGCTCGAAATTTCTCTCATTGAACTAAATACCATAAAATCCAATGTGATTGCATATTATTCTATGACAAAGTTTTTTTTATATACTGTACTCATTGGAAGAACTAATACAAAATAGTTGGGGTGCACAAATTGTTCCAAGCAATAACATCCTAAAACACACCACAATGAGTCTAAGATTCTATTTTCTTCTTAGGTATTTTCTCAGTGTTTTTTTCTCTTTATCTTTCTGCAGGCTATCGCAACCACCCTTTTCTGTTCTTTATCCAGCATCTGCTGTGCTGCTTATCATTAAGACTCTACGTGTCCATCTTTTGGTTTTGGCTCACGCTATCTTTCTCCGCACCCCAAGACTCACGTACAAATGTGTCATGTTCACGCACAACTTCATTTTAGTCTCTGTTTGACTTGATTTCTTTAGTGGATTTGGGCTTTCTGGCCAATAAGATAAATACCTGCAAGGGACATCACATAAAATTCGATCATAGAAGAGGATCTCCTTCCTGCCGTCCACATCTATCTGGAGCCTGGGTATGCTGGAGGCATCATGGTTGACCACCATGATACAGGGGCTGCTCAGCCTCTTGGCTTGATGGACGAGTAGGTAGCAGCGCTTGTTGTCCACATCATTAGCAATAACAAATCCCTCTGGGGGCACAGAATTGCAGTGTCAGGTGAAACAGAGCCTAATGGAGTCACATCCTGAAATATGTGACCTCTAAAGGTCAGCCAGTGAGAAGCTGCAATCCACCAAACTTAAGACCCACAGTCAAGGTTTTCTAGAAGTATGTTAACTGGTTCAAAAAAACGAACCAGGTGGCTCTGGATGGATTTTATGGACACTTGAATTTTGAAAGCCTCAGAAGTCATCTATTCAACAATTATTCACTTGTGCCAATTACCATGCCAAAAATATCTTTTCTATTAATAGTAACAATTACCAAAAAAAGATGAGAAGAAAGGTGTAGAAACAACAAAATCACCTTACAAATGTTTTAAAATCCTGAACATGAGCCGGGACTCTGCTCTGTGAGCCAGGCTCCCAGGGTGGGGCCCCAAGCACCTGAACGTGGAAGCTCTTCCTGGGAGGCTCTGCAGGCTGAGAATTCTACTGGGTGTGCCTCTGCTCATTTCTGGTTCTTCTCACACCCCCAGCAAAAAGGCAAATATACCGACAACATTTATAATCAAAGCCACTCTTCAAAACAGTATAAAACGCAAAACATCCACAAAACAAAGAGGAGAACCTGCTGCTGCTGTGACACTAAGGTTCTGTACTGCCAATGTGGAGAAAATAACTAAAAACAGGGAAAAGTGAAGCAGGCTTTTTAGCCAAGGCATTATCTTTAAATAACGTAAAAAAGAAGACTTCAAAAAACAGACCTAACAAATATGCCTATTAAAACAGAACTAGAGAAGTTTGCCTGAACAAAGGTAGGATGAGAAGAAAGCTAACTCTAAAACATCACGAGAGGTATTTGTTTCCACTTAATAGAAAGGGGCGCGGTGTCACTACAACAGCTGCCATTTCCTGAGTACCTCGCAAGCTACATACTGACGCATCCCATTTTATATGGGATGTCTAACACTGTAAGTAACTTGCCGATTGGGATTTGAACCCAGGGAGTCTGACAGTAGCTTTCAACAACTACAGACTACCACCCTTCATGTAAGGCAGTAAGTAATAATAATAATAATAATAATAGTAATAATAATGAGCAAAAGTGGGGGAAGGGGGAAGTTGTTACTAAAAATTCAAAGAGTGACATCTATCTTCCGCAAGGAGGCTTGATAAAGAAACACCATTTGCTTTTATAGAAAACACACATAATTCTAAAATAAAGCTCCCCCAAGGCATGAGTGTGTTGGTTTGAGTACTACTGACGGTGGTAGGCAAGATGTCCAGTTCTACTTCCGGTAGACAGAAAACACATCTGCTTGCATAGGAGACTTCAGGGCCAAATGAGCAGGCAAAGTTAGAGTCTTTTCCTTGTCTACAATCTGCCAAAGTGGCATTCCTACCCTTCTGAACACAAGTCCGATGCATACCTGGAAAGGGGACATTCATGTCGGCATGTAGCATTTCAATTAACTGTGTGGTCTTTGAGCCAGGTGCTGCACACATATCTAAGATCTATTAACAAAGCAAGAAACTGTTTCATGTTTTTAAAAACCAAATATTCTGCATTTAATTTAAAGCAATTCTAGCTTTTCAATTTCTATTCCCAGATCTAAATATACTTCCTTACAGAGTCTATAGAATGACATATTTTACTTTTAGGGATTCCATAATATACACTGCCCCAAAATCACAGAATGATATAGGTCCAGTCTCCAAAGAGGATGGGAGCAGAATGAAACTGGAAGCCAGTGAGACTAAATATAGAGATGAACGAGTAAGAATCATGAGAATATAATGCTAAGGAACAGAGCTACCTAGGCTCAAATCTCAGCTCAGCCACTTATCAGCTCCGTAACATCAGGTCAATTACTTCTCCTTGCTTCCTTTTCCTCATCTGGAAAAATGGAAATGGTGACAGTATCTGCCCTTGGATGGTTGTGTGAATGATACAGCAAACTAATTCACCTAAAGAGCACAGAGCAAGGCCAGAGGCAGTGGCTCATGCCTGTAATCCCAGCACTTTGGGAGGCTGAGGCAGGCGGATCACCTGAGGTCAGGAGTTAGAGATCAGCCTGACCAACACCGAGAAATCCGTCTCTACTAAAAATACAAAATTAGCCGGGTATGGTGGCGCGCCCCTGTAATCCTGGCTACTCGGGAGACTGAGGCAGAATTGCTTGAACTCGGAAGGTGGAGGTTGCAGTGAGCCAAGATTGCGCCATTGCCCTCCAGCCTGGACAACGAGAGTGAAACTTTGTCTCAAAAAAAAAAAAAGGAAAGAAAAAAGAGCACGGAACGATGCTTGCCATACGATGAGCTCTTGATACATGTTCATCACTATCATTTTCAACCTAATTTAGCCAATCACCATCACTGAAGACAATCCATATAGTAAACAAATCAATAAAACTAAAGTGGAGAAACTAGTTTTCTAAACCATAAAAATTAAGTAGGACAAAAACGAAAAAAAAGAAACTAAGATATGTACATATCACTCTTTATCCAAAGTGGAAAGGAGAAAAAAAGGACTAATTATATTAAGAAAAAATGGTTTCAACAAAACAAACAGGCATGACACTGCTAACAAGCTGCCCGCCCACACGTTTCTAGTTGCTGTACGCTACCTTATGATGAGGCCGGACGTTGAGGAGTAGTGGTGGGATCATGCTAACAGCTTCTTGACGACTGATATTTCCCTTGAGGAAAAAAAAGGCAGCAACGATTACAAAAACAAACAAACAAAAACCGCAGAGAATTTCAATCTTTGGCATTGTTTCAAAGGCAACAGGAAAACAGCACAAAATCTTACATAGAACAAGAGAACTCGTACTATCACACAGAACACTAAATGAGGATGGATCTGTACACTAGCGGACAAATGGTAGCTATACCATTCAAGTATTAGAAATTCAGGTAAAATACCAATTTTTATGAAAGAAAAGGGACTTGAAGCTTACAGAATCCCAACTCCCCGTCGCAGGAGAGCACAGAAGCTAGAGGGGCAGCTCTCAAAGACAGAAATGCTATTAAATATTTAAACAAAAACCTTCGACAGCAGACAGCATCAACTCAGGACAGAAAGTGACTGTCAGATGGTTTTTCCTTCTTGCCTGAAATTCTGTTTCTTAGTCCTCCACTATTTTCAGACATAGCCCATGTCCACTTTCTATTTCTCACAACTACCCTTCAAAGAGATGAAGACATCAACCACTGCTTCCATCTTTCCATCTTTAAACCATCAATATCTAAAATCCCTCACCACACTCCCTGCCCCGTCTTCCCCAGCGGGCCAGGATATCTGTTACAAGGCAGCACTGCTCAGGTGCAGACAAAATCCTCCTGCCCTGGCCCAGCACTAGCCTCAACCACACCTCTATTTTAACCACCTTGAAGCTAAGGCTTTGCTCCATCACAACCCTACGAAGGCTGGGCCTTCTGGAAATGAACAGCCACCCAGGCAGCCATCACTCAGGCTGTGACTGTCAATACAGGCTTTCACACTGATGGCTGCTAATTTTCACCTCATGGGTTTCTGGTCAGCATGAGTCTGTAATGACTCACTCACTAGGCACATTGATTCCAAGCTTTTGAGTTATATGTGTGATCCCGATATGGTGGCCTCCTGTTTCCATCCAAGGTTTAAATTAAAGCATTAAGTAAGACGGGGACATCCTGGCAGACAGTCACCGGATTCATGATCACCCCGTGTAGACGTTTTGTGGCCAGCTTTCCATAACCCAGAGGTTACTGCCATTCATCTCAAGAACTCTCATCACGCTGACTCCTAATCAAAAACCTTCACTAGTTCCCTACATCTGCTACCCACACTAAATTCCCATCTCCTCCATCTTCCAAAGACGCCAAAACCTGACTCTTCCCACCTATGCATGTGTATTGCACCCCACAAACCCCCTGCTCTCTTCCAAGTGCAAACCTGAGCTATTCTCTAGCAGCTTACTGATCTTTACTTGGCCTTCCATCTAAATTAAAAGTTGAGCAAGAGAATCCTCCCCTGTACTGGTCTCAAGTACGGAACGGGGTATGTGGCAGCACTTAGTTCCTGGTTCTTGTTACTATTCAGGAAGGAAAAGCCAGGCAGACACAAGCCCAGTTTACCCAGTTACCTAAATGACAGAAAGCCAAAGTGACAAAGAACCATAATCTGGTGACACACAGATTTACTAGAAAGTAGTAGTTTAGAAAACAGGAAGGAAGAAGCCTCTGATTTTAAATGTGAGAGTAAGAATTCCAAAAAAAACAAATAAATACTCAAACTTTACGGGCATTCATTGAACTATTTACTACATGAGCAAATAGCTGTTTTGCCGGGGATGGTCTGCCGCTAAAGGTAAAAATCTCAGCACCTGAACTGCACTCAAGGAATGTGGGTGGCAACAGAGAAGGTGAAGACAGATGCCGCCCTGTGAGGACCACAGCTGGGCTTAGATATTTTGTGGTTCTTACATGTTTTGCGATTACCAAGAAGAACATGTGCTAAGAAAAAATACATAGTATAAAAAGTAAAATCAAAAGCTTCATTTTTAGTAAAATAAATTGATTTTAAAAAACAAAACCAAAAACGTATTCCCCACCAAGATGGCCTTAAAAATATACTACTTTTTATGGACAACAGGCATCTGAAATGTGAACCTGAGAAGGAAATGACAGTGCAGTGCTCACCCCAACCCTACAGCCATCCCCAACCCTACAGCCATCCCCAACC
>NW_012115110.1:4014569-4015900 GCF_000951035.1 Colobus angolensis palliatus
CCCAACCTAGAGCCATCCCCAACCTAGAGCCATCCCCAACCCTACAGCCATCCCCAACCCTACAGCCATCCCCAACCCTACAGCCATCCCCAACCCTACAGCCATCCCCAACCCTACAGCCATCCAAATACATGAGCAAGAGGAAACAAGAAATAACTAGCTGGGACTGATATCCTTACTAAACTTCACGATTAGATAAACCACACAAGGCAACGGATACGCAAAGTCAGAAATCACAGGTGGTGCAAGCACTGCAGGTATCTTTACTGTGATGTCCACCTATTGCTTCTAGCGACAAGAACCTAAAAACAGAATTATGCTACATCTATGCATTCACAGCTTTAAGGAAACTAGCAAATCTAAAGAAATCAACTTACAGATTCAGTTTCACTAACTAGAAACTGATGAAACTTTTCCAACTGTGGCGATTTTCTCAAGATTTTTCGACTTAAATTTGTGTGCCAGGCAAGTTCTTCAGGATACCTGACCAAAAAGAAAGCAAAACATTTATGGATTATAAACAGTGAAGTCCTCTGTTGACAACTTTGTGTTTCTATCAGTCACATGCCAAAAGAGACTTCAAATGTTGTTCTCCCTGTTCCTATTCACAATCCTCTAAGGACAGTCAGCAACACTCAGAGATGTCCCTGTAGGCATAAGGAACATGGCTCTAGCTACACCATGTGCCAATCAGAAACAGGAGACTCATGGGGGATTACAAGACATATGCATATTACTGCAAAATTATAATGAAGAAACGTTCAAGATCAGATGGAAAAGTGGACACTCCTCTGCTCTTGACCAGTATAAGGTAACAACGGTAAGGTCATCAGAAATAAAAAGATACAAGATGACTTACTTAATGTGCAGATCGCACAGAATCAAAATAATGCAGTGTCAGAGTGTTCCACAAACATCTGATTAGAGTTTTCTTAAAATATATTTTTCATTATTTCTAACAGCAGTTCAATAATGTACTAAAATATTTTACATACCAAAAAAATCCCTACCTTGGAAACCACTAATGTACTAATTTGAGCTCCTAGGCTGTTACCTATATATAACTAAGAATAAAGCATTTCCTGCCATCATTTCTGTGAATATATTTGAACCTGGGAGGTCAAGGCTGCAGTGAACCGTCATGACATCACTGCACTCCAGCCTGGGTGTCAAAGCTAGTATGATCATGTAAGTTACCAAATCACCAAAACATCAATATGAACACCACATGCCATTTAGATTTATTGTAAAGAGCTGAAGTTTCATTTTTAAATACAGATAAGCAGTCTAGATACACTTTGAACAAATATACCCTGACATGTCTTATTCGT
>NW_012115110.1:4019850-4020908 GCF_000951035.1 Colobus angolensis palliatus
TAGCCAGTATGGTCTCGATCTCCTGACCTCGTGATCCGCCCGTCTCGGCCTCCCAAAGTGCTGGGATTACAGGCTTGAGCCACCGCACCCGGCCTAGTCCGTATCTTTTAAGAAAAAATCTTATTTGGGCCTTTTAAAGAATAAATTAAAAGGACCACTGTCATCTTCGCACGTCAACAATTCTCAAGTGGTAAGAACTCTGTAAATATATACAACACCTATGACAAACCATCCTCAATCTAGACATTAAAAAACCACATAAATATGCCAGGTGCAGTGGCTCACGCCTATAATACCAGCACTTTGGGAGACCAAGGTGGGCGGATCACCTGAGGTCAGGCGTTCAAGAGCAGCCTGTCCAACATGGCAAAACCCCATCTCTCCAAAAAATACAAAAGACAGCTGGGTGTGGTGACGTGGGCCTGTAATCCCAGCTACTTGGGACCCTGAGGTGGGAGGATCACCTGAGCCCAGGAGGTGGAGGTTGCAGTGAGCTGAGATCATGCCACTGCACTCCAACCTGGGCGACAGAGACTTGTCTCAAAAAAAAAATAAATACATACACGGCACATAAATAGAATGACAATAAGATGCACTCTGAACAATTGGTTGTCAAAACAATGCTTTTTTAAGAATGCTTTAGGATAATTTCTCATTGTTCTGAGTCTACGAATGTAAGAAAAAAAATGAAATTGGCCCAAGCTATGGTACTATACATAACTTTCCTTCTAGAAAATGTAGTTCCAAAAAACACTTTCCTAAATTATATTTCACTAGGTACCAGAGGATTGGGAAGAATATTACATGATCTATTTCTGCATCTTGAGCAATACAGAAAACTACCAGAAGTCCTGAAAAGCTTCTGCTTTACTTGCTTGCTGAGAGATTTAGTATCCTAAAACTGACAGGTGAATTTGAATAAATAAATGTTCAGAGAACAAAGCTGCCAAGAAACTGGCACTGGCGGCCGGGCGTGGTGGCTCAAGCCTGTAATCCCAGCACTTTGGGAGGCCGAGACGGGCGGATCACGAGGTCAGGAGATCGAGACCATCCTGGCT
>NW_012115110.1:4021653-4025420 GCF_000951035.1 Colobus angolensis palliatus
GAGGCGGAGCTTACAGTGAGCCGAGATCGCGCCACTGCACTCCAGCCTGGGCGACAGAGCTAGACTGCGTCTCAAAAAAAAAAAAAGAAACCTAAATCATACAACGTTTTGTTCATACCCTTCAGCTGTGTGTTCAGAAAATTAAAGCAAACAAAAACATAACTGGCTGTTGGCAGACAGCGATTCGCTTTCATTCTTCAACTACAGACAACCTGCAGATTCTAAGAGTTTGGTAATTACCTTGTCACACACCCAGACACATTGTTCAACAAACAAGGTGGAAAAGCAGCCATTAAATGTTAAAAGGGCTGATCGAATCAAAGTTAACTGTAGTTTGCGGAGAGTAATAAAAGCTAGCAAGCCTTATTAGCATCGCATGGTTTCTCCTAGTTTGCTGGAGCCTGCAGAAGAAAATGCCCGCATTGACATGCCTTGAGAACACACCTCTTCCCTACAGACGCATGCTGAAACCCTCCTCCTGGACAGGAACTTCATCTTAAAAGCATTTCTTATCCCATCTCTGTGCTTCTAAACACAAGGTTTTAGAAACAAATGTTTCCAAGTGATTGTGTGAAGCAGCACATACATCCATCACTGCTAAAAATACAAACATGCCCAAGGAGAATCATAATCCTGTCTTCTTAAAATATTTTGTATGGTTTGGCTCTGTGTTCCCACCCCAATTTCACCTTGAATTGTAATATTCCCCACGTGTCAAGAGCAGGACCAGGTGGAGAGAATTAAATCACGGGGGCAGTTTCCCTCATGCTGTGAGGCTGCAGTGAACCGTCACTCTCACGACAGTGAGTCTGTTTTCAGGGGGAGATCGGGTGGTTTATAAAGGGCTTCTTCCTTTGCTCGGCACTCATTCTCTCTCCTGCCGCCCTGTGAAGAGAGACCTTCTGCCATGATTTTAAGGTTCCTGAGGAGACCCCCGCCATGTGGAAATGTGAGTCAATTAAGCCTCTTTCCTTTATATACACATTACTCGGGTATGTCCTTATAAGAGCATGAAAATGGACTACCACAGTACCAGACCTCTACTTCAAGCAGAACATAATCAGTGTTGTCAATGTAATCTTCAAACGACTTGAGAAAAGTCTACAACCTAGTTACTAGTTACTAGGAGGAAGAAAAGCTTGATCTCATGAAGGCTACCTCTTCGCAGCAATGCCGTAACTAGAGGCTGGAAAATATCTACCCTTTCCACTGACCTCACTACAGTGGACAATTCGTGACCACTAACAGCAACCTAGCACCTGAATCATTTTCCTATACTGTACCCTTCAAGCTTTTAAAAATCTAAGATGTGGCATACCTATTATTTTTTTCTTTTTTGAGATGGGGTCTTGCTCTGTGGCCCAGGCTGGAGCGCAGTGGCATGATCTTGGCTCACTGCAACCTCCACCTCCTGGGTTCAAGCAATTCTCATGCCTCAGCCTCCCTAGTGGCTGGGATTTTAGGTGTATGCCACCATGACGGTCAAATTTTTGCATTTTTAGTACAGATGGGGTTTCACGATGTTGGTCATATTTATTCCTATATCCCAGAAACACATTCCATGATGGTGATATTTGGTCTCGATACTGGTTGAATATTGACTTAATGTTTGGCCAGTCGGCATTCATTGTGAATGTATAAGTTTATCTGTGACAGACAATGAAAATCCAAATAGCCAATGAAAGAAAAGCAAGCAAATCTGTACCCCATGATTAATGAAAATCTGACCTCGATTTGCAAACACTAAAGATTATCTAGAAAGGAAAGATAACACTATGTACTGAAAGAGTCAAAACCTCGAAAGTTGATGCAAAACACTTAATTCGGCAGGGCGCAGTGGCTCACGCCTGTAATCCCAGCACTTTGGGAGGCCGAGGTGGGTGGGTCATGAGGTCAGGAGATGGAGACCATCCTGGCTAACATGGTGAAACCCCGTCTCTACTAAAAATACAAAAAATTAGCCTGGTGTGGTGGCGGGCGCCTGTAGTCCCAGCTACTCAGGAGGCTGAGGCGGGAGAATGGCATGAACCCGGGAGGTGGAACTTGCAGTGAGCCAAGATCATGCCACTGTACTCCAACCTGGGCGACAGAGTGAGACTCCGGCTCAAAACAAACAAACAAACAAAGGCTTAATTCACCTTTTCGTGCATTACTTTTCTTTTCTGAGAACTCAATACCTCAAAGTTAATAATAACTGCTTTTCCACTTATAAGTTAACCGAAGGACTGGCACCTCTGGAGTTCTCCAAGCATCTTTACAAGATGCTGTCAGCACAAGGGATCACCTTCATACAACTCAGACTAGAACTGAGCCATGAGGAATAGGTAACCCAGAGGGCACCTGCAGGACAGGTCAGGAAAGAGGTGGCTCCCGGAGTAGTAGTACGCATGGGTGCCAAGACTCGGAAATGCTACACTGGCTGGTGCAGTCTGTACTGGGAAGTAGCTGGAGACAACTTGACAGCAGACAGTGGTAACCAGTCTGTAATGGAAAACACTAAGAGACCACCTACCAGGAGACTGTTGCCAAGCTAAGTCCGTCCTTTTCCTGAAGGCAAAGAAGCCACTCTGCAACAGTTTTGATGAGAAAACAAGGGCTGTAACATGGAGCTGGCAGACGTGGTGACATAAAGGAAGAGGTTGGACGTACTAGGAAGAGTTGGCTGAACTCAGTGACTCATAAAGCTGCAAATCGCATGAAAACTTGGATACCAATGTAATGTTGATAAAAGCACCAGGTACTAAAACATTAGGATGTTTGCCAAGTATACCCAGGCTCTTTCATGTTAACAGCAAATGCAGCACCAAGAAATATAATTCAACTGATAGAGATTAATATTCTAAGCAAATAATCGGCATGAAGCATTGTGGCACCTACCAACTCAGTGGCTGTGGAACTTCAACTTTCTGACCATCCACCTCCAGGTCCTCCAATTCCTTAAAATATTTGTTCTTTAAGCAATGGAGAATCTCTTTTGCATGGCTATTGAAAAACAAGAAAGTGTCAAACTGATCTAGAAAGCTAAGTTAATACATTGTATCTTTTTAAATTTAAGACTGCAAGTATTTTAAAACTAAAACCAACTTTTGCATGGAGAGTAAACATTCTTCAGTCACTACTTTTACACTGTATCCCTTCAAAATTTAAGCAATCCACACTGTTTATCCCTAAGAGCAACACTGCATTCCTTCTCTCCTAAGTATACCTACAGTTTTAGTTTTACTTGCGACTCATTTAGAAAGATGTAACTACAAAGATGGTGGAGAGGCGCGGTGGGGTGGGGAAGGACCAAGGGATTTTATTCATTCTCTATAAATTCTCTTACCTTCCAAAAGGTAAGACCCTCAGCTTCCCTCCTGGAAGACTCCCCAGGAACCGAATCTTCCTCAGATCCCACTTTCATTTCCTCTTCTAACCTTGCACCTGCAATACCTCCGTGACCATTTCATTGGACCCTGTGCTCCCACCTCAATGCTTCCTGAATCCAAACCGCTGAAACGCCACGGTTCTCTGGCATTGTAACACTTGTCGGAGAAAACACCATCGCCTTTAACCGCCAGCATCCTGGCCCCAACTCCCAAAAAATCAGGCACTGCTCCCCTACCTTTTGTAACCAGTAATTCTTAAAGTGGCCGGGAGGGGCTCCCTGAGAGCGTCCATGAACTGGCCCCACTCGCCCTCGGGCACGATCTTGAGTTCCTGGTAGTAGTGCTCGAACAGCTTGTTCTCCTTGACGATCTCGGGGTAGCCTCCTTCCCAGCCCTGAG
>NW_012115110.1:4031415-4031775 GCF_000951035.1 Colobus angolensis palliatus
CCGCCGCCCCATAACCCACGCGGCCGCACGCGCAGCACGCAAAAACGGGCCCGCCACGGCCAAAACTCGAGCCCTACAGCTCCCGGGACTTCCGGCCGGAAACCAAGGCCCCACGTGTCCGGGCCTGGTCCTTTCGGGGGCCTTTGGGGACCGTCCAGGAATAAGCCTAAAGCGCACAACCCGTCTTCCCTAAAAGCAGCGAGAGAGGGAAAACCGCGGACAGCTCTGAGGGGGAAAAAGGCTCCAGGAAGCAGCCACGAAGGCGTCTCCGCGCGAAGCGCCCGGGTTTCCCACGCGGTCTCAGGCAGCTCCGCGGACAGCCTGAGGCCGCCAGTGCGCAGAGCGGCGCCGGGTTACGGC
>NW_012115110.1:4032015-4043482 GCF_000951035.1 Colobus angolensis palliatus
CTGGCCGAGGAGCGCATGCTGGCCGCGCTCGCCTACCTGCAGTGCGCCGTGGGCTGCGCGGTCTTAGCGCGGAATCGTGAGACGAACTTGGCGTACGGCCGCCACACGCCGCCCAGCTTTAGGGTCCGAGTGCCGGCGCGGGCCGCCTGGGTGGTGCAGGAGCTGCCCTCGCTGGCTCTGCCGCTCTACCAGTATGCCAGCGAGTCCGCCCCGCGCCTCCGCAGCGCGCCCAACTGCATCCTCCTGGCCATGTTCCTCGTCCACTACGGGCATCGGTAACGTCCCCGGCCCCCGACCCCCGGCCCGGCTTCCTCTCCGACCCTCCCCTCACTGCTCGGTGCCCTCTCCCCGAAGCCTCCCCAACCCAGATACCTCTCCCTGCCAAAGCCCCGGGGCGTCCCGCATCTGCACGGGTCCCCTTCCCCTGCCGCCCCTGGGGTCCCCTCTCCGAGTCCCCCGGCCCCGGGAGTTTGGAAACCAGAAGGGATTCGTCTAGAAAGGGCGGGAAGCAAAGGACTAGAAGCGAGTGATGGAAAAAATCATGATGAAACTGATCTGGAAAGAGCCACTCGTTGGTCCTAGGTTTGGTTTCCTTAGCCGGGCGCGGTGGCGCCTGTCTGTAATCCCAGTTACTCCGGAGGCTGAGATGGGAGAAGAGCTTGAACCCCCTGGAGGCGGAGGTTACAGTGAACCGAGATCTCGCCACTGCCCTCCAGCCTGAGTGACAGAGCGAGCCTCTGTCTCAAAATTAAATAAATAAAAATAAATAATTAAAAAGTAAAAATATAAAATTAAAATGAAGACTAGATTTTGTTCCCTTAGATCACGACTGCGGGGGCGGGGGGTTGGGTGGGTGACCTAGAGTCTAATGCTGATGGTCTTCAGTCTTGAGGGCCACTGGTTTCTAAGCCGCTTCCCCCTTTGGTATCTTTGGTGATGGTGGAGCTGTTTTCTCCCAGCCAAGTGGTCAGCTGCAACTGGAAACCTGGTATGCTAAAATTGCCTAGTAGTTTCTCTATATAGGCTTGATCACTTTCACACTTTCATCTCCACCTTATGCGAGGGACCCCAGGATTGTGGGGGTGGCTTTCTAGGCAACTACCTTAAACCTTAAACAAATCAAGTCTTAAAGATGACTTCTAAATCTTTCAAGGTGTTTTTTTTGTTTTTTTGTTTTTTGAATATTTGAAAACTGGCTGTGTCTGAAATCTTCAAGTCTTGTAGTAAGTTGGGGTTCTCTCCAGGTCTTACCTTTTGGCTTTTACACAGCTAAAACAAACGGCAGGTCAAAAGTTCAAAATCAAATTTTAAATGTTTTCATTCAGGCTCTGGAAAGCTTCACCGTTAAAAAGGATGTCTCTGCACCCAAGGAAGTTGAACTCACTGGCCATGTGACTATGGGCCGTTTACCCAACCTTTCTGATTTGGGGTCCCACCTTAAAACACCCACTTCCCACCGAGACAGGAAGAACTCAGTGTGTCTTTATAAGCCTCTGTTCTTTTCCTGGTGTCATGCATTCCAGCGAAGAATTTTTTTTTTGGAATAGGATCAACCATTGCTACACATGTATGAATGCACATCCAGACATGTACTCTGTGTGTCATTCATGTACACTGCTGCCAGCCTCATGTGCCAGCAAAACTGTGGCATTGAAAATGAAAAATGGAGCACTTTACAAAGTTTTGCCTGACATTCCAAATGGAAGCTTTTTAACTGGAGACATCATGTTTAATTGTACCTACATTCACTCAAGCAAAAAAATGAATGCAACCTCCCAAACGGCCAGGGTCACCTTGAATGATAGAACTTGAACAGCTCATTCATACAGAGTAAAACATGGAGACACAGCATGCTGCTGTCTTCCCTGAGGCTGTTGGATGAGAAGCTGCTAGGACGAAAACCCACTTCCTATACTAATAGTTTAAAAGCTGCTCCAAGAGGATTGGCTGGGTCAGGTATAGTTTTTTTAAACTGCTAGGCTATTTTTTGGGGGGGGGTGGGGTTGTACATGTTATTGTGTACGTAGCCTATGTGGTTTGGGGACATTTACGTTTTCCAAATAGAAGAGATAAACATTTTCCATTCTACCCAAGCAACTAATTTATTAAACAGTCATTTGATCTAAGTCATGAGCACTTGGAAGAGAACCAGAGTGGAAACAGCATTTAGCACTGAACACAAACCATCCCAGCAGCCCCTGGAAGCGTCCTGGAGCCCCTTATTTGCACAGGGCCCTGCAGAGAACACCAGACCCAGTGAGAGGAGGCTGTGGGTACAAGGATGACTCTTAGAGGCAGGAGAAAGGTGAGCCTGAGGAGGCACTGGCCAGGCAGAGCCAGTAGCACCTTACAAAACCTGACAGGTGTGCTCACAGGCCCAGTGCTGAGCTGTGAGGTTTCACAGGAGTGAGGTTGGGCCCTACCCTGGGGAGCTAGAGCCTCTTTTGGGAGTGGCAAGGACCAGAGCCCAGTCCGGGGACTTTCCACAGGCCATGAGGCCTGAAGGCAGCAGCAGAGCTACAGCTCTTGCCAGAGCAACTGACAGTTCCAGGAACAATGAGTACAGGACAGTCAGCTCAGGAGGGAGGAAAAGTGCAGGAAAGTATAAAGGGAATAGTGCGCTTTCATGTATTTATTCAGCAAACACTGAGGACCTATATGCCAGTGAGGATTTCTAGACCTGGTGTTGTGCTGGGGATATAGTGACAAGACATTCCCTTTTAGTTGAGGAGTAAAAGACAGGTTGTGGAGAATCTGTGGGGTCTTTTGGACACAAACACCAGGGAGGGAAGGACAGGCTGCCTGGAAGGGGACAGGGCTGGGGTGGGGGGATAGCCGTGACGCAGGATGAGCTGTGGTCCTGACCAGTTCCCCCAGGAGGGCAAAGGACATTTTCAGGAACATCTTTAGGGCTCGCGGTGGCGACAAAGATTGCCTGCATCCTATCTGTGCTGAGGCCTCCTTCTGATCCCAGGGCGCTTGGGTTCTTGGGAGCAGGGGCAGCAGTGTCTCACTGGGGCCTTAGTCATGCAGCACGTGGAGTGGCGTCTGGCACGGTGGCAGCCCCTGGAGGCAGGTGCCTTCCCCAGCCTCCTGGCAGGCCTCCCTAGGGCCTTCTGAAGCCTGTGCTTACTCCTGTCACCTTTGCCCTCTGCTCCGTGGTTACGGTGACGCCCCGCTGCATCTACCCTGTTCCCTAGCCCTCTATTTTGTTTCCCTGGGCTGGTGCTGTAACCCAGGTCCTTATCGCCTGCGTAGGTTCTTGCTGGGCTTTTTCGCTCTTCCCCACTGGTCTTTCTTTACCCTCGTTTGTAAATCCTGCTTTGCTAGACACAGCAAAAGTCTCCTGGAGTCAAGGGCATTAGCTCTGAACTGTGTTGGAGTTGCTGGGTGGCTTTGCAGACTGCTGCCTGACCTCAGGCTCTTTCTCTCCACCCAGGCAGGTTTGTTCAGTGTTCCCTGAACCCAGACTGCTTTGCTCATGGACTTTCCTTCGCCACTATCAGCAGTGAGTTAGGGGATTGTCTCTTCGTTGCACATTCGTTTGACAAATAACTCCGAGGAGCCTGAGCAGGAGGTGCTGCTTGCCACGGGAGCCCTCAGTGACTGCCTCTGTTAGGACTGGTGGCCAAGTGGTGCCCACAGTGCAGACAGTCAGGTGCCCTGAGGTCTCCTCTTTCTGACATCTGCCCCAGGTCTGTACTCAGCCAGGTCCATGACCTTGTGGGACTTTGCTTCTGTCTTTATCTCTGACGATAGTGCCTCAAAAAAATTGCACCTACTTTTATTCCTTGTTTCTCGCATGTAATTCTATTAATGGGCTCTCATGGGGAGTCTAGCCCAGCTTCACTTTTAAATGTGTCGTGGGTAATGTTAAAACACAGCAGGGAACTTTGAGGGTGAAGTATGTTAAAAGATAAAATCAGGTGCATTAAAATTGTAGTTTTTTAGGCTGGGCACAGTGGCTCATGCCTGTAATCCCAGCACTTTGGGAGGCTGAGGCAGGTGGATCACACGAGGTCAGGAGTTCCAGACTAGCCTGACCAACGTGCCGAAACGCTGTCTCTACTAAAAATACAAAATTTAGCTGGATGTCATGGCACATGCCTGTAATCCCAGCTACTTGGCAGGCTGAGGCAGGAGAATCACTTGAATCTGGAGGTGGAGGTGCAGTCCAGCCTGGGCAACAAGAGCGAAACTCATTTAAAAAAAAAAAAAAAGTTGTAGCATTATTTTGGAGCAGACCAATTCATGAATCAGCACCAAACCACAAGCAGTGTAAGCTCCACCTAGAAGACCTGTAGGAAAGCAATTTTGTAAGATGTGTTTGCACAGGCAAGACAAAGGAAGCATTTGATTGGTCAGAGTGGAATGTCCCGGAGATTAGTGGGTGGTTTCTGATTGGCACAATCTCTCATTAGAAGTCACTTGGCAGTTTCTGATTGGTTTAAGTTTCCTTCCACTGTTAGGTTTCCATGTGCTTATGTAAGACACAAGACACCATCTCAGCCTAATGGCTTCTAATTAATTTATTTTAATAAGGGCATACTGAATCCTTGGCGCTTGTCTCATGGATTGGAATAATCTGAGAAAAGAAAAACTTCTATTCGAAAGTGTAGAATGATGAAAAGTGAAATAATGACGGCCAAGTGCTTATTTTAAGCATGCTTTGTTGGCAGCTGTGCAATTTGGCCATCATTTCAAAAGTCTTTTACAGAAGGAAATGCTGGGTGAAAGGAACAGACCCAAATCTAAGAAGTGCTATAGATTTCAATGGTCTCAAGTTGTTGAGGGAAAAAAGCAATAAAGTCAATTATTAAAATTAACCACTCTCAGTTTTAAACATTTAAAAATGATTAAATCCACCATGGCCTAAATTACTCCCATATAACCAAATTCTCTATTTCATTGTTCCCAAACTTGGGGGTACAACATTACAGGCTGTCCTGAAAGATGACGTCCAGTTGCTTTGAGAGTCTAATCATTTGCTGAATAAATGCCTATTTGTTACAAGTCAACCAAGGGATTATTATTCCCAGTTTGTTGGGAAGATATTTCAAGACATACTTTTTTAGTTCACTGTGTGAATTAAATAGGCATAGAACTTGCTTCCAAGATGACAAAACCCAAGAATCTTACTTTAAACGTTTGAAAGACTAGTCATTCCAAGTTTGCGTTTTCATCCCTGGAATGCATACTGTATTATATTTTGAGTCTTTCCCCTTTGGAGCAGATCACGTCGAGCAGATGAGTGGGAACACTTATTTACCAGTTACTTGGGTTTATACTGTATGGGTAATTCTGCTGGTTTGAATAGCTGGAGAAATCACTCGAGTGCTGCTTAGGAGTACACGTTTGAGAAGTTCGGAGTTCTCAGTGCCCTTATGTGGATGCCACCCCACAGACCTCGCGGAGAGTAAGAATGGACAGGGAAGCAGCCCCAATGATTTTGTTCTTCTCGATAATCTATTTTTCTTCTTGGGTGCTTATAGGGTACTTTCTTTTTCCTTAGATGGATAATCTGTGTTTGCTTGTTTATTAATTTCGCCTGATTCTCACTGAGCCTTTTTAGGAAATTGAATTTAGCCCAGGAAACTGAATTTCTCCATGTCTCTCATTCCGTCTGTCCTGAATGTTAGGTGCCAGGACTTAAGACATTTGTCAATATTGTATGTGAACAAACTTACAGGTGAAATACATGCTTGTTGTAGAAAACTTAGAAAATAATTCAAGGAAAGAAAGAAAAGGTGCCTATAATTTCATCTTAGAGATAAAGCTGACAATATTGTGGTATTATCTTTTTCCCATATCTTTCATTGTTTTTAGTAAGTTTTTTTCTAAGCAGTGGAAATACAAACATACAAACGCATACAACATCTTGTAACCTACTTTTGGCAGTTGGTATTTCTTTTGACTTAATAGAAACACTTAGTGACAATGACTGATAGCGACAATTTCATATGCTCGAGCCAGACATTTCCACGTCTCAACGGGTCCTCGTGGTGTGGTGGCTCGAGCACCTGGGAAGGGGACATTGCCGGCCAGCCCTGCCACTGTGATGCTCTCTGGCCACGTCACCATATTCCTGCGAGCTTCCATGTTCTGATCCATAAAATAGGGATAATAGTCACAGGTTTGCAGTGTAAAAAAAAAGGGGGCATTTAGTATAGGATTAGGAATTATAGAAACACTTCTGTAAGGAACTATAAGATGCACTTTTATATTATATCTAAGCTTGTAAACTCAACCAAAAGGCAACTGCAAATCGTCCTGGTCATTGAAGCACCAAAGAAATTCTGGCTCATTAATGCTCTCAGTTCAGCTCCATCATCAAACATGTCTCCCATTCCTGGTGGCCTCACAGACACCAAGGTTTGCAGTTTTCATGGGTTATAAAAACAACTTGATGAAAAGCAAGTGTCATTCTTTTTTTAAAAAAATTGAGATGAGGTCTCCCAGTGTTGCCTGGGCTGGTCTCGAACCTCTGAGCTCAAACAGTCCTCTTGCCTTGGCTTCTCAAAGTGGTGGCATTACCACCACACCAGGCCAAAGTCTTGTTCTTTACATGGAAAGAGATAAGATAAAATAGGAAAACTAACATGATGAAGAATGAAGTGTCAGATTTAATGTTACATTTATTCTGATGAATCAGCAAACAGAGTCTCTATGTAGCTTCCCAGACCTGACTGTTTTGTATTCGTTAGCTTGTAATCAGAACAGAAAAGAGATTTATAACACATTACTTAACGTTCTTTTTAATCCAAGTGCTTCATAGTTTCTCTTAAATATGGTTTCCATCCTAAGGGATTGTCACCTTGTTCAATCCTTTATTTTCTCAAAGAGAGGGGATAGTTGTTTCCCATTGTTCCTCTGTGGAATGCTGACTTTGTGTGCGAGTGGGACGGTGTAGGAGAAGGGGCTGTGAGTGCCCACGCCTGTCCTAACTGGGGTAGTCTGGGCTGCAGACTGATGTGCTGTGAGTTCCATGAGTAATTTATATCCAGGCAGGTGCGCCCACCTTCCTTGCTATCTGAAATTGGCCCCATGGCCCTAAGTAGGACCCTGTCATTTATGCTTGGAGTCCACTGCACTCTCCGAAGTGCTGTTGTCCCTCTAGAGTCTAGACAAAGACTCAGGTAAAAGCCATGCCCGGACACCTTCTTCCCATCCCTACCCCATGCGAGTTCCAAATTGGCCACGGTCAAAGGAAAATCTTTGCCGACAACAATGGATTTCCAAGGAAGGAAACTGAGTAAAGCTAAAGAGAATGGCCCGAAATGAGAAAAGCCTTCCAGGAGGTGCTGAGAGGGGCAGAGCGCTTCCTCGGAGCGGAGTGCCTAGGTCCAAGTCAGAGCTCTCTAGAGAGAGGGAAGTCGGGAGGAAGATCTCACCTTCTCCTAGCGGTTGGAGGCAGAGGCAGCATTCCCCTCCCCTCCCCTGTCCACCGCTTTGTTGACTTCAGCGGTTTTATGACAGGCCTAGGCATCATCAGGGTTACTGGTGTCCCCTTCCAGGGCGGGGATCAGAGAACACCAGAAAAGACTGGTGTCGATCTTTGTAAGGCTTGGTTTCCAGTCCTTGCAGTTCTGAGACATTCACATGAGACAAAAAAGAGGGACAAATCTTATCCTGAGGTTCTTTGTGAATGTCTTATCCAGGGCATGTGCTAGAGCAGAAGTCATTCAAAAATGCAGATACACTTCCAGAGCACAGCCAAACCTAGATCGCAGCAGCTCCAGCCATGTAGCACCAGTGCCCTGAGCAAGAGCAGTTTCTGAGGAAGTCAAGTTGATGTCTCCAAAATATAACACTTGTGCTAGTTCAGACTAATTGTCAGCAGGCTTTTCTGGAAAGAGCCAGGTAGTACATATCTTAGGCTTTGTGGGCCAAGATACTGGGTAGGTATTTATGATGAGAGAAAACAAATTTTCACAAAAAGTTTCAGTGGTAAATTCAAAATATATTATCTTAGTGCATTTTTTTGTAATATATGTCTAATGAGAAGAATAGAATTCTTTTGGTAAGGGATAACATTTCACTTACTAGGATTCAAAGTTAGTGTTTCCTATTATCAACATCTATTGTAAATGTTCTTCTCGTAGTGTTGATTTGTAATGAGACTGTACGTATTTTATCTCTGTAAATGGAAGCATCGACATCAGTCCACAGGTATATGATTTTAACTGAGCACAGTCATCTCTTGGAAGGCACTCACGGAATCCCGTTAGATTCTTCTCTTGATCTTTGCCTTTCCTTATCGTATTACATTGCAGATTCATCTCTTCCTGTGGAAGATTAGATGGCAACTCTTCCACTGCACAGCTGAATGGATTTTGAAATATGGAAATCCAGGTTCACGAACACACTGTATTTAAACTTAGAATTTATATTCTCTGCAAATGTGTGTGAGCATGGAGATCTCACTTCTTTTAATTTTAATAGCATGGAAAGTACAGAACGCAGTTTGGTATGACTTGTGATTGGAGCAATGTCAGTTGTCATCAAAATGACTTTAACACAGTATGAGTTTTGCACAAGTGCTGTTTTGCCTTGCAGCTGTAGGTTGAATTTATTATCAAGTCTTCAGTAAAAGCTACTTTCCAAAGCCCTTCAGAACTCAGTAATGGTGGTGAGGGCAGTTCTTGTTCAGAAAATTTTCAGTCTCAGCTCTGAGCTCAAAATAATGCGGTAAAACTTTATTAAGCCATCAAACTGGTGTATTTACGTGGGACAAATCAGCATAGTCAGCTTATTTGTGACAAAAAGTTAGAGAACGGATGATGGTTGAGTCCATGAGAGGGATTGTCATTCATTGTTGACACTATGGGCTCAATCACACACAATAGATTTTCTGCAAAAGACCTGCTGATACAAAGAATCACATGAAACACCTTACATTTTTACAAGCTTTGTAAGTTTGTAATTTATTTGTTTTTTTGTCCCATACATTTTTATCACCATCAATTGTAACGGCTTAGCAGATTCCACTTTGGATTCTACTGAATCTGTGTTTTCTCAACATCTTTGAAAATATTCTCACCGGTAGTTCTACACAGACTATCTAAAGAGCCTAATCCTTCATTCACTTCAGCCTTGATGTGAACTCCTCAAATAAACAACTGAGCCATGTCAGTAACATCCATAGACTCACCCAGAACCAACAAAGAATGCTCACCATCTGCCTTGCTTTTTTTTTTTTTTTAATTATTATTTTGAGACAAGATCTCACTCTGTCACCCAAGCTGGAGTGCAGTGGCATGATCCTCAGCTCACTGCAGCCTCCACCTCCCAGGCTCAGATGATCCTCCCACCTCAGCCTCCCGAGTAGTGTCGACTACAGGCATGTCCCACCACACGCAGCTAATTTTCATATTTTTTGCAGAGAGGGGGTTTCGTCATGTTGCCCAGGCTAGTCACGAATTCCTGGACTCAAGCAGTCTGCCTGCCTCGGCCTCCCAAAGGATTACAGGCATGAGCCATGGCACCTGGTCTTGCCTTGTTTAAATTGACTGTCGAGGTTGCTCCCAGTGTCCTTAACTCCTATAGCAAGTGTTCTCCCCGAAAGGCTAATTGTGAGAAACAAGTGTGTATTCTCTGGACACGCCTCTTTGGCTGCTGTGTTGATTAACTCACCATCGATGGGCAGCTTTCCTTCCTTCACTAACCCATGAGCCGCCCGATAGCCTACTTTGGTTGCAGCCTCATTTTCCTTTGTTTTGTGAAGAAATTCTGCTGCCTCGACCTCCCTGTCTTAAATGTTCTAATTTCTCTGACCAGTGCTTTTCTGTGAGTTGGGAATAGGCTGGTGAGTGCAGAGTCTGGTAATATTATCCTCTATTATATTCTTTTGACACAGTTCTAGTGTCATTGCTAGCTGACGTTTTTCAGGTCAGTATTCAACCCACAAGGTTCCCGGAGGGAACGTCCACCACATACGCAGAATGTTTCCTGGGCGTTGCTTCTCTCACACTGCATTTGTCCATTGTTTAAATGGGTGACATCCAATGCAGAAGTGTCTTAGACCATTTTCAGTTCTGTGCATTTCAAGCTTGCTAATATTTTCTCTTCCTCTTTTTCACCTTGCCTTCCTGTTATCCATTATTGAATTTAGGATGGAATTTTTTCAGGTCCAGAGGCCCGACCTCTTATGAACTGAATCCTGTCTATTTCAACGGACTTTTTTCTAAACCAAATCCAGGCCTTATATTCCCCACAATTTTTATGTCTTGCTCTTTTTTTCTGTATTTCTTCAGACTTAGAATTCGAACACTTTCTCAGCTCTGTCCTGCAGTTTGCCTACTGGGAAATATCTTGAGGCCAAAATTGTCAGGGAAGTTTTCTCTCAACTTTCTCATACCGGTGTCCTTTCTGCTCTTTGCCACATTGAGAATCTCCTAAGCTGACTTCAGAAGTGGGCTGCCAGCTCTGGGTGCTTCTCCACTTGGTACACTGAGGGGTAGAGTGAGAGCCACTCTGTCTTCTGCCATTAATTCTGTCCATCCGGGTCTAACACAAGGCCTCCTGTTCTGGTTGACAAATGGGCAGAGGCAAGAAGGATGTCTGATCACAAGTCAAGATTGCCTCCTATTTTTAAGGGAGCCTATGACAGTCCAAGAAGCACACACTTATCTCCATCAAAACCAAATTCTGCTTGTTCTACAGAAAATGTTGGTATGCAAGCACTTGCAGTGTGCCTGCATCCCAAATGCCAGCCCACGGTACCCATTGTCTGCCCGGATCTAAATCATGATTCCAAGACGCAGAGAGAAATTGCTGGGATTCCTTATTCTTATTCATTGCTTGGCAACACTACAGCTTCCAGGAGAATACCCACCTCACTGACGACACAACTTCTGAATGCACACTTACTGGCCAACACGTACTTTGCTGTAAATCAGTATGAAGTCTTCCTAGGGATCCTGGCCTGAATGAGATGAGAACCTTGGAGGCTGCTTTTGACTTATGTGAATGTCTTCCCCAGGAGTTGAGTAGGAGTGCTGGGGAGAGAGTGGCTTGAGAATGCACAGCCAGCATTACACTACTATTATCACGTCATTACTGTTGATGTTCATAACCGTAACTAATGACTAATTATGATTTTACCCTGGCGCAGATGGTCAGAATGGAAACAAATAACAAGCTTTAAACTTTTTCCTGCTCTATTAAGGTATAATTCACAAATAATAAAATTCACCCATTTTAAGTCTAATTTGAGCTGGGCGCGGTGGCTCAGGCCTGTAATCCCAGCATTTTGGGAGGTAGAGGCGGGTGGATCACCTGAGGTCGGGAGTTCGAGACCAGCCTGACACACATGGAGAAACCCTGTCTCTACTAAAAATACAAAATTAGCCGGGTGTGGTAATGCATGCCTGTAATCCCAGCTACTCGGGAGGCTGAGGCAGGGAAATTGCTTGAACCCAGGGGGCGGAGGTTGCCAGGAGCAGTGGTTCATGCCCATAATCCCAGC
>NW_012115110.1:4044783-4065526 GCF_000951035.1 Colobus angolensis palliatus
TTCATATGTTTGTTGGCTGCATAAATGTCTTCTTTTCAGAAGTGTCTGTTCATATCCATTGCCCACTTTTTGATGGGCTTGTTTGTTTTTTTCTTATAAATTTGTTTAAGTTCTTCGTAAATTCTGGATATTAGCCCTTTGTCAGATGGATACATTGTAAAAATTTTCTCCCATTCTATAGGTTGCCTGTTCACTCTGATGATAGTTTCTTTTTCTGTGCAGAAGCTCTTTAGTTAATTAGAGCCCATTTGTCAATTTTGGCTTTTGTTGCCACTGGTTTTCGTGTTTTAGTCATGAAGTATTTGCCCATGCCTATGTCCTGAATGGTATTACCTATGTTTTCTTTTAGGATTTTTATGGTTTTAGGTCTTATGTTTAAGTTTTTAATCCATCTTGAGTTAATTTTTGTAGAAGGTGTAAGGAAGGGATCCAGTTTCAGCTTTCTACATATGGCTAGCCGATTTTCCCAACACCATTTATTAAATAGGGAATCCTTTCCCCATTGCTTGTTTTTGTCAGGTTTGTCAAAGATCAGATGGTTGTAGATGTGTGGTGTTATTTCTGAGGCCTCTGCTCTGTTCCATTGGTCTATATATCTGTTTTGGTACCAGTACCATGCTGTTTTGGTTTCTGTAGCCTTGTAGTATAGTTTAAAGTCAGGTAGCATGATGCCTCCAGGTTTGTTCCTTTTGCTTAGGATTGTCTTGTCTGTGTGGGCTCTTTTTTGGTTCCATATAAAATTTAAAGTAGTTTTTTCAAATTCTATGAAGAAAGTCAATGGTAGCTTGATGGGGATAGCATTGAATCTATAAGTTACTTTGGGCAGTATGGCCATTTTCACGGTATTGATTCTTCCTGCTCATGAGCATGGAATGTTTATCCATTTGTTTGGTCCTCTCTGATTTCCTTTAGCAGTGGTTTGTTGTTCTCCTTGAAGAGGTCTTTCACATCCTTTATAAGTTGTATTCCTTGGTTTTTTATTCTCTTTGTAGCAATTGTGAATGGGATTTCACTCATGATTTGGCTGTTTGTCTGTTATTGGTGTATGGGAATGCTTGTGATTTTTGCACATTGGTTTTGTATCCTGAGACTGCTGAATTTGCTTATCAGCTTAAGAATATTTTGGGCTGAGACGATGGGGTTTTCTAAATATACAATCATGTCATCTGCAAACAGAGACAGTTTGACTTCCTCCTTTCCTAATTCAGTGCCCTTTATTTCTTTCCCTTGCCTGATTGCCCTGGCCAGAACTTCCAATACTATGTTGAATAGGAGTGGTGAGAGAGGGCATCCTTGTCTTCTGCCAGTTTTCAAAGGGAATGCTTCCAGTTTTTGTTCATTCAGTATTATATTGGCTGTGGGTTTGTCATAAATAGGTATTATTATTTTGAGATACGTTCCATCAATACCTAGTTTATTGAGAGTTTTTAGCATGAAGAGCTGTTGAATTTTGTTGAAGGCCTTTTCTGCATCTATTGTGATAATCATGTGGTTTTTGTCATTGGTTCTCTTCATGTGATGGATTATGTTTATTGATTTGTGCATATTGAACCAGACTTGCATCCCAGGGATGAAGCCGATTTATTGTGGTGGATAAGCTTTTTGATGTGCTGCTGGATTCGGTTTGCCAGTATTTTATTGAGGATTTTCCTGTCAATGTTCATCAGAGATATTGCCCTGAAATTTTCTTCGTGTGTTGTTTCTCTGCCAGGTTTTGCTATCAGAATGATGCTTGCCTCATAAAATGAGTTAGGGAGGATTCCTTCTTTTTCTATTGTTTGGAATAGTTTCAGAAGGAATGGTAACAGTTCCTCTTTGTACCTCTGGTAGAATTCGGCTGTGAATCCATCTGGTACTGGACTTTTTTTGGTTGGTAGGCTATTAATTATTGCCTCAATTTCAGAATTTGTTATTGGTCTATTCAGGGATTCGACTTCTTTCTGGTTTAGTCTTAGAAGGGTGTATGTGTCCAGGAATTTATTTATTTCTTCTAGATTTTCTAGTTTATTTGCATAGAGGTGTTTATAGTATTCTCTGATGGTAGTTTGTATTTCTGTGGGACCAGTAGTGATATCCTCTTTATTGTTTTTTTGTTGCATCTATTTGATTCTTCTCTCTTTTCTTCTTTATTAGTCTGGCTAGCAGTCTGTCTATTTTGTTGATCTTTTCAAAAAACCAGCTCCTGGACTCACTGATTTTTTTGAAGGGTTTTTTATGACTCTGTCTCCTTCAGTTCTGCTCTGATCTTAGTTATTTCTTGTCTTCTGCTAGCTTTTGAATTTGTTTGTTCTTGCTTCTCTAGTTCTTTTAATTGTGATGTTAGGGTGTCGATTTTAGATCTTTCCTCCTTTACCTTGTGGGCATTTAGTGCTATAAATTTCCCTCTACACACTGCTTTAAATGTGTCCCAGAGATTCTGGTATGTTGTGTCTTTGTTCTCTTTGGTTTTAAAGAATATCTTTATTTCTGCTTTCATTTTGTTATTTACCCAGTAGTCATTCAGGAGCAGATTGTTCAGTTTCCATGTAGTTGTGTGGTTTTGAGTGAGTTTCTTAATCTTGAGTTCTAATTTGATTGTACTGTGATCTGAGAGATTGTTTGTTATGATTTCCGTTCTTTTGCATTTGCTGAGGAGTGTTTTACTTCCAACTATGTGGTCAATTTTAGAATAAGTGTGATGCGGTGCTGAGAAGAATGTATATTCTGTTGATTTGGGGTGGAGAGTTCTATAGATGTCTACTAGGTCCACCTGATCCAGAGCTGAGTTCAAGCCCTGGACATCCTTGTTAATTTTCTGTCTCATTGATCTGTCTAATATTGAGAGTGGGGTGTTAAAGTCTCCCACTATTATTGTGTGGGACTCTAAGTCTCTTCGTAGGTCTTTAAGAACTTGCTTTATGAATCTGGGTGCTCCTGTATTGGGTGCGTATATATTTAGGATAGTTAGCTCTGCTTGTTGCATTGATCCCTTTACCATTATGTAATGCCCTTCTTTGTCTCTTTTGACTTTTTTGGTTTAAAATCTGTTTTCTCAGAGGCTAGGATTGCAACTCCTGCTTTTTGCTCTCCATTTGCTTGGTTAATCTTCCTCCGTCCCTTTATTTTGAGCCTATGTGTGTCTTTGCACGTGAGATGGGTCTCCTGAATACAGCACACCAACGGATCTTGCCTCTTTATCCAATTTGCCAGTCTGTGTGTTTTAATTGGGGCATTTAGCCTGTTTATATTTAAGGTTAGTATTGTTAGCTGTGAATTTGATGCTTTCATTATGATACTACCTCGTTATTTTGCCCGTTCATTTATGCAGTTTCTTCATATTGTCGATGATCTTTACAATTTGGTATATTTTTGCAGTGGCTGGTACCGGTTGTTCCTTTCCATATTTAGTGCTTCCTTCAGGACCTCTTCTAAGGCAGGCCTGATGGTGATAAAATCTCTCAGCATTTGCTTGTCTGTAAAGGATTTTATTTCTCCTTCACTTGTGAAGCTTAGTTTGGCTGGATATGAAATTCCAGATATGAAAGAAAAGAAAATTCTTTTCTTTCAGAATGTTGAATATTGGCCCCCACTCTCTTCTGGCTTGTGGGGTTTCTGCCAAGAGATCTGCTGTTAGTCTGATGGGCTTCCCTTTGTGGGTAACCCGACCTTTCTCTCTGGCTGCCCTTAACATATTTGCCTTCATTTCAACTTTGGTGAATCTGATGATTATGTGTCTTGGGGTTGCTCTTCTGGAGGAATATCTTTGTGGTATTCTCTGTATTTCCTGAATTTGAATCTTGGCCTGCCTTGCTAGGTTGGGGAAGTTCTCCTGGGTAATATCCTGAAGAGTGTTTTCCAACTGGGTTCCATTCTCCCTGTCACTTTCAAGTACACCAATCAAACATAGATTTGGTCTTTTCACATAGTCCCATATTTCTTGGAAGCTTTGTTTGTTTCTTTTCACTCTTTTTTCTCTAATCTTGTCTTCTCGCTTTATCTCATTGAGTTGCTCTTCAATCACTGATATCCTTTTTCCACTTGATCAATTTGGCTATTGATACTTGTGTATGCTTCACGAAGTTCTTGTGCTGTGTTTTTCCGCTGTATCAGGTCATTTATGTTCTTCTCTAAGCAGGTAATTGTAGTTAGCAATTCGTCTAACCTTTTTTCCAGGTTCTTAGCTTCCTTGCATTGGGTTAGAACATGCTCCTTTAGCTCAGAGGAGTTTGTTATTACCCACCTTCTGAAGCCTACTTTTGTCAATTCGTCAAACTAATTCTCTGTCCAGTTTTGTTCTCTTGCTGGCAAGGAGTTGTGATCCTTTGGAAGAGAAGAGGAGTTCTGGTTTTTTGAATTTTCAGCCTTTTTGCACTGGTTTCTCCCCATCTTTGTGGATTTATCTACCTTTGGTCTTTGATGTTGGTGATATTGATACTATTTTTTTTCTGTTTGTTAGTTTTCCTTCTAACAGTCAGGCTCCTCTGCTGCAGGTCTGCTGGAGTTTGCTGGAGGTCCACTCCAGACCCTGTTTGCCTGGGTATCACCAGTGGAGGCTGCAGAACAACAAAGATTGCTGCGTGTTCCTATCTCTGGAAGCTTCATCCCAGAGGGGCACCTGCCAGATGCCAGCCAGAGCTCTCCTTTATGAGATGTCTGGCCCTTACTGGGAGAAGTCTTCCAGTGTGGATACACAGGGGGTCAGGGACCCACTTGAGGAAGCTGTCCCTTCTCAGAGTTCGAACGCTGTGCTGGGAGAACCGCTGCTCTCTTCAGAGTTGTCAGGCAGGGACCTTTAAGCCTGCTGAAGCTACACCCACAGCTGCCCCCTCCCCCAGGTGCTCTGTTCCAGGGAGCTGCGGTTGGCTCCACCCAGTTTGAACTTCCTGGGGCTTTGCTTACACTGTGAGGGTAAAACCATCTACTCAAGCCTCAGCAATGGTGGATGCCCCTCGCCCCACCAAGCTCTAGCATCCCAGGTAGACCTCAAACTGCTGTGGAGCAGCAAGAATTTGAAGCCAGTGGATCTTAGCTTGCTGGGCTCCATTGGGGTGGGGCCCGCTGAGCCAGGCACTGGAGAGAATCTGGTCTGCTGGTTGCGAAGACTGGGAGAAGCACAGTATCTGGGCCAGAATGCACCATTCCTCCTGGTACGGTCTCTCACGGCTTCCCTTGGCTAGGAAAGGGAAATCCCTCAACCCCTTGCACTTCCCAGGTGAGGCGATGCCCCACCCTGCTTCAGCTCGCCCTCCCTGGGCTGCACCACTGTCCAACCAGTCCCAGTGAGATAAGCCAGGTACTTCATTTGGAAATGCAGGAATCACACACCTTCTGTGTTGATCTCGCTGGGAACTGCAGACCGGAGCTGTTCCTATTCAGCCATCTTGCCTGCCACCCTTCACAATCTATCAATATATAGAGGGCAGTAATATTGCCAAAAAGGGAAAGTTAATCTTTGTAGTTAATCCTCTCCCCTGAGTCTCATTTTGCCTTTTCTAGAATTTCATAAGTCTAAACTGGATTTATTTCATTGGTAACAGTGCTATTCATGTTGTCTTTCTTCCTTCTTGGGGCAGTTTTGGTCATCTGTGTCTTTCAGGAACTTTGTCTATTTCATCAAGTTGTCAAATTTATTGGTATAAGGTTGTTCATAATAGTTCCTTATTATCTGAGTGGATCACATGAGCCCAGGGGTTCAAGACCAGAACTAGATACCAGACACAGAGAGACCCTGTCTCTACAAAAAAAAGTTTTTAAATTAACCAGGTGTGGTGGTATGTGCCTGAGGTCCCAGCTACTCAGGAGGCTGAGCCTGAGGTCCCAGCTACTCAGGAGGCTGAGGCAGGAGGATCATTTGAGCCTGGGATGTTGAGGCCGCAGTGAGCCATGATTGCCCCACTGCACTCTAGCCTGGGTGATAGAACAAGACCCTGTCTTGAAAAAAAAAAAAACAAACAAGAGTTCCTTATTATCCTCTTAAGATCTGTAGGATATGTACTGATGTCCCCTCTTTCAGTGTGTTATACACTGATACTAAAAAGAAAATTCAAACAGAGAATAACATTTTGCATTCGCTTTATAATCTTCTAATTTCTTGTCCTTTTATTTTCACTCCTTAAACCTTTAGTAAAGTGCATCTAAGCCAGTGTGGTACAACAGAACATGATATTTGAATTGCCCCAATTTACGTTTAATCTCAGCCACTCACTAGCCCGTGGCCTTGAGCAGCTTACTTAACCACTCTGAGTCTTAATTTTATCCTCTATCAAATGTGGATAAGCGTGCCTCTGCCGGGTTAGCTGAGGGGGGGGGCGGGGAGTCGCAGGGGGAGTGGGGGGCGGGGCTAGCAGGTGAAAGTGCTCAGTGAATGGAAGCCATTGTGGTGGTGATGGATGATGTGATGATGTGTTCCAAATCTTATTGCTCACACTAGGACTAGTTAATGGTTTTAGGATAGTGGAAATTTTGAAAGCCTCTTGAAGCCCCTAGTTTTCCAAAATCAGTGTATTCTGTTTTATATTGTATGTAAGTAGAATCTGGAGTTTGTACACTGTGGTGAACATAATTGAAACGTGGTAATGCTTTATTTAAAAGTCTGCTTTTTGGCTGGATACAGTGGCTCACACCTATAATCCCAGCATTTTGGGAGAACAAGGCAGGAAGATCCCTTGAGGCAGGTATTTGAGACCAGCCTGAGCAACAGAGTGAGACCTGGTCTCTACAAAATAATAATAATAATAATAGTAATAATAATAATGATAATAAGTGTAGTGGCACATGCTTGTAGTCCCAGCTACTCGAGAGGCTAGGACAGGAAAGTCGCTTAAACCCTGGAGCTCAAGGGTGCAGTGAGCCGTGATCATGCCACTGCAGCCTGGGCAACACGGCAAGAACCTGTCTCAAAAAATAAAATTAAAATCAAAATCCACTTTTAGCTTAGATATAATAAATCAGTATGAATGTTACTGAGGATGACGTTTGTACAAGAAAGTAAGATGTAAAACCCAAATCGTTTAAGACAGGATTACAGAAATGATTATCTTTAATTTTTTAAAAATTTGTGCCTGTTTCTTGTTTCCTAAGGTGCTTAATTTACCCATTTCTGATGCGAGGAGGAAAGCCTATGCCACTGTTGGCGTGTACAATGGCGATTATGTTCTGTACCTTTAACGGCTATTTGCAAAGCAGATACTTGAGCCGTTGGGCAGTGTATGCTGATGACTGGGTAACAGATCCCCGTTTTCTAATAGGTGAGTGTCCACAGCAGTGAACTCCGCCTTGTTCACATCACTGCTTTTATGTAAGAACAAAGACTCACAGCAGAGAGAGCAGCAGGACCCCGGAGTCCCTATGGGACAGCCCAGCTGTCTCAGCACAGCTCGGGGCAGGGAGGTGATGCAGGTGATGGGAACCTTCCCATCCATGGGCAGGTGCTGAAGCACAGGTGCCTGGTCAGGCCAAGAACCCAAAAATGGCAGCGCACTGTAGCAGAATGAGCAGGGACTAAAGATTGAGACACTTTGGCCACTCATTGACCACTTAATCTAAGACAGGACCCAAACCTCCTGCGGTTTCTTCTGTGACCTGAGAAAAACCCAGCCTGGGTTATCTTCCTACAGTGCAGCTTTTGTGATTCTATGAACTTGAATCAACTTTTAGGTTTATGAAGTTGATGAATTTTTTTATTTGTATCAGTTCATGTGAATTAATGTACATATTCCACCTCTAATTATAACTTTACAAGTTCTGAGCAAAAGTGAAAATAAAACAGCCATCAACGATGTTTGCAAGAGCATTAAAAATTCATAATCCGGCTGGATGCAGTGGCTCCCACTGTAATCCTAGCACTTTGGGAGGCTGAGGTGGGCAGAATCATTTGAATCCAGGAGTTCAAGACCAGCCTGGGCAACGTGGCAAAACTGCATCTCTACACAAAATACAAAAATGTAGCCGGGCATGGTGACACACACCTGTGGTCCCAGCTTACTCAGAGGCACTGAGGTGGGAGGATCACCTGAGGCCAGGAGGTCAAGGCTGCAGTGAGCCATGATTGTGCCACTGCGTTCCAGCCTGGGTGACAGAGTGAGACTCTGTCTCAAAAAAACAAAACAAAACAAAAAAACTCAGGAGTCTTGTATATAAGAAAGGGTCTTCTATGTATTTGTTTAGTCTATCCTAGCATTTAGATATGAAACCATACTGAGGTGTAGCTTACTCACAACGGCAGCATGCTAAAAGTTAGTCTGTCAGATTTGGAAACTACCCTGCAGTGCTTCCCCTTAAGCTACATAAAGTGACCTGACATTGCATTTTGCTGCTTCTCCATGAGTATTAATTTATAATCATAGAAATAAACTAACACTTGGATAGCACTTTGTTGCTGAGAGGTCCCTTTCACATTTCTCAGTCATGTTTTTTGTCAGCGAATTAGAATTTTATTCCAAGTTTTCACCATACCTAAGGATCGTTACAGTGAGACACCTGTCCCTCCTCTACAAAAGGAGGGTTGGCTGAGAAGGCATTTCAAGATCCTTTTCTAGCCCCAGAAATCTGTGCCTCCATGAAATGCTAGACTAAATTGTTTGGTACTCAATTGTTGTACAGTACCCCCAAATATCTTCTTGGTTTGCCTGCTTCTTGACTACTTTATTTTCTTCTGCCCTACCTGTCAAGAGGAAGAACAGGCTTTTGAGTTCCTATGCAAATCACACAATTTATGCCTCCCCATGTTCTCTGAGGCAGAAAGGATGCCCATAAGACGTGAAAGGTCAGAAGAGTTACACAGCTGGCCCAAGATATCTAGACGCAGTGAATGGCAGAGCGGTGATTTCTGCCGCCTCGCCAAGCTGAGTGTCTATAAGTGGCAACAAGAAATAAGAGGAAAGGGAACTTCTTTCTTTTTTCTTTTTAACTAAAGATATAGATTTTAAATGTTTGCTAGAGAGTCTCATGAGACTCACTTCTATGATGAACAACGACAAAAGAACCCTCCTATTTAAAGTAGCTCCGTGGATGGTTCGCATCACGTAGAGGTGACTGTGAAGCTGGTCAGAGATTCCAAACACCAATAAATACAGACCTCTTGACTTCTCTACAATTAAACAGAAGGATTTGAAAAGGAAAAAATATGCCAATTGGAAGACAATCTAGGTTACATTTTGTGTTATATTTATTGCCTAGAGTTGTTTTTGTGAGGGAACAGACATGAAATTACATAAATAAGTAATTATGCCTACTGTAGTTACCATGAAGTAATAACCAAATAATAATAAATTTTTTTCTTTTTTTTTTTTTTTTTTTTTTTTTGAGATGGAGTCTCACTCTATCGCCCAGGCTGGAGTGCAGTGGTGCAATCTCAGCTCACTGCAACCTCTGCCTCCTGGGTTCAAGAGATTCTCCTGCCTCAGCCTCCTGAGTAGCTGGGACTATAGGTGCATGTCACTATGCCCAGCTAATTTTTGTATTTTTTTAGTAAAGACAGGGTTTTATCATGTTGGCGAGACTGGTCTTGGACTCCTGACCTCAGGTGATTCACCTGCCTCGGCCTCCCAAAGTGGTGGGATTACAGGTGTGAACCACCATGCCCAGCAAATTTCTAACAAAAGGTTTTCCAAAACAGCAAGAGTGGTTAATCTAAAATATTTTATAGAAAGATTTTAAGATTTTTTTTTTTTTTTGAGGCAGCCTGTCATCCAGGCTGGAGTGCAGTGGCACAATCTTGGCTCATGGCAACCTGTGCCTCCCAGGCTCAAGCAATTCTTGTGCCTCAGCCTCGGAGTAGTTGGGATTACAGGTGTGCACCATCGCACCTGGCTGATTTATGTATTTTCAGTAGAGATGGGGTTTCACCATGTTGCCCAGGCCGTTCTTGAACTCCTGGCCTGAAGTGATCCACCTATCTTGGCCTCCCAAAGTGCTGGGATTATAGGTGTGAGCCACTGTACCCAGCTAGATTTTAAGATTCTTATAAATGGAATTAAATATTTAGCTTAGATGAACACAAGTACTAGTTTTCTTCCAATCTAAGCAATAAAGGGAGCTTGTCTCCTAGAAGAAACATAAAGTAGGCCGGGCGCGGTGGCTCAAGCCTGTAATCTCAGCACTTTGGGAGGCCGAGACGGGCGGATCACGAGGTCAGGAGATCGAGACCATCCTGGCTAACATGGTGAAACCCCGTCTCTACTAAAAAATACAAAAAACTAGCCGGGCGCGGTAGCAGGCGCCTGTAGTCCCAGCTACTCCGGAGGCTGAGGCAGGAGAATGGCGTAAACCCGGGAGGCGGAGCTTGCAGTGAGCTGAGATCCGGCCACTGCACTCTGTTCTGGGCGATGGAGCGAGACTCCGCCTCAAAAAAAAAAAAAAAAAAGAAACATAAAGTAGCCATGTTATATAGTCAACATGATTTCTTTCTAGAACCTCATAGTGGAAGCCCAATTACCTAGGGGTGAAATACTAAAATCCCAAAAAGGTAGCAAATCAACTGTAAATGTATGGATCCAATAAATGACTTACAAAACCTATTATAAAATGTGGTATGAACTGCTTAGAGGAAAAAAAAAAAAAAAAGCTGATTACAGTGGCAAAATCAGAAGGAAGAAATCTTGAAACCCTTGCTATAGACCAGAAGGTTTTCCATGTCCTTGTTCTAACTGTGAAAAAGTGTTCAATGTTACTGATGTGATGACTCAAATAATAATGATACCCCACGTGTATATTGATTTAATATTGAACTAAATGCCAGCATTAAGCAGCATCTGTCTTTCACATTTTTAAAAAGTATATCAGAACCATCAAGTTAACCCCTTTTTATCAATATTTCTTTTATAAAGCACTGTTTTGGCCTTTTGCCTTTTCTTGATGGAATTAATTGATGTGATACTAAGAACTCTCCTTTAAGTGATGAAAAATCCCATACCTGTCATCCTGAAAATGTAGATTGTGATGATCAGGTCAAAATATTTTGAATACCTTAGATGATGTATTTGTATTATTAGAAAAACAAAGCCCTGCTTAGCATACCTGACAACAGTGCTTGATGGTTTTTACTATCAGTTATGGCTAATATGTTGCACTAACAATGGTAATATGAAGGGTTGCAATAATACTGTTCAGTCAGGCTGGGGCTCGTAGTGAAATTTTATGGTTTATTAGTCATAATCATCTTGCAATTTTTTTCCTTTAGGTTTTGGCTTATGGTTAACGGGTATGTTGATAAACATCCATTCAGATCATATCCTAAGGAATCTCAGAAAACCAGGAGACACTGGATACAAAATACCAAGGGGTACGTACTGAAAGTGAAGAATTTCTGTGAAAGTTGTGTGCCATGTGGTGCCTGTCTGTTTTAGTGTTGCCAGCTCTAAGAAGTAGTAGCATGGTATTTATTAGCTACAAGTTTTCAGTGTAAGTCATCATTATTAATAACCAGTGCTGTTGTTATTGTCTTATTAGAATAACAAAAGAACCAAATCTGGCTAACTGAACAGTTATTAAACAAAGCAGAAACTCCAGTTATATCTGTGCTTGGAAAGAGAGGATGAGGAAGAATGTATGATTTACAAGGAGTGTCTGACACTTCTGTTTCTAGCAGTATAATGGAATAGATATTTTGACCCTCCTCTGAAAACAGTTTAAAATGTTGGAATATTTTGAAAATCTTCTTAAATGCATCAGTATACTATCAAGAAAGGAAGTAATCATCAGAGGACAAGATCTAGGTGAATGATGGAATCTGGAGTGTGTCTTTTGAGAATTTGTGACGAGGTACCAACCGCCATGCTGGTTTATAACCCAGATTCGCACTACTTGTATAGTATGAAAAATCTCAAGCCGTGAATTAATTTCCGTGGCCTAGGGTGGTGGTGGACTCTTCTGGAAAGCCCAGATTCCCAAGGGGATCTGCATTCAACCTGAGTCTCAACCCAATGTGTCACACTCCACAGAGTAAGAGGTACAGTCACAAGGTACAGAACCCACAAGGAAGTACAGCACCATGAGGGAGAATGTAATTCATCGTGAAAGATTTCAGATGTTAGAATTAATGGAAACATTATAAAGTGAGTACTTTAAATGCTTTTTATAACTAGTAGTTACGATTAGGAGTAAAGAAGCAATGTACCATAAAAAGGACTAGAAACCAACAGAGTTTCAGAAAAAAAATTTTAAAGTACAGAAATCTAAAACTTTAATGGAGAAAGGGCATGACATCACTTAGTTTGAACTTCTTCCACTTACGTTCCGAGAAACCATATGAGAATAGCAACAAAAACAAACAACGCTCCAAATCCCAAATTACTAAAACTGTGACCCTGAGAACCTGGAATTAGCAATGCCAGCTCCAAACATGATGGTAGTGTGATAGAAGCGGCAGAGAAGAGAAAACATGACAGAGTCCTAGACAGGCTGCTGATCACCCATTCAGCCCCTGGGCGGATTGGGGAAGAATCTCCTCTTTGGTGTTGGGCTATAAGCAAACTATACCCTCATGGGGTCATCCCAAGGAGCCACTTCCTCTGGCAGGTACAGTGGCTGGGAGAGTGCAATGTAAGCTGGATGGTGGCCCCCTTGCTTCATACCCAGCACCCTTGCATGGGGAATAGCATGATTCCAGATTCCTTGGCAAGTGTTTGTCCCCTGAAGGAGAGGGCCCTGTCTTAAGGAGGGGCTGCCATGAGCCAGACAAAGAAGGGACAGGGCACAGTCCTGGGGGAGGGAGAATGAAAAGGTGCAGAAGATGCCAGAAGCCACAGACTGGCAGATTTGAGAAACACCACTTCCAAAAGAAAGGGCATCCCCAGAGACGGCAGGATCCCATGGGAGGGTCCTCCTGGGCCAGGCTGGTCACGGAAAGTCTTGACGTGCCTCATACAGAGGGTCCTGTCCACTGTCCCACAGTAGTTGAATGCCACAAAAACTTTTCAGCCTCTTTCCCTCCATTTCCCGCTCTCATGTCTGATCCTTGTTCTAATCCAACATATTGAAACCTGAAGAACAAAAAAGGTACGATCCCCAAATCTGTGCAGTCATAACATTGGGACAGCAAAGAAGCAGCAAAACTTACCTGAGCAGAAACATGTTTCACAAAGCAGGGGAAAATTGTGATCAAAATTCCAACATGAGTTTTAAAATGTGAATGGAGGCTAGGCGTGGCGAGTTGGGCAGATCACATGAGGTCCGGAGTTCAAGACCAACCTGGCCAACATGGTAAAACCCCATCCCTACTAAAAACACAAAATTTAGCCAGGCGTGGTGGCACATGCCTGTAATCCCAGCTACTTAGGAGGCTGAGACAAGGCCGAGACACGAGAATCGCTTGAACCTGGGAGGCAGAGGGTACAGTTAGCCAAGATCATGCCACTGCACTCCAGCCTGGGCGACAGAGTGAGACTCTGTCTCAAAAAAGTAAAAAATAAAAATAAAATGTGAATGCAGCAGTTGCAGGGTCTATACCCATCAGCTGAAGAACACCTGTAATGAACCTGCAATCTACAAACTTAGCTTATTTTCTGTCTCAGTAAAGGGAGACCCCTCCCTGCCACATTTCCCTATAGTGCATAGCCTCCTTCCGGCAGCTAGTAATCAACCCAGCTTCCCGACGGCCTATGGCCATCAACGGCATCTCTGAGAACAGATAGGCCAAAGGAGATGTAGAAGCTTGGCTGAGACTCTCAGGCAGCAGGAAGTAGCACCAGACGTCAGTGCAGATGACATGGGACACATGAGACTTAGGGAAGAAAATGCTTCTAAAATTTTTAATTTCTCCTATCCAAGTACTAACTAGGTTCGACCTTGCTTAGCTTCCAAGATCACACCAGATCAAAATTCTTTATTTCTAATCATTAAATTAAAAGGCCTACAAGACCAGGAAAAAAAAAAAAGAAAACACCACAGAAGCATGTCAGAAGATAGAAATGAAAAAGCAAAGAATATGATACCTAGACTGGGTGCAGTGGCTCACACCTGTAATCCCAACACTTTGGGAGGCTGAGGCAGGAGGATCACTTGAGGCCAGGAGTTCGAGACCAGCCTAGGCAACATAGCTAGACCCCCATCTCTACAAGAAAAATGAAAGAAAATTAGCCAGGCATGGTGGTGCACGCCTGTAGTCCCAGCCACTCAGGAGGCGGAGGTGGGAGGATCACTTGAACCCAGGAGTTTGTGGCTACAGTGAACCTCAATCACGCCACTGCACTCCAGAGGGAGACTCTGTCAAAGAAAAAAAAAAAATCATTCTTATTGTGAATGACGTTTTTGGTGATAGCTGGAGAAGTAGGGAAAATATATCCATCCTAGGCACGTTGAAGTCCATGAAGAAGAAATCCAAAGCATTGGAACAGAACATATTTTAAAAACTAATTCAAGAAAGCTTTTGTGAAGTAAAACAAGACGCAAGAGCATCTGCCGTTTGCAAGTGCACACCCTATACCAGGGAAAGTCGACAGGAAGCAGTGACGATCATCTGCACGTGCCGTGAGTGGCTCATAAGGGAAAGTTTGTTAGATTCTTCAGGGCAGCATTCAGTGCCAAGGCCTTAGAGGCAGCACCATGAGAGGCCCGAGGAATGTGGAAGCCAAAATTTTATCCTAGCTTTGGAGTCTCTCTTGTAAAATCTGTCAGGTTTTGAAGACTACAGGTATAGGGAGTCTGGGTGCGGAGCCCCATGAGGACTCCACCGTGGTCGGCTTTGTGACCGGCCCCCCTCACTGCAGACTCTTCATTTGCAGGGTGTTTTTACGTGACACACTACTCATGGTTTCTAATACACAGGCGTGGCGTCTACATCCAGTGATTACGTGAGGTCTTTCCGAAACGCTTCCCAGGACTCTGTTAATAATGGTGCTGTAACTGGTTAGGGTCAAAGGAGCAAGTGACAAAATGAACAAATAAAGAGATAGAGAGAGGTGCACAGATAGGATGCCCATAGTCGGTACATACAGGCTGAACTAGGGTTTAGGGCAAGTGCTGTGGGCTGTGTGTGACAACCAGTTTGTGGTTTTGTAATGCGGCATCTGTAAGCAGCCTGTGTCTCGAGACGACATTTTTTGGCAGATTGGCATCGCCAGGTTTTCCAGTCTAATTACATGCTTACTAGTCCACCCATGTGGTTCCACCAAATAATGTGCCCCACACTGGACCCTTAGAGAGAAGGTTCACTAAGCAGGCTGCATGTGGGAAGGCATCATGGCCCCAGCCCTCCCCACAGGCTGTCTGCCCTTTGGGTGACTGGCATCTGCAGGATGGGGTGCAAAGGTCCTTCCACGTCTGGGATTCAGCGGCCCAGGGCTCTGATGAAATACAGATGATCGTTCATGTAATCTGGTAGAAAGTTGAAGCAGTTACAGAAATGGGTGAATAAGAAAGTGAAAGTGACTAAGCTCCACGGTTCAGAGGGAACAGCGCTGTGAATGCTTTGGGTCCATTCTTGCAGGCGCTTCTGCAGGTGCATATGCCCACACATTGTGAATGACATTCTATTTATTGGGCATTAAGTTTGATATTTTTATGTATTATATTGTCATTAAAAAGTTTACTTGTCAATGAATATTGATATTTGTATTAGTCTGTTTTCATTCTGCTATAAAGAACTACCTGAGTCTGGGTAATTTATGAAGAAAAAAGGTTTAATTGACTCACAGTTCCGCATGGCTGGGGAGGACTCAGGAAACTTACCATCATGGCAGAAGGCGAAGGGGAAGCAAAGACCTTCATATGGCGGCAGGAGAGCGAGCAAGCGAAGGGGGACCTGCCCCACACTTTCAAACAATTACATCTCATGAGAATTCACTAGCACAAGAAACCGCCCCCATGATCCAGTCACCTCCCGCTGGGCTCCTCCCTTGTCCTGTGGGGATCACAGTTCAAGATGGGATTGGGTGGGGACACAGAATCAAACCGTATCAGTATTATTTTACAATTATGAATTATTTCAAGCTTACAGAAAAGTAGTAGAGAGCTCAATATTGCAAACATCGACACACCCCCACCTTCCTTAAATAAGAAAAAGAAAAGCACTTTGCTGTCTTGGGCTCAGCAAAACCATTTTCTTTCTTTTTAAAAAATAGACCGTCTCAGGCTGGGCGCCGTCGCTCACGCCTGTAACGCCAGCACTTTGGGAGGCTGAGACAGGTGCATCACCTGAGGTCAGGAATTCGACACCAGCCAAGCCAACATGGTGAAACCTCGTCCCTACTAAAAATACAAAACTCCAAAATAAATAAATAAATAAAAAGATCATCTCAGCTCCAGCCAAGGCCCTCATGCACATAGGTTGCAGTGTGCTCAGAGAACTAGTCTCTACCCTATGCTGCAGTATTTGTTGAAATTGGTCTTATGACTTAGGGTGTAATCGGTTTGTCTTTTTTTTTTTTTGAGACAGAGTCTAACTCTGTCACCCAGGCTGGAGTGCAATGAATGGCACAATCTCGACTCACTGCAACCTCTGCCTCCTGGGTTCAAGCGATTCTTATTTATCAGCTTCCCGAGTAGCTGGGACTACAGGCGTGCACCATCACACCTAGTTAATTTTTGTATTTTCAGCAGAGACAAGGTTTCACCATGTTGGCCAGGCTGATCTGGAACTCCTGACCTCACATGATCCACCTGCCTCAGCCTCCCAAAGTTCTGGGATTACAGGCGTGAGCGACCGCACCCGGCCCAATTTTTTAAAAAATGCTCTGTCCTTATATGCCTTCCGAATTTTCTCAGCTCTGCAGACATAGTGCCCAACCGGAACCCAGGGCAGAATACATCAGGCCTCTCTAGAACACACTTGAGTAGCCACAAAGCTACAGCCTCAGGGTGAGTGCCAGGTCCCACAGAGGGGCCTCCTGCCCTCCTTCTCTGCTAGGACCCCTCTCCCTGCCCCTTGTCTGGTCCTTGGAGTGTGCCAGCCATTGCTCTCCGCCTCAGGGCCTTTGCTGCATCTCTTCTCTTGCCTGAAGCACTCCTGAGAGCACCCCCAGCACCTGCCAGGCTGGCCCTCACTTGCAAGCCTTGAATCGACCCTCACCTTCCCTGGGAGGCCTGTTCCCAGCCACTCTGTGATGGTGACCTCCTCTACCCCATCCCAGTGCTGCGTGCTCTCTTTGTTCATGACACTGGGGTTTATGGTTCTAGATGTGGGGAGGGGGTCTGTCCAAGTGCCTGGGCAGGGCCTGGCCCATAATACTGACTCAGCGCATTTGTGAAGATGAATGAATGAATGAATGAATGAATGAATGAATGAATGAAGCTGTGCTTGAAAATGAGTATCTTCGTCGCTCATTGCTCTAGGGTTCTATTTGGGTCCATTTTACGTGCTAGTTCATTGTTAGTTGTTACTCTGTATTCTCTGCTTGCATGATCCATCAACAGGTGCAGTGGTTTAGTGGTGTCTTCCACTGTAACTGTACATGTATGTATTCACATAGATGGGTATTGATATATATATATATGTAGTTGATGATCTGAAGCTGTGATATGAAATAGTAAACCATGTAATGCTGGATATGTCTTATTGATTAACATTCTGTAAGGGAACTATTTTTCCATTCTTGAATTTATGTTCTCCAGGTAAGTATTCACTAGCATTTCTGAAGTCCGTATTTCATTTTGTATTAAATGTACTACTTTGGTCTGTGTTTACTTCTAGGAGGCTTATTTGAATACGTAACTGCAGCCAACTATTTCGGAGAAATCATGGAGTGGTGTGGCTATGCCCTGGCCAGCTGGTCTGTCCAAGGCGCGGCTTTTGCTTTCTTCACATTTTGTTTTTTATCTGGTAGAGCAAAAGAGCATCATAAGTAAGTTTTAAAACACTTTTAACATTTGTAATTTTTTCTTTGACTATATTATCACTATTCTTCAGGATAGATTTTTGAAGTGTTAATTTAAATTGCTGAGTTTATTCTGTGCTTTGACCAAACAAGTACAAAACCAAACCAATAGCCGTAGAATCACCCAGCTCTAAGGAACTGTCAGATCCACATAAGCAGAGTTGTTCTCTATATCACGCCTTTAGCCTCTCTGAATTGACATTGCTGGAGTCAATGGTCCAGCTGGACACCAAGCAGGGGATTCGGGGCTCTGAGTGGGAAACACTGATTAAAACAGAACCCTGACTGAGCATAGCCAATGGCCAGCTTGTGAATGCCACAGGTTGAGGAAGTCTGAAGAGGAAGGTGAATCGCAGAGCCCGGCAACGCTGGCAGAGCTCATGCACACAAGAGCTCTCTAGCTATGTGGTGACTCAGGCCATGGCTCTGAACCTGGGGTCCTTGATAGGCTACAGAGGCTCTGTGTGCCCCCTAAAATGACATTTTCCAGAGACCAGGTCCTTGGCTTTTATCTGATCCCCCAAAGGGCTTGTGAGCCATTTGACCAACACACTCATAAAGAAATCAAAGGGGCCGGGCGCGGTGGCTCAAGCCTGTAATCCCAGCACTTTGGGAGGCCGAGACGGGCGGATCACGAGGTCAGGAGATCGAGACCATCCTGGCTAACCCGGTGAAACCCCGTCTCTACTAAAAAAATCAAAAAACTAGCCGGGCGAGGTGGCGGGCGCCTGTAGTCCCAGCTACTCCGGAGGCTGAGGCAGGAGAATGGCGTAAACCTGGGAGGCAGAGCTTGCAGTGAGCGGAGATCCGGCCTCTGCACTCCAGCCTGGGTGACAGAGCAAGACTCCGTCTCAAAAAAAAAAAAAGAAATCAAAGGGACTGGGCATAGTGGCTCACACCTGTAATCCCAGCACTTTGGGAGGCCAAGGCCAGTGGATCACTTGAGGTCAGGAATTCAAGACTGGCCTGGCCAACGTGGTGAAACCCCATCTCTACTAAAAATACAAAAATTAGCCAGGCATGGTGGCGGTCGCCTGTAATCTCAGCTACTCGGGAGGCTGAGGCACAAGAATCACTTGAACCTGGGAGGTGGAGGTTGCAGCGAGCCGATATCGTGCCACTGCACTCTAGCCTGGTTGAGAGAGTAAGACTCAGTCTCAAAAAGAAAGAAAGAAAAAGAAATCAAAGGATGTCAAGGCTGAAGTGAATTTAGAGAACATCTTTCTAACCCAATGGATGAGGAAACTGAGGTTTAAAGAGCAGAGTCTGAGGCCTGCCAGGAGCCCCGTCTCATTGACAGGAAGAGATCTCAGCCACAGCGTGGAATCTTTACCAGCCCTGACATGGGCGTGTGTCCCTGACAATAAATGATGGAGACTGGGCTTAGCAAGCGACCAGCCTGGTATGCACATTTACCATGTGCCCTGAGCCACTCGCTTCATCCACTCAAAACATCTAATCAAAATCTCCAAAGCTGCCAGTGCTACGAGGCATGCAAAATGTATAACTCTGTCCTTCTTCATGGAGTTTATCATCTCTTTTGGGACTGAGGACAGAGAGAAAAAGCTAAAAGAAGAATAGATTGATAGTATGGTATAGTGAGAAAAGTACCTAGGTGTACTTCCCAGCCTCACCACGTGTTTGCAGATGCAAAGGACGATTATTGGAGATAATAATAAGAAAGGTCATATCTGAAGTATCTCTTTGTCTAGTTTTTTTTTTTTTTTAAGACAGCATCTCGCTCTGTCACCCAGGCTGGAGTGCGGTGGCACAATCTCAGCTCGCTGCCACCTCTGCCTCCTGGGCTCAAGTGATCTTCCCACCTCAGCCTCCTGAGTAGCTGGGATTACAGGCACACACCACTAGGCCTGGCTAATTTTTTATATTTTTTTGTAGAGTTGTGGTCTCACTATATTGCCCAAGCTGATCTTGAATTCCTGGACTCAAGTAATCCTCGCACCTCAGCCTCCCGAAGTGCTAGGATTAGAGGCGTGAGCCAACGTGGCTGGCCTCTGTCTAATACTTGAAGAAGTGATAGCATAAATGTGAAAGCTGATGAGAGCTCTGAGGGCAGCGCCCTGCATTCTTTCGAGACACTCCATCGTGCCAGTGACCTGGTATTTTCACGCATAGACAGTGAAGAGAACAAAATCAGAGCCACGACCTACCTAAATCCTGTAGCTGCTGAGACAAACAGAGGGGTCTGCAGAAAGTTGAGTGAGTGCTGAAGGCAGAGAGGGTTTGAGAAGGAGGCTCGATGCCAGGCATGGCAGAAAACACTGTGGGCCAGGAATGGGCCTTCCGTGCTGGGAACTGTGTTCACCAAAAGGTCATGTGGGAGTCCTAAGCCCTGGTACCTGTGAAAGCGACCTTACTGGGGAACGTCTTCAGTTGAGATGAGAAGGGGAAACGTGGATACAGACATACACCAGGTGATCACACAGAGTGGGAAGATGGACAGAGAGGCAGGGGCGATGCAGCCACGAGCCCAGGAACACGTGGCACCACCAGAGCTGGGGGAGATGGGACTGCAACCTTCCCTGAACCTCCAGAGGGAGCGGAGCCCTGCTGCCACCTTGATTTCCAACTTCTGGCCTCCAGAACTGGGAGAGAGTCGATGGCCGTTATTATAAGCCACACAGTGTGTGGTAACTTGGTTCTAGCAGCCACAGGGAACTGATACACCAGCCTTCTGGCCATTTAAAATTGAATGGGAAAGTAAGGGCAGGAGTATGATTTGTGAACCCTCCTGTTTTCTCCTCTGCCAGATGACTTCATTGTCACAGGTTTGGTTGAGATACTACGTTATCACTCTAAGTATACATTCTAGAGTCTGACTTCCCCCCTCTGCCCCCGCTGCTCCCAGCACTGCACCCGCCTGGGCCACGTTTCCCGGTTCCTCCCCTCTGCCCCCGCTGCCCCCAGCACTGCACCCGGCCTGGGCCACGTTTCCC
>NW_012115110.1:4066303-4071730 GCF_000951035.1 Colobus angolensis palliatus
CAGTGGTGCAGTCTTGCCTCACTGCAAGCTCCGCCTCCCAGGTTCACGCCATTCTCCTGCCTCAGCCTCCCGAGTAGCTGGGACTACAGGCGCCTGGCTACTTTTTTTGCATTTTTAGTAGAGACGGGGTTTCACCGTGTTAGCCAGGATGATCTTGATCTCCTGACCTCACGATCCGCCCGCCTTGGCCTCCCAAAGTTCTGGGATAACAGGCATGAGCCACTACGCCTGGCCGGATTATAATGTTCTAAAAACAAAACTGTATTACAATGAAATTCTTTCTAAAATAATTAGTATTTAAATTCATAAATGATTGCATTGATAGTTAAACTCTAAGTCAGAAACAGTCAGCTGTGCTGGGTTGCTAACAAATATTCTGTTTAAGGGCAAAATTTAAAGGTATTCTAAGGAGTGAGAAAAATTTAATCATTTAACAATAAATATTTTATTTCCATGTAATGGTTTCTGTGAAATACATTTAACCTCTTCAGCCAACATCCCTTCATTATGTGAGAACGTCCTGACCTCACACGTGTTTTTTCTGATGTCATGGAGTCCAGCCTTGCTGCCCAGCCTGGCTGGAAGGAGCGCTTCCTCGGCATCCTGCGGCAGTCCTGTGTCTCCTGTCTCCCGCCTGCCCTCTTGTGTTTGCCCATTTCAGGCCCTCCTGCTGTCATGTACTCTGCCCTTGACTTTCTGGGCCAGGGTGCGCATCTTCCACGGGCAGTTTCTGGGCGAGAGGAGCTCACCCGCTATGTCCCTGTGCGGCATCCAGTGCCGCTGGCCCGTGGGGAAGCTCTTGGGCACTGGGAAGGGGTGGATGGCCTGGATCCCAGCAGGCCTGTGAAAACCTTCAGCCTCTCACCAGTGAACATGTTTGCAATCCACTTTCACGGGTTTCACACCAGCTGTTGGGCTTGGCCACGTTGTGTGTTGTGCACTCAGGTCCATGTGCCACCACTGAGCCACATAGCCGGAAAGGCTGCCGTCTGGAGGCCTCATGCCAGGGGAAGTGACGCTTGACCTGGAAGTCCCGACCGACGTCTTAGAATTGTTCTTATTACATGCCTTTTTGGGGACACAGAACATAAAAAAGTAAATGTGGCCGCCCAGTATGTTCAAATTCTCTATTTGTGGATTCCGGTGTTAAACTTAGCTAAGACCAGCAGGGTTTTGCCAACTGCCTCTCAGTTTCTCATCCTCATATGTTTCTACCACATTAACAACGAGCTAATTGCTTTCTCTTATGATTTTTAGTCTGTTGTTTAATCTTTGTGTGTTTATAGAAACTCCCTTTTATGACTATTTCTCCATCTTGTCAAATCATTTCTAATTTTTACTCCATCTACTTAGTTGCCACCCTTCCCAACTGGCTATTACCCCCAAAACAAATGAGCATGCCTTTGTTGATACAATTTATATCAAAACTGAAAATACTGTTTGTTTTGAGCACAAGGCTGAATTGTGGACAACGCCATACTGCATTTTCCCAGATTTCACTGAATCCTTACTAAGAGCTGCTCCTGAGCCTCCTGGCACACAGCTGGGTGCCCACTCTACACACCCTGGGCTAGGCCAGTAGTTCTCGGCTGCAGGCTGGAGAAGACTCTTAAGAGTCACCAGCAGATATTCAGAAGCACCTGCTTGGTCTTGCCCCTCCTCCAGCCTGCATGCTTTCCCCAGGGGCTGAAAAGTCAGCTCCACAATGTGCTGTTCAGTATTTTCATCAAATGTCAGTAATTTTCCTTCCAGATAGAAAGCTGAATTCTATGGGCTACTTCTTCTGAATCACACTTTATGATTAGATATATTTAATTCTTCATGATATAGCAAAATTAAACTATAAGTATGAAATGCCAAAGTTTTTGTTACTACATTTAAAAACTGAGTAGTCTTTTGTCATGAAAAATATTGTCACTTTTGTTAGCATCTGTTAAATGTCTGAGTGACAGAATTATTCCCTTTTTTAATTTTTTTTTTTTCTTATTTTTAGGTGGTACCTCCGGAAATTTGAAGAGTATCCCAAGTTCAGAAAAATTCTAATTCCATTTTTGTTTTAAGTGCATTTTCAACAAAATTATCTTCAACTTGAAGCTTTCCAATGGTGTTTCTCTAGGGACTTTGTAAATAAGTTATATCTTTGTAATTTTCCTGCTACTTCATCATTTTCAAGATGCCCTCTAGAAATATTTTTTCTAGTAATTTTGCAAGCTACCTAATAAGTACTTAAATAAACTGAAATGGAGGTTGAAGTATCCTACTGTGTAACAGATCAGAATTTCAAACTCCAGGTAATAACTGCTGACATTTTTTCTAATTTCGAATTTACCTCTTTTGGCTATGTCTTGCCAAGTGTGTCTAAGACTAGAGTTTACAACTGTCTTTGATGGCATTTTCAGATCAATAAATGTCACAATCCCTTCTATAGCCCCTACAGTGATCCCTTCAAGGTGAACAGCAGTGTTGCTTTCCTCCCCCTGTAGGGCTGGGATATGTCTTGGAGCCCTCTCTCGGAGGCCACAGAGGCCGGGGGTAGCCACTGTGCAGTCATGGCCCAGGGGAAACTTGCCAGCCTTCATTGTCAGGTGCTGTGTGTAAGTGGAGAACTTGGGGATAGAGGAGGAAGCTCCTCGTGGCCCTTCCAAGGCGGGGCAAAGGCATCTGGACTTGTTCCAGCCCAGCCCCCCGGGTGACATCACCAGGCAGGGAGGGGTGCTGGTGGTAGTTTAGACTGAGTAAGTTGCTTTGCCTGTGCAAGTGGCTCCTGGGCCCTAAACAGGCACCTTTAGGCCATGGGTCACTCACCATGAGCCATCAATACGCTCTGGTCTGACATGGTTTCTCTTGGTCCTCTAGTCTAGACCTAGTTTTTTGTTCTGTTCTCCACGTATGGATATAGTAGAGATTATTGTCTGTGAAATTTCTCCTTTGTGGATTTTGAGTTTTCCCTTGTAGTGCAAAGAATGATCACCTGTAACAATAACAAGACCACTTTTTAAGATTTATCCTGTTCTTTGTCGATTGAAACTTAAATTATATTGTTAAGATTCTCTACAGCCTTCTTTTTCTTCCATAGCTAATCTTCTTCTAATAGTTTTTTGCTTTCTGTTTTGCTGTTGCTGCTTTGCAAAGCTTTTCCCTCATAGCCTGTACCTGTTATCAGTATAAAATAATCTTCCTGTTGAATGGTTCATGACTTGAATTCTACTTTGATAAAAACATTGCCATACTGCTTTTTATCTTGATGAATTCATCTGGCATTTCTTTGCTTTATCATCTCATCTGGAGTTTTTAAATGCCATTTGTTTTAGTTGTCTTTAACAATATAATAAATAGACTTTGCCATTTAATAAGGTAGCTCAAATTCTTTTACTAATCGTTACATCGAAACATTCTTTCATCGTGTTTCCTGTTTTTATTTGGTTTTTTCAACTTCTTCTGTTTACTATCTACAGTGATTTGGAAAGGAGATTTCCTTTAAAACAAACAAGCTTATTGGAAATGGCTTTTGTGATTTTTAGAGTAGCCTTGAGAGCTTCCAGTTAAGTCTGATGAGCTGAACATACACCTTTCCTTCTCCCCTCTCTATCCTGACCCCAGTTGAAATCACCTAAAAGGAGTTTAAGTGGGGGAGTGGCCCCATAAAGAGAGTGAGAGAGAGTCATCACTGCAGACAGATCACAGCACGGGTGGAGATGGGCCTGATGTGGCAGAGCAGAGAGGCCATGACAGCTCGCGCCCAGCTGAGGCCCTGGGTCCTTACACCTGGGCTGACAGAGGGCAGAGGGATGTGAGCACCTCAAAGTGAGACCAACTAAACATGGTGCCCGCAGCAGAAAGCAGTGTCCTCTGCACTCCCATTCCCCACGGACAGCACATAGAGCCCAGAAATGAGCCATGTGCCCCTTGCCAGGGAAGAGAAAGGTAGGCTGAGGAGGTGGTTTGTCCTAACACAAAAATTAACTAAGTGGGGAAAACAGAGAACTAGGTGTTGGCATCCCAGGAAAGAAAATAAAGTCTCCACATTTTGATCTTCAGGGATCCTGCCCCATAATGGCTGGTTACCTCCTGCCTCAAGCGGCAGGGAAGCTGGGGGTGGCATGGTGCCCCTGCAATTAACTCTCCTGCTCAGCCTTTCTGGTCCTTTTTAGAAAATGTGAACCAGTGAGCAAGAAGCACCTGGTACACAGAAAAATCTGCATCATGAAAGAACAATGAAAGCCTCTTCAAGAAAACATGATCCTAGGCATCAAAGGGAATTTTTAAAAAGAAATTGTAACTTCAGGGAGATTCAGCGTCCACAGAGGAATGGACATCACTCACTGTGGGACATCACATACTGGAATATTACTCAGCAATGTGAAGGAATGGACTGTTGATGAATATTTATAAATCACATATCTGGTAAAGGTTTTAATATTCATAATATGTAAAGAACTATCAAAATTCAATAATAAAGCATACGTTTTGTAAATGGGCAAATGATCTGACACTTCCCCAAATAATACATACAGTGGCAAATAAGTACATGCAAAGATGCTTAATGTCTTTGGTCACTGGGGAAACATTAATAAGGTATCAGTACACATCTATGAGCCTTTCACAAAACTGATTTGAATGCTGAAATCTATAAAAATTCATTCTGTTGAACAGTAAGCTGAGGCACAAATAAATTTTAAAGAATTTATTTGACAAACAATTGATGAATTAGGCAGCTCCAAACCAGACATGGTTAAGGAGCTCCACCCAGGGAAGCAAGGAGAAGGTTTCCATAGGATGGACACAGAGGAAAGCAGCACAGTTTGTGGCTCCAGCTACACAGCTGCCTCATTTGGTCTGTTCCCTTGGAAGATCCCTGGATTTTGTTTGTTTTGTTATGTAAGTTTGGTGCTTGTCCTGGTCAGTTGAGCTTAAATCCTGTTTTTCTTCAGTATAGGTATTTACAAGAAATAGCTCAAGTTAAGTTTTGCTTATGTTTGCAAAGCAAGCAAGGGTTAGGTCATTTATGAGGCCTAACTGGTTTTGTCTGCCCAGGGATTCTTCAGGTCTGGTCTCCATTCTAATTTACTTTAATGCTTCTACATATGATAGTCCCCAAAATATGAACATTTTCCCAATAACACTTGTAAGCCATAACTTATTTTCCTCCATTAAATATTGTTACATTTACTTCAGATAGTTTTAAACCCCTTAGAAACTACACATTTGCTCAAACAGCCTGTTCTTCAGTTAAAGTTCAAACCTGTTTGACCAGAGAAAAGCAAACATTATTAACTAAGAATATGATTGTGTTAGTCTGTTTTCATGCTGCTGATAAAGTCATACCCGAAACTAGCTAATTTATACAGAAAAAGAGGTTTAATGGACTCATGATTCCACATGGCTGAGGAGGCCTCGCAATCATGGTGGAAAACACGTTTTACATGG
>NW_012115110.1:4072280-4121732 GCF_000951035.1 Colobus angolensis palliatus
TAATTTAAAAATGTTGACACTACAATTATTAAATAGTTATAAATGGACACAGTGTATTCTATAGCTGCCAAGTTTACTTTTTTTTTTTTTTTTTTAAGGAAACTGTAAGTTATACTGTGGTTAAGACTTGTACCTTCACCCTTGAAAAAACTCACATTCTATCACAGCGATGTATGGTCAGACTTAACAGCCCAAATTGTTAAACACTTGGATCAAGTCATAACCGGTTTTATCGCAAAAGGACCCTGTACACATTTATCAATTCTAGTACCTTAATAGCTAACTGACAAGTCATTAACATACAGAAATATGCATCATGAGAAGCAAGAAATATCATCCATCCCTTCTGCATATTAGCAGCTTGTCACTCCTGAGCAACAGTGCTCACATCCCTGAGGTCTGTGGACACTCACTTTCCGCATTCCTCCTGAGTGAAAGATGGAATGACTTAAGTACAAATGCAGCATATTATAAACAATTTCTTACAAAGTCACAAACCAAAGTATTTACAGAATTTACTACAAGACACCATAAAAACTGCCTTCTCTGAAGCTCTCTCTCCCGGTATCCGGCGAGCCAACGGGATGTCTTTGGGCATGATGGTGACTCTCTCCGCTTGGATGAGATAGTATCTTCTCATGGATGAGATAGTGTCTCTCAGCGTGGATGGATAGTATCTTCAAACAGACCCACCGGGTAGCTTCCTAGCCTCCTGCCGCGCACGGATGGCTGCGCTGGGAAACCTCAGGTCGGTTTTGAAATCGGGCGCGATCTCCCGCACCAGCCTCTGCAAAGGCAGCTTCCGGATGAGCAGCTGGGCGGACTTCTGATAACCACGAATCTCTCGCAGCACCCCGGCCCCCGGCCTGTAGGGATGAATCTTCTTCACCGCCCCCGGAGAGGGGCGCTGTCCTGGCGGCTTTCGTGGCTAGCTCCTTGCGGAGGGTTTTGCCCTGGGGGATTTACAAGCTGCCGGCTTGGTTCGGGCTGTTTTTTTTTCCCCAGAGCCGAAGTTTGAGGCCACAGTGGCGGAGCGAAAAGCCTACGCTCCTCCAACTAAAGACCAAACCGCTCTGCGCTGCAAAGACCTTGACTAATAAAAATTTAACCTTTTTTATTAACTTAAAAAAAAAATCCAGTCTAAAAATGGTTTCATTCTACAAAGAGGCATCTTTTCCAAATCGCAGTGAAAAAGACGAGTAATTCTCAACTTTACTTTCTATTACTTGCTATGGAATTCCCTCACAAAATTGCTCTCCAGCACACCAGAACAGCATTTGTAGAATGGTATTAGTGTAATGACAGTGAGACTAATTGTCTGATACACATTAACAAAAGCAGGTGACTGCTGGTCACCATAGCAAGACACTCAGCTAATAAATGGTTACCCGCTGAATCTTTACGTAGGACATTAATTGCCTCACCCACATAAAAATAAACAGCAGCCAGGAGACTACCCTAGTCAATGTCCAGAGGGTCCCCTTTCTTTCCATTTTCTGCAGGCGAGTCCTTTCTGTTTAGAAACCTTGCCTGCGTGGCATGCTCATGCCACCATGAGCGGGAGGTCACCGGTAGCTCAGGAGCCTCCTATTCCCCAGACTGACTGGGGCCGCGGAGGCTGGGGAATGGGCACACACCTGCCCCCATTAGCCGGATGAGGCTCACGTTCCGTTTCTTCCAGAAGCGCTGCGCTAGACTGTGGCCTGCTGGAGTGCAGCAACCAACTCTAAGCCATTCACTGCCATCCACCCTAAGACCTGGTAGGAGGCCTGGGACGTAGTCAGGGCTCAAAACACATTTGCTAAACAACAACAAAATGACTCACATATTGCTTCTCACTCAAAGCAGAAAACCAAGGTAGAAAGATGACAGGGAAACGCAGCCAGGGGTGTGGATCCTGAAGAGATGCCTGAAATGAATGTCCTGTACAGGGGCAAGGCTGGAAAAGCGTTTGCCAGTTACTGTTCCTGGCTAAAGGTCATTCAGGTCCACATGCCCAAACACAACTAATCTGTGCATTTTGAGATCCGTGGACGGCCTCGTAACCCTGTGTCCTTGAAAGCAAATTAGTGAGTGCCCAAGGTAGCCTGGGAGGGTGTCCCCTCTGGGGTCACTTCTGGGTAGAAGTAACTTTCAAAGCCAAAGCCCCCCAGGCCAGTTTGGGGCCCCCACATCTGCTTCTCCACTTATTCTGTTATCTGATCTTCTTAAAGTGCTGGCTCAGAGCTGACCAGCATCACCACTGATAAGACTGGGTTATCCCTGGGTTCTGATGAAGCCCAAGATTGCCAAATAAATCGTGACTCCAGAATCTGTAGCTTAACCCTGGTTGGGTGTCCTGGGTCCCTCCAGCCTTCCTCTAATGTCTCCTGCTGAGGGCCCTCTGTCTGTTCCGGCCGCTGACAAAATACCATAAACTAGGTGACTTATACACAACAGAAAGGTATTGCCCACAGTTCTTGAGCTTGGAAAGCCCAAAATCAAAATTCGGTGTCTGGTGAGGCCCCTGTTCCTGGTTCATAGGCGATACCTCCCTGTGCTGTCACCTGGAAGAAGGAACTAGCCAGCTCTGTGGGTCTCTTTCTAAGGACACGAATCCCATTCATGAGGCCTCCACCCTCATCACCTAATCATCTCCCAAAGGTTTCACCTCCTAACACCATCGCATTGTGGGCTAGGTTTGAACATTTGAATTTGGGGCTCGCAAACACTGGGACACTGCAGGCCCACTGGCTTTGCTTTTCCTATCTGAACACGTCCCCAGCCCACGCCGGCAGTGGCCAGCCCTTAGGAATTCAGCAAGGGGACTGTGCCACTGCCCCCCATCACACCCCCGTCCCAGGCAAGAGGCCCATCCCATGGAAATGGCCCTGCAGTGCTGGGGTTGTGAAGCCTATTCCTCAGGGAACCTGGGGGTCTGGCCTCTCTCCAACCCATCAGGGCCAGTGCCCCCTAGCTCGCTCTGCCCTCTGCCACCCTCCTCTGTTGTTGGGGGTTCTCAGGAAGCTCACTGCATCCAGGCACCTTGCCCCAGTCCTTGGCCTAGCATGCCCCAGCCTTGCCACAGCGCAGCTTCCTTCTGAACTGCCCTTGGGTGTCTGTGGGCACCAGTGGGTCTACTGCTTCCCCAGACTGGGTCCCCTTCCTCCTCTCCATGCTGGGGATGGGATTGCTCTGAGGTGGCCACCCCAGGCTGGTATAGCGGCAAAAGCCCCAGCCCACAGTGCTCTCCTTAGCTTGTCTAAGCCTCTTGTCTACCCCGGGCCAGGGGCTGGAGGGAGGAGCACAGAACCCAGCATCTCCCCACTGCACCTTCCTCCTCCCCCCAGGACCCCAGGGCTCCCGAGGGGCAGGCATCTCTGTTGGGTCTCCCTTGCCTAGCTGGGACTTCTTTCTAAGGTCTCTCTGACCTCAACCTGTGGTTAAGCCTTGATGGTGGGTGGGGTGCAGTAGAAGAGGCAGAACTGGCTTAGCAGGAGAGGCTTTAAATCAGGCAGTACTTCAGAAATGGTAGCCATGCTGCGATGGCCAGTTGCCTTATTTGTTTTAAACTAAGCACTTTCCCAGCAGCCCTAATAGTCCTCTGCCTTTATTGCCTGAAAATCCCCTTCAGCAATCCTAAAGCCTCTCCCAGCTTAACTTGGCCCTCTCCCTGGCGGAGACATCAGGGCTGCCAAGCCTTGCTTCTCTCCTTTCCTACCTTTTACCTGTTTCTGACTCAAACCACCTCCGTGCTAGGCTTCTCCCTCAGAGAGGCCTCTGTGCATGACTTCAGTCACCCAACACTGACAGAACTTAGAACCCAATAGCCCATTTCTCTCCTTCCATCCAGACCCTGTCTGCTGTTATCTGTAGGAAGACCACAGCCAACTGCTATCATGACCAAAGCTAAAATCCAATGAGACAGAGAATAGTTGTACCCGTCTCCTCCTTAATCTCCAATGCCAGTGGTGCATGCATTTGTGCATTCAACAATATTTGCCAAGCACTTACTATATGTCAAGCACAGCAGTGGGTGCTGAGGACAGATAGGTAGACAAAACAGTCCTGGCCCAGGTGGAGTGACAGGTAAGAAACAAGTAAGTAGCTAAAATAGAAAAAAAATGGGTAGAAAAAAATGACAAGAATAAAAGCAAGGAAAAGGGAAGGGACCGTCTCTTGTGTCTGATACAGCCATAATCTTCTCCATAGGCCATTGCTATAACCAAAGCTTGCCCACCTTTCTTAAGATACTCATTGACCGGGTCATTGCAAGTACTGTTAACTGATTTCTTTTTATGGCTGAGTAGTATTCCATTGTGTGTGTGTGTGTGTGTGTGTATGTGTGTGTGTGTATATATATATCTGTATACGTGTATATATATATATATATCCCACAGTTTCTTTATCCACTTGTTGACTGATGGGCATTTGAGTTGGTTCCACGATTTTGCAATTGTGAATTGTGCTGCTACAAACATGTGCGTGCAAGTATCTTTTTTGAATAATGATTTCTTTTCCTCTGGGTAGATACCTAGTAGTGGGATTGCTGGATCAAATGGTAGTTCTACTTTTAGTTCTTTAAGGAATCTCCACACTGTTTTCCATGGTGGCTGGTGGCTGTACTGGTTTACATTCCCACCAGCAGTGTAGAAGTGTTCCCTGATTGCTGCATGCATGCCAACATCTACTGTTTTTTCATTTTTTGATTATGACCATTCTTGCAGGAGTAAGGGGGTATCGCATTGTGGCTTTTATTTGCATTTCCCTGATCATTAGTGATGTTGAGCATTTTTTCATATGTTTGTTGGCCATTTGTATATCTTCTTTTGAGAATTGTCTATTCATGTCCTTAACCCACTTTTTGATGGGATTATTCTTTCCTCATTGATTTGTTTGAGCTTGTTGTAGATTCTGGATATTAGCTCTTTGTCTGATGTATAGATTGTGAAGATTTTCTCTGACTCTGTGCGTTGTCCATTTACTCTGCTGACTGTTCCTTTTACCATGCAAAAGCTCTTTAGTTTAATTAAGTCCTGTCTATTTATCTTTGTTTTTATTGTTGGAGACTATTATTCTAAGTTAAGTAACTCAGGAATGGAAAACCAAATATCGTATGTTCTCATTGATATGTGGAAGCTAAGCTATGAGGATACAAAGGCATAAGAATGATACAATGGACTTTGGAGACTTGGGGGGAAAGGTGGGGGGGGTGAGGAATAAAAGACAACATTTATGTTATAGTATATACCACTTAGGAGATGGGTGCACCGGGATCTCCCAAATCACCACTAAAGAATTTACTCATGTAACCAAATACCACCTGTACCCCAATAACTTATGGGAAAAAAAAAAGATATTGATCAACCTATTCCAGGCCCTCTTTCTACCAGTGAGCCTCTTGGGGACATAAAGAGCTGCCTGCCCTCCCCTGTTTCCCTTGCCTGTTTACAGCAGGTACAGGCTTCGTCACAGTGCATCCCTTCTGAACTCCTCCAGCAACTTCCATCTGTCGTGGATCCAGGGTAGAATTCTGTCCTGGATTCCAAGACACTGCAGGCTGGATCGCTCTACCCCACTGCTCCCATCTCTGGAACCTCCTATCCTGTTGAGTAGGATCTTCCTGACATTACAGATTAGAGAAGAGGAATGCCAGGAGGCTGGATGTTGGATGGGCCCCTTCCCACAGGGAGGTCATCACCAGAGGGCAGTCTCACTCTCCCCTGGCCAACCTTGGTGGGGAGGGAGACTCCTGTTGACCAAGCTCACCCCTGATACCCACGTGAAACCTGGGCTCTGAGACTTGCAGTCACCACTGGGAGTCAGAAACAGGACTTTTGGCTCTAAAACAGTCATGTAAACCAAGTCTTTATGAAATTCGGGTTCCAAAAGCAATCATGCATTTGAAAATCCAAGTATATTTTAGAACAACTGGAAGAAAAAAGACATCAGAGATGATGCAAATAAAAAGATGAATTCATAAGAGATAAACTCACATCTTGCCTTTTTTATTTTTTTGGAGATATCTGGGGGCTGTTTTGAAGGAACGAGATGAGCTGGCCCACTGAGGCTACACCTCTCGGCGCCATTAGCCAAATTCATCACAAGAAAAGGTGCCTTGCTGTCTACCCTGGACATTCTGCTGGAGCTTTTGTGACCAAGCGCACTGGTAACTGTCCCCTTTGTCCCACAACCAGCATAAACCTCTTGTTCTAATGGGGCCACTCTCTCTAGGCACCCAGGCTCCTGGTGCACCTGTCCAAACTCCCAGCACGAGTTGCACATCTTCATGCTGTTCCTCGCTGTGTTTCAACAGTCCCTCTCTCAGCCCTGACATAACACTTCTCCCGCCACCAGATCACTCCCTTGATTTTTCCTTATGTCCCAACCTTCCCTGAGATTCTGAGTTTCAGGTGGCATGAATGAATGATTAATTAGAGAAGATCTCTTCCACCACCCTGACTCCCAGCCCTAGCTTCCAACTTAGGGTAGAGTGATAGAACATGCAGAGCAGTTAAAAGGACTGCCCGAAGTCCTGGCTCCACTGTTTCATATCCACGCAACCTTGAATAAGTCACCTAGCTAAACGTCCTGCACCTTAGTTTCCTCATTTGCAAAACAGAAATAACAATAGCATGGACCACATGGGGCAGTTGTGAACATTAAATGAATAACATTTGGAAAGTTATCAGATACTGTCTGGCACATGAATGTACTTAATAAATATTCATATATATATATATTCATTATTGGTGCATTCAACCCTCATACTGAATGCCTCAGTACACTGCATTCAACTCTGTACCCATATACTTCTGAAATCACATTTATGAGAGACACTCTGCTGTGCCATGGTCTTAGCGTATCAATTTCTTTTTTAGTCCATGAGTACAGTTAGCTCCTTATCTCATGCTCTTAGAGTGACATGTTTCTACATATAACCAAAAGCTCTAATAACTTTATAAGATGTATTATTGAAGCAGAATGAATCTATGGTGGCCCCTGTAATGCCCACCTCCTGGCATTAATAGTTTTGTGTGATTCTCTTTTTATGGCTGATATGATTTGGCTCTGTGTCCCCACCCAAATTTCATGTTGAATTGTACTCCCACGATCCCCACATGTTGTGGGAGGGACCTGGTGGGAGATAATTTGAATCATGGGGGCGGTTTCCCCCATACTGTTCTTGTGGTAGTGAATGAGTCTCATGAGATCTGATGGTTTTATCAGGTGTTTATGCTTTTGCATCTTCCTCATTTTCTCTTGCCACCACAATGTAAGAAGTTCCTTTTGCCCCCGCAACATGATTTAGAGGCCTCCCCAGCCAGGTGAAACTATAAGTCCAATTAAACCTCTTTTTCTTCCCAGTCTCAGGTACGTCTTTATCAACAGCATGAAAATGGACTAATACAATGGCAAAAGTGGCAGAACATATGTGATTGTGATACATATGATTGTAACACCTGTCCCTGGAGGACACACTTCTTAGACAGCTTTGAAGAACCCAGCTGCTGTGCTATGAACTTACCTGTGGAGAGGACCATGCAGTTGGGAGCGGAATGTTGCCTCCAGTGGACACCAAGCAAGAAACTGAGGCCCTAACTCCGGCAACCACAAGGGCTGAATACTGCCGGTAGCCACATGAGTGAGAAACAGCAATTTCCCCAGCTGAGCTCCTGATGAGACCACAGCCCAGCTGATACCTTGACTGAAGCTTGGTAAAACCCTGAGCAGAGAACTCAACTAGGCTGTATGTCCCCAGACTCCTCACCTGCAGAAACTGTGAGATGACAGATGTGTGTTGTCTTACACCCTAAGTTTATGGTACTATTGTTACACAGCCATAAGTACATAATGTAATAATGAAGAGTATCATAGTTTGCATTGTCTGAAAACTACAATTGACTAGAGACAAAAAAAAATTTTCAAGATAGCCAAGACAAATATCCACATGTCAGGACATCAGTTGTCCCTCACAAAGAATCAGACCACTTGTATTACAAGACTGCCTTTTGTCTACTTGTTTGTGGTGGTGAGTGCAGTAGAGACTGTTACATTACCCTAGCTGCTTTAGGTCTTTTAAAAACCTGACTTGTCAGAAGAAACTAAATGGAAATGCTAAGTCAGCAAAATAGTTTTTCTGAACTTCTAGAACCTTCTCCACATTGAGAGAATCTAATTAACACTATGGACTGTGAACCATTTTAAAAATTGTGCAGGTTTTATTTTTTCTTAAATTACATTCTCCACTTTTCCCTGAATAAAATAGAGCTGGGAAGACATGTTTATATCACTAGTGACTAACAGAATCTGAGTAATATTTTATAATGTTCACCTCTCATTTATGAAAACTTCATCTCTGTCAAATATAATACCAATGAAATATTGTATTATTACTTCTTCAATTCCTGGTTCTCCTAAAGCAGTCAGTTTTTAACATAAAATGAATATATATCTAATGTAGCAATATAAATATTATTCAGCATTTAGTGGTCTATCTAGACCATCTGTTGGCAAATGAATGCCTGCCTATAGAGCAGAATATGAAGGGTTAAACACCATTCCCCTGAATGTTAGAAGGTTGGTGTGCCTCTTCATCCCATAGGAAATAAAAGGGAAGGGCATCCCAGGATGGTTAGGAGACAAGATTGGCCCAGCTGGAGAGGAGCATTGTAGGTGGAAGAGGGCCGTGAGCATTGAGCTGAGGATTTGGGGTTTGCATCATCTGCACAACTAGTCCTGTTACGAGGCATCATTTCTGCTTCAAATGGAGAAAGGAGTTGGTAGTCTACATCTCTCAAGGGCCGTGTGTATGCAGTAGAAGAAAGAACCTACCTATGGGCCCCCCTTTTCCACTGTGCCTCCTTAGCTTTGCATTCCCTCTGGGAAGATGCTGGAAACCAGATTACTTTATGGATTATACTGGGAGAATCGATTCTTCAATGTCTACAGATGAGCTGGTTAAAAAAGAATAACTGAGATTGTTAAAACTCTATGTTTTAAAGGAAATACTGGGAAAGTTTTTTTTTTTTTTTTTTTTTTTAGGCGGAGTCTCACTCTGTCGCCCGGACTGGAGTGCAGTGGCCAGATCTCAGCTCACTGCAAGCTCCGCCTCCCGGGTTTACGCCATTCTCCTGCCTCAGCCTCCCGAGTAGCTGGGACTACAGGCGCCCGCCACCTCGCCCGGCTAGTTTTTGTATTTTTAGTAGAGACGGGGTTTCACCGTGTTAGCCAGGATGGTCTCGATCTCCTAACCTTGTGATCCGCCCGTCTCGGCCTCCCAAAGTGCTGGGATTACAGGCTTGAGCCACCGCGCCCGGCCTGGGAAAGTTTTATGTAACACTCAGAGGTGAGTAAAAATGGTAGTAGGTGACGGGCTTTGGGGCTAAAGACAAACTTTAGACAATGTTAACAATCTCCTTTCCCAATCTTGCTTCTTAAGTGATGGTAATCATGATTGACCAGAATTAGGATGAAGAGAAACAAAACTCATAGTTGAGATCCAAAAGTTTGGGAGAACTTAGGAGAAGTGTAACCTGGATTCCTGAAAATGTTGACTTATAGAGACATTTTTGAGATATGAAAGTTCATTATTTCCTGGTGCTTAAGGAAGAAAATAATTGATGTTGTGAGCTGGGCGGGACTTTAGGGACCATGCTGAACAATCCACTGACCACTGCAGGCTCCCATTTAGGATTTTGGGCCAACAGCCACCAGCCTCTGTTCATGCAGTCTCACTGAGGGCAGTTACTTCTTTGGAGTGGCACACCTCTGAGCAGATAATTCCAATAATCAATGTCAAACTAGATATTGAAACAGCCCAGGTATTCTGGTCAAGCTAGCTGTTGATACTCCTGACTGTCGCATTATTTTGTTTTTTTGTTTTGTTTTGTTTTGAGACAGAGTCTCACTCTGTCACCCAGACTGGAGTGCAATAGTGCGATCTTGGCTTACTGCAAGCTCTGCCTCCCGGATTCAAATGATTCTTCTGCCTCAGCCTCCCGAGTATCTGGGATTACAGATGCATGCCACCATACCCGGCTAATTTTGTATTTTTAGTAGACACGGGGTTTCACCATGTTGTCCAGGTTGGTCTTGAACTCCTGACTTCAGGTGATCCATCCACCTTAGCCTCCCAAGGTGCTAGGATTACAGGCATGAGCCACAGCTCCCGGCCCAACTGTTGCATTATTATTTGCAGATGTTGGCTATCCCTGCTGTTGTCTATATATCAATTCTGTCTACCCAACACAGCTGTAAACTTCTCAAGGTGAGGAGTGAACCATCACTCTTTGCACCTCTTGCTGTGATTGACATGGTATACCTTAAGATATGTGTTAATTCCTATGTTTTAATAAATATTGGCTTAGGGAGAATTTGCTGGAGCAAGTACAGACAGTGTGTTTAACTTCTTTTATTCAACAGAATTTAAAAAACTAGCTGGTTCTCTCAATGAAATAATACTTTCTTTTCTTTCTTAAAATCTAGCTGATCTGATCTCATATACACATGTGGGAGGTGGGATTGTAGAAATATCTCAAATTAATTGGCGTCTAGCTCTTTGTAAGGCATTTGACAGTCTGAGTTGGTTGCTTCTCCCACTGCAAAGCAGCAAAATCTGCTCTCAAAGGCTTCACGTGGCTGGGAAAACTCTGTTCCCAATTCAGATCCTCTGGGGAGGGCATCAATTATTTCCTCTTGTTTTTAGCACTGATTGTTCTGTCTAATTTGAAAGGATCCAAAAAAGGAAATGACACTTAGCATTAGTATCATTCTCCATCACTTTTGAAAGATATATGAAGGGAATGTTGGCGCAATCAGTCTAGAAACATATTTCTCCTATAAGAATAAGCCAGTTCTTTTTGCTTTGAATCAGAAACAGCTCCAGTAGACCCATGAAGGAAAGGGAAACAAAGCTGAGTGCCAAGCATATGATAACATGCTCAGCATCATAGCACATTAGGGGCTTGCACACTGAAATAACAATACCGCTATACACCTATCAGAATGGCCAAAATCCAGAAGACTGACATCACCAATGCTAGTGAGAATGTGGAGCAACAGGAACTCTCATTCACTGTTGGTGGGGATGTAAAGTTGGGGAGCCACTTGGGAAGACAGTCTGGCAGGTTCTTAAAAAGGTAAACAGGCCGGGCGCGGTGGCTCACGCCTGTAATCCCAGCACTTTGGGAGGCTGAGGTGGGTGGATCACGAGGTCAGGAGATCAAGACCATCCTGGCTAACACAGTGAAACCCCTTCTCTAGTAAAAATACAAAAAATTAGCCGGGCATGGTGGTGGGCGCCTTTAGTCCCAGCTACTTGGGAGGTGAGGCAGGAGAATGGCGTGAGCCTGGGAGGCAGAGCTTGCAGTGAGCCGAGATGGCACCACTGCACTCCTGTGCAGTGTCTGGGAGACACAGCGAAACTCCGTCTCCAAAAAAAAAAAAAAAAAAGGTAAACATACTGTTACTATACCATCTAGTAGATTTGCTCCTAGGTGTTTACCCAAAGGAGTTGAAAACATGTCCACGCACATGAATGTTTATAGCAGCTTTACTCAAAGTTGCCAAAAAATTGGAAGCAACCAAGATGTCCTTCAGTAGGTGGGTGGATAAAGAAATTGTATTCAATTCTATTTCTATAAGGAAAATCTATTCATACAATAGAATATTAGTGTCAGAGATTTTTTTAAACAAAGAGCTATGAAGCCATGAAAAGATAAGGAAGAACTTATCTTCCTTATCTTCCTGAAAAAAGACAGTTTGCAAAGGGCTACATACTATTCTATCCCAACGGTATGACATTCTGAAAAAGGCACAACTATGGAGACAATAAAAAGATCAGAGTTTTGGGCGAAGGGAGGGATGAACAGGCAGAAGACAAACAAATTTTAGGACAGTGATTATTATTATGATACTGTAATGGACATAGAATATTACGCATTTTTCAAAGCACATAGAATATACAACATGAAGAAGGAATGCTAATGTAAACTCTGGATTTTCATTAATAATAATATATTATTGTTAACTAAAATGATTTATTTTATTTATTTTCATTATTATCTAAAATGTTATTTAATTATTAAATTTAGATGCTACTTAATTTTTGCTTTATTATTATTATGTTAATATCATCAACTGTAACTAGTGTACAACACTAATGCAGGATGTTAATAGGGGAAATCCTGTTGGAGAGGGAGATATGTGAGAACTCTGTACTTTCTTTTCAATTTTTCTGTAAACATAAAGCTGCTCTAAAAAATAAAATCTATTAATTAAAAAAAATAACTGAGTGGAAAAAGAGCATTTTGCTCATTGGACGGACTTTTGTCCTCCATGTGATGGAATCAGCTGGCTGGGCGTTAACCTGCAGAAGGTGGGAGAAGGCTCTACCAGCCTCGCCCTTGAGGTTTCCACCCTCCCGTGCTCTGATTTCCTGGGGTTATGCTCTGTTGCCTCCGGTGAGAGGTGGTCAGTAACTCCACGAGCTGCTTCTGGTGCCTTTGCGCCAAACAGATTTCTCAAAGGCAGGTGCGTCAACTACAACCAGAGGCCAATTTCCCTGAAGTCAGATTTCAGACCACATGCATCACTCCTCCCCACAAGGTAATCTCCTCCCCAGGCTGAGCCCTGCCAGAGGGGAGAGTTAGGACAGGTGGGAAGGGCTTGCCCCCTTGGCTGCAGGAAACTCAGGTGGCACCTTGGGGAGAGTCCTAAAAAGATGCTCTTCTTCAAGATGCCTCACATGTACCTGTCAGAAAATTGTCACACTGTTCTGATGTTTCAGACAACTCACTTTCATCTGCTAGAAAACTGTCTAGATAAATACAAGCCTGGGATGTCTGTACCTCTGATGATGTCCCTTAGACATGGTGTCCTCCTCCACCTATTGTCAGAAGGTGGCCCATCTGACCTCCTGGTGGCCAGTTCCCTCCATCCACTAGGACAGGGAGGCCACTGGGAAGCATCCTTCTCCACACCCACAGGCCCTGTCCTTGGGAGCTGGGAGACATCAGAGATGACGTGCAGGATCCCTTCGTGCAGGCTCATCACGAGCCCTTTGTTCCTTAGGGTAATGGCAAACAAATGCACCATTGTTCCTCATTTCCATGTATTTCCATCGGTTAATTGGAAATGGTTCTGCCTGAATAGGAAATTTTTCTATCTTGGGCTTCTTGAATAGAGAAGCCTTGGGGCGCAATCCTAAATCTTCAGAGGACAGAGAGCCCACATGCCACCCTTCCAGTACTGAATAGCAGCTTGGGTCCTGAGAATTTCCAATACCCATGTTTTAGGGAATTTTTGTCTACTAAAAGTAACAGTTTCATTCGGGACAAGAAGTTATTCAAAAATACATAAATAATGGCCTCTACTGAGGACTTACATTGTGTAGAGGATAATGCATTGGAAAATGCTAAACTACCTAGTGAATAGCAAGTATGGGGGCAGGGAGGAGGAACAGGCTTCCATCTTGATTAAGTGAAAAATAAAATAATGATGCTTTCATTTTTATTAGACAGTATGTCATATACAAAATCCCAATTTTTCTCTTACTAACAGAGAAACCGCATCTTGCCCTGTGGAGAGGACCGACTCTTTAGGTCCACTCTAAACCTGTCCTCCTTCCTGTCTCAGCATTTGCTCCACCAGCTTTCATTCAGCACAGAGCCTGGGGCACTGGTGCCATGAAGATGAATACAGGAGAGATCTTAGCCTTAAGGGGCTCATGGCCTGATAAGTGCATAAACAAAAAAAAAATTTTAATACAACACGGTAGGTGCTATGATACAAATTATGTACAATACACATATAAGCAGAGAGGGAAATGTCTGATTATACATGGGGGTTCCAAAGAAATCAGGTGACAGTTGAGATGGTCACGGTAGAGCAGGTTATTGGGCAGATATGAGCAGGGCATAGGGTCCCAGAGAACATCAGGTGACTGTCAGGTTACTGACGGGGGTGGTTGTTGACAGCCAGGGAGCTGGCAATAGGGAGGGGAACATTTCCTAACAAACAGGAGACATCTTGAGCTTGTGGGCAACAACGTCCCAATAAAAACTTAAAATGGTGAAGTTTGATCTTCCTTTGGGACATGTCTAAGCATGCACAGTAAGGAGCAAAATGGCAGCACTGGACCTGTATATGACCTTCCTCTGGGGGCGCTAGACCAGTAAGGGAAAATTGCCCTAAGACAGCGTGCACATAGCTTCAACCACCAAATGGCACCTGTGGTCCCTCATACACTAGCAAGTCACTATGCACTTGGCAATTAGCCAAAGCCCACCCAAAGGGAAAGACGAGAAGAAGAGATTGGGAGAGACTGAGAAATTACAAATCTATAAGAGCCCTGAGCCAACAATCAGGGGAAGCATTCAAATCTTTTGAGTTGTCCACTTGATCCCTTCCAAGTGTACTTCACTTTGCTTCAATAAACTGTCATGTCTGTCTTACATCTACCTCTGTCTCTTGGCTGAATTCTTTCTCCCAAGACAAGGATCAAGGACTAAGGGGAGCCCATCCAGACTTGCCACCAGTAACAGTCACGGCAGAAATAATCCAGAAATAGCTATAATTATGGCCAACCATTTAATTATCTTCCTGGACACTCAGGAGGATCACATTTACCCTATACCTGAGTAGAGCCATGAAACTAATTCTGACCAAGGTGGATATATGGGCAAATGTGATGTGTGACACTTGCAGGCTATCCCATGAACTGTCTCGTAAACATCCAGTCCTTTATCCTCCTGTGGCAAATGTGAAGTTACATGTTGGGGATTGCAGTATCCAAGATGCAAGGAGCCTGGATCTCTGAGTCACTCCACTGCCTGGAGAAGGATGACTCAACTGGAACATCCTCACTGGACAACAGTTGGGTGGGAAATAAACTTTTATTTTGTTAAGTCACTAAAATTTGGAGGTCGTTTGCAACAACTGGCATGATTTATTTAATACTATGGAAATTGGTATTCTGAAGTGGGTTGCTGCATTAACAAAAATATGTGGCCATTTTCTTAGCAGTTGAGTAAGAGGTGGGGTAGAAACAGCATGCTGGGTGACTGGACATCTATGTTACATAGTGTCAAGACATCTGGCAAATGGTCATGTGTAGAGACTTGGAAGGCTGACTCCATCACTATGGGTTCATGGCAATTATTGGACAATGGAATGTTAGAAATGTGTACAAATTGGAATTTATTCTCTTTGGAAAGGCAAGAAATACAAGAAAGAGATGAACACGGATGTAATTGGTTATTTTGGAAACAGAAAACCAAAGGTAACAGGCCAGAAATTTAGGGCCTTATAGGGTTGTAAGAGGTAACCGCTTTTGGTCCCCAGACAGTGAAACATGAAAATAAAAAATTATTTGAGCTGACAAAGGTCTAGTGAACTTTCTCTAAGCTCATTAAAGTAACTGAGGGCAAATATGTGAGTAAGGGTATAGACTTCCCACTCAAGCCCAGTGGCATGAAATTCCAGCCCATGCCATTCCACTGAGCAGGAGGGACACCGTGGAGAAGAGGTGAGAACCAAAGGAGATTAGAGAACAATGTCCAGAAAAGGTCTTTAAATGTGGTTACTGATATATGGAATTGACTGGAAGCAAATAGATCAGAAGTCACTCAGATTTTGAGACAGCTGCACTGCCAAAAATACCATAATCCTGGACCAAAAAGTTCTTTGACTATTGGAGACTTAAAAACAATCTTTGAGTGCCCAATCTTTCCTGAACAGAAAGTGACTTCCAAAAGCTGCACTGCCCCAAGCCAAACACATTGGCCAACATCTATTCTTAGGTGACTGTGGATAATAATGAGGAAGGAAGAGCCCCCCAGAGGGTGAATTCTGAAGCCACAAGAACAGGATCTAATCAGAGTTTTCCCAGCATTAAGAACAAGGAAACATCACTACGCAACATTGACAGGACTCACGTATGGCTATGGGCTAGAGATGGATATGAAACTTCCATTCCTTTATTCCAAAAGAAGAAATACACACAGTTCTGTTCTCAAATCATCACTGTCTATCAGAAAGCAGGGTGGCAGATAGCACATCACACAGATCATAGGAGCTCAGACCAATAGGAGCAGTTCAGTTTCCGTTGGAGAGTCCTGAATGGCTCAGGGATCCCAGGCTCCAACTGCATACCATGACTGGGTGGGCACCTATTTTCTCTCCGTGGGGCAGAGGGGGAGCAAGTTTTATCATATGGGAAGAGAAGTAAAACAATTTGGTGACCACAATGATGGATAGCTATGCCTTCATTAAACTGTTTGTTTTCCTCCCCGGCTCCAGCAGACCACATTCCCCAATCCTGTTGCATATGGATAGAGCCATGCGATCAGCTTTGAGCAATGTAATATGGGTATTACAGCTGCTGGCGCCAGGCTATGGCAAACAGGCAGGAAGATTGGTCCTCTTTGCTTTCTCTCTTTCTTCTGGAAAGGGACATTTTTCTCCTCTGGCCTTTGGACATCAGACTCCAGGTTCTCCAGCTTTTGGGCTCTGAACCTGGCACCAGCAGCCTGCCCAGGAGCTCTTAGGTCTCACTGGGGGCTGCACTGTCAGCTTCCCTGGTTCTGAGTCTTTGAACTTGGACTGAACCACTGGCTTCTCTTGTTTTTCAGCTTGTAGTTGGACTATCATGGGACTTTGCCTCTGTGATTGTGTGAGCCAGTACCCCAGTTCCGGTAGCCACCCGAGACTCTACAGCAGAATGGAGTCTGGCCACTTCCACACTCTCCGAAGATTTTACAGAGCCTTTCTGCCCTTAGGCTGCACATGCCCAGCATACAATGCAAATGACCATGTATCAAGTGTGCTGGAAGCATACAATGCAAATGACCATGTACCATGTGTGCTGGACTGAGGCCTCAAGGCAAGCTTACCCCTGTGCAGGGTTAATGACAAACCCAAGGTGGGCAGCCTGGAGCTAGCCACGGTCTGAGCCAAAAGCTCCAGTGACATCTGCTCTGTGTCCAAAAAGGTAGAAGGAAAGGAAGGAACACAGTGTGCTAACTTATCTCTAATAAAATAATTATTTATTGGCAACATCAAGTATGAAATGTGAAGCTATTCAGTGCCAGTTACAGAAAAGCTATATTACTATGTATCTTACAGAATAGTTAAATTACTAAGTTTTGACTAGAGAATAAAATTTGTCTTAATTTCTAGTAAGTTTTATTTGTCAAAATATAGACTCATAACATTCAAGACAGTGCTGGCTGTTGACTTCTGAACACAGCACACACTGGATAGTGTATGAAATGCTGTGCAACACAACAGGGCAAGAAATTGGAAACCTGCTTTTCTGCAGTAACTTTTCATTTGCCCTTAGACAAGGAATATTGCACAGCTTGTTTTGACAATGATGCTCTTGTATTCATTGAATAAATCACCTAATTTGTAAGAATCTACATTTTATTCCCATGGGAATTAATAAAGTATTTTCATTCTAAATAAAAATGTGAACTGCATAAACATTTGTGTGTGTTTTTTTTTTAATTGGTCCTCTTAAGGGGGACATAGGGCATTGTTTTTCACTGCTTTATACAAATGTAAGGCATAGAATCATTCTCTTAAAAAATTAAAACAAAACTTCTCATTAATTATTTACTTATTTGCCTAAAAATGTCTTTATGACCAACAAATGGAACAGCTTTTGCACTTCAAAGTAAAATCTTCACTTTCACAAATCACTGGAGTTTTTGGCTACTGGAAACTGGGCTTTGAATTGCTTCCCCCTAAGTAACTGGGACTCAGTGGACCCTATCTCAGGACATCTGGCTTGGTAACCGTTGTCATGATGAGTGCATGCCTCCTGACACTCTGGGCTTGTGGAGAGGGGCCAGGCAGGCAGGTCCTGAGGCTCCTCGTAGGTGGAAGTAGAGTTGCAATGTTTTACTGCAACAGATGTGCTTAGAGGACACAGAGGGATGACAGGAGGACCCATGGAAAGTAACAAGTCAATTAGAATGCACAAGGGACTTATAATGCGAGGCCTGTCTGTTTCATAATCAGAATGATGAGGCCTCTGAGCACCCTTCCTGGTACCTGGGAGGCTTCACTAGTGGTCAGAACATCACTTGGCTGAGCATGAAGTGAAAAGTAGGTTTTCTCAAAGGAGATATTGCTTGGCCCTGGAAAGGCCTGTCGGTCCAGGTAGCTTCCTTTCTCCCTTGGACAACACCAACTTTGTCTTCCTAGGTTCTCTTTCTGACCCATTCTTTCTTTGTACATGTTTCTGGCCCAGCCAAGGCCTTCTTGTTCATCTATTTGATCCCACTTATAGAAATATCCCCTGATTAGCCAGATCGGTCTTGGGAGTTCCCAAGTTCCCTCTGCCCCCTCTCAAGTGCCAGGTACTTTTACTCACCCTCCAATTACTCATTCAGCTAATATTTAATGTGGATCTGCTATGTGCTGTTCTAGGCATTGTCCAGATACTGCAACACATCAGTAAACAAAGCTTGTATTCTAGTGGGAGAAGATAAAAACCAATCAATAAAGAGTAAATAAGTAGGCCAGGTGTGGTGGCTCACGCCTGTAATCCCAGCACTTTGGGAGACCGAGGCAGGTTGATCACCTGAGGTCAGGAGTTCAAGGCCAGCCTAGACAGCAGGGTGAAACCAAGTCTCTACCAAAAACACAAAAGATAACTGGGGGTGGTGGCGGGCACCTGTAGTCCCAGCTACTCAGGAGGCTGAGGTAGGAGAACTGTTTGAACCTGGGAGTGGGAGGCAGAGGCTGAAGCAAGCCAAGATCGAATCTTGCCACTGCACTCCAGCCTGGGCAACAGAGTGAGGCTCCATCTCAAAAAAATTGATGGCAGGGTAGCAAACAATTGAAAGTCATGCTAGGCAGGACTTGGGGGCAGGAGTTCAAGGGAGGAGAGGAGAGTCTGGGTTCATCAAGGTAGGATCAGCCATTAAAGGAAGACATGAGCAAAGTATTGTGGATGAGGGAACTAGCCAAGGGGAAGGAGGGCTTCCCAGCAGAGAGAAGAGCAAGGCAAAGACCACAAGGTGTGAGTGAGCCTGGCATGTTCAAGAAGCAGCAAGGCAGCCAGTGCGGTTGGAACTGCAGGAGCCAGGTGTGGGGTGGGAGTGTGGGGGAGGACAGAGACAGCAGGGCTGGTGTGGGCAGAGCCTTGAAGGACTGTGACACGGTAATGACTGTGGCTTTCCTCTTGGCCAGTTGGGAAAGGGTTTCCAGCACAGGGGGGCCTTGAGCCTGCGTAGGTTTTCACAGCATGACTCTGGCTCCTGCATGGAGAATAGCCAGGGAGGAGTGAGGTTCAGTGCAGGGAGATTCACTAGGAGGTTATTACACTGACTCTGAGAAAGGATGACGGCAGCTGGAACATGCTGGCAGTGGGGCTACTGAGAGCGGCTGGGCCAGGGTTCATGGTGAAGGGGAACCAGCAGGTCTTGCTGAAGGGGTAAAGCCAAAAGAGAGGAATAAAAGATGACTCCAATGTCCTAGGTCTGAGCAACTGGAAGGATGAAGATGTCATTGTTAACAGAGGTGGGGAAGGCTGCAGGGTGGGGACTTGGCTCCTGGAGAGGACCAGCAGCTCAGGTATAGATGTGTGGGATGTGAGGTACCCACTCACAGCGGGTCTCACCTCTTGATTCTGCGTAGTTTCACTTTCACAGAGGAGAGATTTATCCCCAGGTATTAGATCCCCTCTACAATAACAACAGCTGGATATTAATTTTCCCTGCAAAATGACACTATTCTATAAAACAAGTAGTAATCAGATGCTGCACATGCATAGGCAATGTAAAGTTAAATGTCATATATTGATACTTTTATATCAATAGGTTTCTATAAAAAATCATAACATGTAGCTAAGTAACATTAATCACACATTAGTGACTTGATTTCATCTCAGTCAGATTCTTGAGGCATAAGAAAAACAAAAATGACAGAAATTTCCTAATTGACTTTATTCAACTGATTGATACAGAAAGAAAACCAGATACCTCTATCAAAAAGCTTATACTTTATATGGGTACGTTCATCTATTCCTAATGCAGGTGTTTTGATACCTGTATTATATTTCAAATACGTACATGTATCACTCAGAGTTTTCAAGAGAGATGGAACCGATAGAATGGATAGATGGACAGATAAATGTATGTATTTTAAGCATTACCTCACTGAGCTGTGGGGGCTGGTAAGTCTGGAATGTACAGGCCAGGAGGCTAGAAACCCAGGCAGGAGATGATGCTGCCATCCTGAGGCAGAATTTCTTCTCCGGGAAACTTCAGTTTTTGTTCTTATGGCCTTCAACTGATTGGATGAGGCCCACCACATTATCAGGGGTCATCTCCTTTACTGACATCTACAGAATGCCTTCACAGCAACACCTACATTAGTGTTTGACCAAACAAAGAGGCACTATATCCTACCCAAGTTGACACATAAAATTTACCATCACAGCAACCTTTACAAGTTAGTGTCCTACCCTTTTTAGAAGACTTGGAACTGGGAAATATCAGGATATATACAAAAAAATTACCAATTTCAATGGAGAGTAATTCATAGAAAGGGTTTAAGACCCTTCTGGTTCGAGAACAACCTAGCCAACATGGCGAAATGCCGTCTCTACTAAAAACACAAAAATTAGCCAGGCATGGTGGCTCACACGTGTAATCCCAGCTACTCAGGAGGCTAAGGCAGGAGAATCACTTGAACCAGGGAGGCAGAGGTTGCAGTGAGCTGAGATTGCACCACTGCACTCCATCCTGGGCAACAGAGCAAGATTCCATCTCAAAAAGACCCACCTGGGCAGGTGGAGGCACAGATACTGTGCAGAGGCTGTCACAGGTGACTCTGGGGAGGCAGACGTGCTTCTTCCCACACAGCAGACGGTGTGGGACACACAGCCTGTGCCTGCTCTGCTGTGTTCGGAGCATGACTCCAGGGCCAGGTGAACCACACGGGTTCCTGGGTTTCCACCTGTGCCGTGTGTTGGGGTGGGACAGCAGAGAAGCTAACCGTTCATTTGCTAGTGCGCCTGCCCCCAAGCCCCTGTGCCTGTGCTGCCCCTCCTTTCAAGGTGGATTCACTCCATCCTTCTGCATGCCACTCCTGCTGTGGGTCCTGGAGATGCGAGGATGAGGAAACTGTGGGTTCTACTCCAACAGAGCCCACAGTCTGAAGGGGGAGGCTGCCAGGGAAACCATGACTGAGGGTGGAGGGGTGAGTGTGGAGATACATTAGCCTGGAGGGATGGCATTGGCAGCTCTAAGGCTGGCTTTTGGGGAGGTAGGAATGGCCTTCCTACACTCCAGGAAAGTCAGGGAAGGCTTCTGGGAGGAGGTGACTGTTGAATAATTTTGAGAATCCTTCAACATCATAAATAAAGATCAAACCACACATGTCTCAGGGCTATTTGTGACAGTTTTGAACTGCCGCAAGTAGTCTCAGGAAAGATGGGTACTGATCCTGAAGACTTTTTCCATAGCATAGATTATAAAAATATGAATTAACCTTGGCTGCTCACCCTTCTCCCCATTCTTGTGTTTCTGACAGGGTCTCAGAAATTATCTCCTGGGGTACCATAAAAACCTCTCCAAAACACACACATTTAATGTGTAGTGTGATAAAGCAGCTTAAAGTTGAGCATGTTAGGGGAAAGTGATTAAAACTCAAACAAGAACAATGGCATTTCCCATTTCCAAAAGGGATGAAAATTCCCATCACAAGGGTGAAGCAGGTCAGATGGCTGCCATGCGTGCCTTTGAAAAATCAATCAAGATGTGTTCAGGAACCAGAAAACGGACTAACCCAACAGGAGTATTTTTGAGTGCACATTTACTCTCTGAGCCCTTATATCTGAAGGAAATTAACTGCCTCACCACCACACTACAGTTACTTATGGAGCCACTTGCTGGGTAGGCAGTGGAAGCCCCTATTCATGGGCAACTCCTGGATGAGAAAGCCAATGAGCCAGTATCCGCGAAGAAATGTGTGATTAGAATCCAATTCACGGCCGGGCGCGGTGGCTCAAGCCTGTAATCCCAGCACTTTGGGAGGCCGAGACGGGCGGATCACGAGGTCAGGAGATCGAGACCATACTAGCTAACACAGTGAAACCCCGTCTCTACTAAAAAAAAAACACAAAAAAAACTAGCCGGGCGAGGTGGCGGGCGCCTGTAGTCCCAGCTACTCGGGAGGCTGAGGCAGGAGAATGGCTAAACCCAGGAGGCGGAGCTTGCAGTGAGCTGAGATCCGGCCACTGCACTCGCACTCCAGCCTGGGCGACAGAGCGAGACTCCGTCTCAAAAAAAAAAAAAAAAAGAATCCAATTCACGCACGTGTGAACCTCATGGGGCACAGTGCTGGGAGGGGCAGGGGGGCCAAAGAAGTTCTCTCCAAGAAGATGACATCATAGCAAAGGTGGGGCAGGACAGGTGAGAAAGGTGGGAAGGAGCCAATCCCTCCAGTGCTTCCAGACAGGAAATAATAGCCCGGTGCTCCAGGCAGGAGGAGCCTGCCTTCTGGAGGCATTGACAGTGCTCCAAAGTGGAGGACTGGAGAGTGAGCCACACCAGATCTGCCGGATCACTGCAAGGGCTCTGGGCCAAGCTTGATGGAAATGAAGGGAGGACTCGTCACAGTTTTAACCCATAAGTTGTTCTTACTTTCCTGGTAGATATTTGCTATTATGTTTGGCAGAATTGGGCACCTGGAATGTTCTCTTGGTCAGGTAATTTTGATGAGAGTTCCTTTCTTTCCTGAAGGTCAGTCAGATATGCTTGCTCCCTCTTCCCATTATCCCCAGCAGGTCTGCTGAACAAGTGCACTCAACTGCCTGGGTGCACCTCTTGCCATGACATCAAATGTCTAGCTTGTGAGGGCTGCACTGTCTTGCAGTGTTTCTATTTCTTGCTCTCAGCAGTACTGTAGTGGGGCCTGTATCTTGATAGAGGCAAGGAAACCTGGGTCTTGAGGCTCAGAGGTTCTTGACACTGGCTCTCCGGTAAGATCACCATGGACACTAAAATGTTTCTGTTAAGGCCAGGGCCCCCACTCAAACCTGCCTTTCTGGGTTGTCCTGGCCCCAACTGCCCTGTTCAGGTTTCCAGACATTCAAAGAGAAGAGTCGAGGTCAACCAACATTTATGCCGGCAAATGATCAGATTTCTCTTAGGAGAGTAGACATTTTCTTCTCTTTCCTGTGAGTCCCAAATGATAAGCTGCAAGTTGTTCCCTACTGCTCACACACAGCCCCTCTGAAAAGCAGAAAAACTTTCTGAGGTATTGAGAGAGGTGTTTTAACACCATGGACAGCGCCCCTGGTTCTTTGACCCGGACGTCCTTCCTAATAAAACGCATTCCAGGTTCTAGAAAGCATTTCGGCAAAACAGGCTGAGAAACACCAGATTTAAGAGAATAACTATTATATGTGAATACACTTAAAAATAGATCACACACTCTAACAACTGAAATGTACAGAAAAGATGAACGTGCATCCGTTAACGTTTAAATGCGCATTTCTACTGATAGCATTCATCTGTACGCTCAGCACTGCGGAGCAGCTAACCTCTAGGACAGCTCCTGGGCAGAGCCAGCAAGGAGCCAGCGCTGCACAGCTGTGAGGGGCGGGCTTTAGGCTCACACCGCCTGTATCCGAAACGCTGGGACGGGTATTTAACCCCCTGAACCTCGCTCCTCTTGCCTGTGAAATGTGGATGCTCCAGCGGGAGTTTCCGAAGATTGGAAGCTTGACATGTAAAGGCCTTAGCAGAAAGCTGCCCTTGGTTTTAGGACCACTTAAACACGCAATCAGGTTTCCCTTCACCACTTTCATTAAAGCTTTTTAAAAAATACGATGCTTCTTCCGTGGAGCTATTTCCTCCTTCTCTCCACACCCAAAATACAAACAAAAACACACCCACCTGCATACATTTGCACATGCACTCGATCACACTCACAAGCATTCATACACTCATATCTACGCTATCACTCATACCCAGTCACACCCACCTGCACACTCTCACACTCCCCACGCACATATTCATGCATACACGCATGCACACATTCACTCATGCACCCTCACACACACACAGCGGGCTCAGATGAATTTGAGATGTCCCTCTAGCTCTCCCACATCTCAGTTTATTATGCTCAGAGCTCCTGCCATTGATGTTTGGAGAATGTGAGAGACCTCTGCCTCTAGACCACATTATTATATTATTCATTTTCTATTTCTTCTATATTTTTTAGTTTTATGATTTTTATTAGAAAAATGACATGCGCTCATCGCAGTTGAGGAGGGGACAGGGAGAGAGAGAGAGAGAAAGACTTAAGGGAGGGTTTTAAATACTTCTCCTGACTTCAAATCTCTCACCTCTGAGATAGCTGCTGGTTTGTTTATGTAGTTATTCTTAACTGTGGTCAACTGAAAAATGGCCCCAAATATGTCATTGTCCTAATCTCTGGCACCTGTGAGTGTGACCTTACATGGCAAAAGAAATTTTGCAGCTATGATTAAATTAAGGATCTCGAGATTGGGGATTACTTTGGATTTTCCAGGAGGACCCAGTGTCATCTCAAGGGTCCTTTAAGAGGGAGGCAGGCAGGTCAGAGAGGAGAAGGCCAGGTGATGCTGGACTCAGAGGACTATGTGATGCGCTGTAAAGAGGGAGGAACAGGCCACAAGCCAAGGAATACAGGCCACACTGGAAGCTGAAAAAGACAAGGAAAGGGACCCTCTCCTTAGAATCTTCAGAAGAAAACAACCCTATCAGCCCATTGACTTTAGCCCAGTGAAACTCATTCTGGACTTCTGACCTCCAGAACTTATAACATAATAAGTTTATGTGATTTTAAGTCACTAAGTTTGTGGTAACTTGTTATAGCAACAATAGAAGATTAATACACCAAATGTTTTCTATACTTTTGTGTGTGTGTGTGTGTGTGTGTATACTTCACGTTTTTGGCCAAATGAAATTATGTAAAGTACGTATTTTTAAAAATTTGATCGGGAGGCTGAGGCAGGAGAATGGCATGAAGCCGGGAGGCAGAGCTTACAGTGAGCTCAGATCACGCCACTGCACTCCAGCCTGGACAACAGAGCAAGACTCCATCTAAAAAAAAAAAAAGATATCAATTCCTATAACATTATCTTTTTTAAGAGTTTTATGGTAATCCTTTGTATGGGTGAACATATTGCATTTAGTCTACTATCAACATATGCATACTTATTATCCTTGCATTTCCACTATTAGAAATGATCAATGAATACTCATATCCATGTCGCTTTGGCCACATATGGCTGTGTTTCTGTAGGATAGATCCCCAGCGATAGCAGGAGGTCTAAGTTCGTTAGACACTGTTGAATGCACTTCACACTCACTGCAGCACAAGAGTGGCCACTTACCCACATCTTAGCAACAATAGATAACATCATCCTTTGCCCACTTTTTTCTGTTGGAAATATTCATTTTTTTCTTATTGATTTGATATCGATCTTTATATACTAAATATATTACTTATATGTTGGATAAGTTGTAAATATTTTCCCTCTTTGTGTTTGTCTTTTAACTTTTTCCTTTCGGCAAGAAAATGTGCTCAGTTTTTATGTCTTAGAAGTAGGAAAAAGGCTTTTTTAAACCCAAAAGTCTACCAGAAAAAGATTTTCTAATAAATACCCTCCTATAATTACATCTAAACTTTGTAGTTTCACGTTAAAATATCTTAATCTCTAATACATCTGAAATTTGTGTGTGCATTGGGAAACAGAGATACAACCTTTTTTTTTTTTTTCTTAAAGAAAAGCTAATCATTTGTATTTTCCTCAGGTATTTGAAATACTACCTCTTTTCATTTACTAGGTTCCACAGCTATCTGGGTCTGTTTTAGTGTTCTCTGTGTGCTTATTAATTTACTATATATGAAGCCAGGCACGGTGGCTCATTACTGTAATACCAGCACTTTGGTAGGCTGAGGCGGGTCAGGAGTTTGAGACCAGACTGTCCAACATGGTGAAACCTCATCTCTACTAAAAATACAGATTAGCTGGGCATGGTGGCACGTGCCTGTAATCCCAGCTACTCAGAAGGCTAGGGTGGAAAATCACTTGAACCCGGGAGGTAGACATTGCAGTGAGCTGAGACTGTGCCATTGCACTCCAGCCTGGGCAATAAGAGAAAAACTCCATCTCAAAATAATAATGATAATAATAATAACAATAATTTACTAGATATAAGATTCTGGGAATACAACATTCTTACAGTATTTTTGGATCTCTAGAAGGTAAACTCTTCCCTAATTATTTTTCTTTTTTTATTTTTAAAACTTTTTGAAAGTTTTAATACACTTATTATATTATTTTATGTTTTTAGTTCATTTCACTTTAATTTTTAGTCAATGGAGGTAGCCAAAACAACCCATAACAGACTCTGCCAATGTGTAATGAATACTCAAGTTTTCAGCAGAATGAATTACATGAAAATGTGCTCCTACCGGTTGAGACAAAGCAAAGCCAGCAATGAGAAAGACAAAGTTATAGACAAGGCTGGGAGCGAGCACAAGACTGTTAGAATACAAAGAACAAAATTATTCTCAAAAGAGAAGATTTGGAATGTCAAATAAAAGAACAGTGCAATTAAAAAACTGCATATGAGATACCAGATTCAGTTAAACGTGTGGAGAAGTGGCAAGGAGAAGACAATTAAAATCATTGTGGAGTATGTGTGTGTGCGTGCAGTTATACAGCGGTGAATCGGGTGGATTGGGGCACTAGGTGTAAATTTTAAAAAGCATTTGAATTTTAACTCTGAAAATTAAGGAAGACACTTACATTTAAAAATCACCAATATAACCATTTCTAGAATTAAAAGCCAAGATATATAACTTCAAAGTAGTAGGGAATATAAAATGCTTCCTCAACACCAGCAAAAAATTAATTAAAAGACAAAGGATGAAACAATAAGGAAATGGAAGATAAATCCAAAGAACAAGATAATAGAAGTAAGCAAAAATTTATCAATAAGATTTTTAAAAAATAGATGGTACAAGTATCCCTGTAAGAAAGAAAACTTTCAGAAAGTTCCTTAAAACAAAGCACAAGCAACTGGCTGGGAGCAGTGGCTCATGCCTGTAATCCCAGCATTTTGGGAAGTTGAGGCAGGAGGATTGCTTGAGTCCAGGAGTTTGAGACTGGTCTGGGTAACATGGCAAGACCCATCTCTACAAAAAACAAACAAACAAAAAGCACCACACACACACACATGCAGGCAAGTGCCATTTATGAGTTATGCCTACAAAAAACTGATACTAACAGGCTGGAAGTTGAAGGAAGATACTGGGAACAGAGGTCTACAATTTTGTTCTTTTAATTCAAGATTCTCTTGGCTAATCTTAGCATTTTGCATTTCTATATGCATTTTAGAATCAGCTTGCTAATTTCCACAATAATAATGTGGGAATTTTACTTAGGACTGCATTTAACCCGCAGATCAATTTGAGGGAATTCTGGCACCTGTGATCCCAGGTACTCAGGAAGCTGAGGCAGGAGAATCTCTTGAACTCAGGAGGCAGAGGTTGCAGTGAGCTGAGACTGTGTCACTGCACTCCAGCCTGGGCGACAGATCGCAAAATTGGTTTTTCCAATCCATGGAGATGACGTATTCCTCCATTTACATAAATATTCTTTAATTTCTCTAAAGAGTTTTGCAGTTTTCAGTGTAAAAGTCCTATACATCTTTTAATATATCTATTTGTAGGTATTTTATTTTTATGATAATGTAAATAATATATTTTTTAAAATCCATGTTCTACTTATTTATTGTTGGTATATGAAAATACAATTGATTGTGTACTGACTTTGTATTGTATACCCTTGATAAATTTGCTTATTGATTTGAATACTGTGTAGATTTCTTTGGATTATCTATGTATACAATTATGTTATCAGCAAATAATGAGTTTTATTTATTTATTTATAATTATTTTGCCTTTATTTATTCATTTTTCTTGGCTTATCACACTGGATAGGACCTCCAATATAAGGGCAAATAGAAGTGTGATAATGGATATCTGTGTCTCATTTCTAATTTCATGATAAAAAGTTTTAATATTTTATCATTAACAGGTTTACTTTAGTTTTTTGTTAATTTTTAAATTAAACTACAAATTTTCCATTCTATTTCTGATTTCCATTAGTTTTTTGTGTTTTCTTTTTAATCACAAATAGGTGTTAAATCTTATTTTTAAAAATGATCTGTATCTACCTAGATGATCATATATTTTTCTCCTTTTTATGTTAATGTAGAAATTACATAGATTGACTTTCAAATATTAAACCCATCTTATATTGTCATAAACTCACATTAGACCTGATGTATCATCATTTTTATATGTCGCTAGATTTAGCTTATATTTTATTTAGGATTTTTGCATCTATAGTCCTTAAAGACATTGGCCCATAATTTTCCTTTCTGTAATATAATTGACAGATTTTGGTTCAAGGTTACACTGGCTTCAAATGTGACTTGAAAGCTGCATCTTCTTCTTCATTCTCTGAAACAGTTTGTGTAAGATTGGTGGCTGCAGGATGTAGAGTAATTTCCCTTTCTCTATTCCTGATGTTGGTTATATAAAGTCTTCCTTTTTTCTTTTCCTTGATCAATTTTATTAACATTTTCAAAGAATGAGCATTTTTTCTTTGTTGATTATCTCTATTGCATATTTGCCTTCTATTTAATTGACTTCTGCACTTGTTTTTTATTGTATTCTTTCTTATTTATTTATTTATTTATTTAGAGACAGAGTCTTGCACTGTCGCCCGGGCTGGAGTGCAGTTACTGGATCTTGGCTCACTGCAATCTCTGCCTCCCAGGTTCAAGCGATTCTCGTGCCTCAGCCTCCCAGGTAGCTGGGATTACAGGCGCCCGCCACCATGCTTAGGTTTTTTTTTTTTTTTTTTTTTTTTTTTTTTAGTAAAGACGGGGTTTCACTATGACCAGGCTGGTCTCGAACTCCTGACCTTGTGATTCGCCTGCCTTGGCCTCCCTAAGTGCTGGGATTACAGGCATGTGCCACCATGCCCGGCCTCTTCTGTTTTTAAAAATTTGCTATTCTTTTTCCAGTTTCTCGAGGTTATAATGAAAACTAAAATTGACTTTTCAGTCTTTTTTTTTTTCATTGTAATATATGAATTTCAGGTCGCGCATTTTTATTTTAAGAATGGCTGTTTTAGTCCATTCTCACACTGCTATGAAGAAATATTTGAGACTGAGTAATTTATAAAGAAAAGAAGTTTAATTGACTCACAGTTCTGCATGGCTGGGGAGGCCTCAGGAAACTTACAATCATGGCAGAAGGCGCCTCTTTATAGGGCAGCAGGAGAGAGAAATGAGTGCCAGCAGGGGAAATGCCAGAAGCTTATAAAACCATCAGATCTCATGAGACTCCCTCACTATCATGAGAACAGTAGGATTCAATTACCTCCCGCTAAGTACCTCCCATAACACGTGAGGATTATGGGAACTACAACTCAAGATGAGATTCGGGTGGGGACACAGCCAAACCATATCAGTGGCTTAACATCTTTGCCAGGTTTTGATATGTCAACAGTCTTTATCACTCAGTGTGAAACAGTCTCTAATATTCCTTCGGATATCTTCTCTCACCCATAGCTTATTAGAACTGCAGAGCTTAATTTTCAAACAAGTGGGGATTTTCCAGTTTCTTTTTTCCCAAGCTAACTTTCTCTGTGGCCAGAGAAAATGATCTTCATTGTTTAAACTTTTTGAAATTTTGGGAGCTTGATTTACTGACCAGCTATAATCAATTTTGGTAAACGTTTCATGTGCAATTAAAAAGAATGTGTATACTATGGATTTAGAGTGCAGTATTCTATAAATGATAATTAGACCAACCTTGCTAATTGTGTTACTCAAATTATCTGCTTTGAAATATTTGTGCTCAAATCTACCATTATGGTTGTGAATTTATTTACTTGTTCTTCATATTTTGTTAGTTTTGCTCTACATATATTTTCAAGTTCTGTATTGGATTCATGCAGATTAAAATTTATGATATCTTCTTAGTGAATTGACCCCGTTATCATTTTTGAATGTTTATCTTTAGTAACACTTCTTGCCTTAAAGTTAATTCTGTTTGATATTAGTATAAATATACTACCTTTCTATGCCTATAATCTCAGTGCTTTGGGAGGCCAAGGTGGGTGGATCACTTGATTCTAGGAGTTCTACACTAGCCTGGACAACATGGCAAAACCCCTTTTCTACCAAAAATACAAAAAATTAGCCGAGTGTGGTGGTGCATGCCTGTGGCCCAGCTACTCGAGAGGCTGAGGTTGGAGGACTGCATAAGCCTGGGAGGCAGAGGTTGCAGCGACCTGAGATTGCACCACTGCACTCCAGCCTGGATGACAGAGTAAGACCTTATCTCAAAAAAAAAAAGAAAAAAAAAAAAGCATATATATATGCATATTTACACTAGCTTTGGTTTGGTTTTCCTGGCACATCTTTTCTCATCATTTTACGTTCAATCTTTTTGTAGCCTGATATTTAAATTATTATCTCTTGGAAGCAGCATATAGCTGGGTTTTAATAGCCTCAACTGACAATCTTAAATCTTTTTCTTGGAGCATTTAGACAATTTATGTTTAATGTAATTACTGATATAGTTATGTTTATATCTACCATGTTACTATTTTGATCCACCTGCTTTGTGTTCCTTTTTCCTCCTTTCATGACTTCTTTTACATTAATCAAATATTTGTATCATTTATTTTCTCTAAGCTAACATGCTAGCTGCTATATAAACTTGAACTCTCTGATGAAATAGATATTTTGTTATAAAGGTGCAAATAATTCAAATGGATTTGTTAAGAAATAGAACACCAGAAACGGCTCTTGAAAATTTAAAATTCATCAAAAATCTGTCTTCAATGTTGGGATGGCCAGATAATTCTTACAAATAATCATGATGATATCTTTAAGAAAAAATGCCATGATTTAAACCAGAGGAGTATCACAGAAGTGAAACCCTTAATAAAATATTAGTGTATATTGTCTAGTGGTATAGTTTGGTAATAATATAACAAACCTAAACAGATTTTATTGCTTGAATGTGAATGTGATTTAACATAAATGAAGCCTCTCTATAATTCTTGAATGAATAAAAAGGTCAAGAAAGACCATAGGATATTTTCATAAATATAAAATAGTATTTGAGAGTATTTCTTTCTGAATTTTAAAAAGCTTCTAGAACTAGGGATAGAATATCATTTTCTTAATAATGTAATAACCTACTGGAACCAGCAACTAAAGATTATTTAACAATTATAGAATATAATTATTTTCATTAAAATAAAGAACAAGAGAAAATGCCTACTATTACTCATATGGTTCATCATTGATTTGCATTTGCATTGTCTAATGATTTTAGAAAATGCAGTGAGAAAAATATGAAGTTGCATACTGCAAAGTAGGAAATGATATTTTCTGTCTTTACAGATGATTTGATTGTCTATCTGGAAAATCCAAGGGTATCAATTGATTAACACTACCTTAATAGATAACAAATTCTAATTGGATGGTTGGTTAGGTATCCAAGACACAGCAATCAATATTTTTCCAAAATAGCACCAATAACTTGAAAAGCTAAAAAAACCACATATTTTCCTTAAAAAATATATAAATACTAGCAATAAACTTAAAAAATGTGCAGAGTCACTGCAAAGTAATTAACACTTTACTTCAAGACATAAAAGTTTTGAATAAGACAGCATTCTTCTGGATTCGAGACTTGTATTAATTACTTTTTTTGAATGATAGAACCACAAATTTACATAATAAAATATAATTTTAAGCCTCTCTCATGCTCACACTCATCGGCAACTTCACATACTTTTAGTTGTACATTTACATCTAAACACAAACATATAGCTTTCATAAAAATAGAATCATACTGAACATGCTATTCCCCAGGTTGCTTTCCATTCAAGAACACATTTAGGAGTTCTTTTTATGGTTGTACAGTTATATCTCATTTTTAACTCCTACATAGGATTTCATAGTATGGATATGCATGATTTATTTACATATTTCCTTTCTAATGGGTTGTTTATAATCTTTTAATTTATTAAAGCTACTTACATATTATAGGTATCAAACCTATGTTTATTTACTTTTTGAATTTTATGTTTTAATTTTAACTTTAAATTTTTAATTTCAATAGCTTTAAGAGTCCAAGTGGTTTGGGGTTACACTGATGAATTGTACAGTGGTGAAGTCTGAGATTTTATCGTACCCATCACCCAAGTAGTGTGTGTTGTACCTTATAGGTAGCTCTTTGTCCCTCATGCTCACCCACCCTCCCCACTTCTAAGTCTTCAATGTCCACTATACCACTCTGTATGCCTTTGCATACCCATAGCCCAGCTTCCACTTATAAGTGAGAACATGCGATATTTGGTTTTCCATTCCAATCCTGAGTTACTTCACATTGGATAATGGCCTGTAGTTCAATCCAAGTTGTTGAAAAAGACATTATTTCATTTTTTTATGGCTGAGTAGTATTTATATAATATATATGTATATATATATATCATATTTTCTGTATCCACTCATTGTTTGACGGGCACTTAGGTTGATTCCATATCTTTGCAATGGTGAATTGTGCTTCGACAAACATACTTGTCCAGCTGTCTTTCTGATTTAATGACTTCTTTTCCTTTGGGTAGATACACAATAGAGGGATTGTTGTGTTGAATGGTAGGTTTACTTTTAGTTCTTTGAGAAATCTCCAAACTGTTTTCCATAGAGAATGTGTTAATTTACATCCCCACTAGCAATGCATGAATGTTCACTTCTCATCACATCCATGCCAACATCTATTGCTTTTTGACTTTTTAATAATGGCCATTCTGGTTGGGGTAAGGTGGTATCTCACTGTAGTTTGAATTTGTATTTCCCTGATGATTAGTGAGGTTGAGCATTTTTTCATATATTTGTTGGCTGCATGTATGTCTTCTTTTGAGAATTGTCTAATGGCACTTGTTCACTTGTTCGCTTCTTAACAAGATTATATTTTTTCTTGCTGATATGTTTGAGTTCTTGTAGATTCTGGATATTAGTTCTTGTCAGAGGAATACTTTGCAAATATTTTCTCCCATTGTGTAGGTTGTCTGTTTACTTTGTTGATTATTTCTTTTGCTGTGGAGAAGCTTTTTAGTTTAATTACATCCCATTTATTTATTTTTGTTTTTGTTGCATTTGCTTTTGGGATCTTAGTCTTAAATTCTTTGCTTAGGCCAATGTTCAGAAGAGTTTTTTCTAGGTTTCCTTCTAGAACTTCTTTATGGTTTCAGGTCTTAGATTTAAGTCTTCAATCCATTTAGAGTTAATTTTTGTATATGGTGAGAGACAGAACTCGAGTTTCATTCTTCTACATGTGGCTATCCGATTTTCCCAGCATCGTTTATTGAATAGGGTGTCCTTTCACCGGTTTCTGTTTTTGTGTGCTTTATCAAAGATCAATTGATGGTAAGTATCTGGCTTTATTTATGGTTCCTTATTCTGTTCCATGGGTCTATGCATCTACTTTTATATCAATAACAAGCTGTTTTGGTTACTATAGACCTTGTCGTATAATTTGAAGTCAGGTAATATCATGCCTCCAAATTTGTTCTTTTCGTTTAGCATTGTTTTGGCAATTCAGGCTCTTTTTTAGTTTCTTGTGAATTTTAGGGTTGTTTTTCTAATTCTATGAAAAATGATGCTGGTATATTAGCAGGAATTGCATTGAATCTGTAGATTGCTTTGGGCAGTATGGTCATTTTCACAATATTGATTTTTCCAATCTATAAGCATGCGATGTACTTCTATTTATTTGTATCATCTATTATTTCTTTCAGCCGCATTTTGTAGTTCTCCTTGTAGACATATTTCACCTCTGTGGTTAAGCATATTTCTAGCTATTTTGTGGTTATTGTAAAAGGAATTGAGTTCTCGATTTCATTCTCAGCTTGGTCATTGTTGTTGTATAGCATTGCTATGGACTTGCCTACACTGATTTTCTAACCTGAGAGTTTACTGAGTTTATTTATGAGATGTAGGAGTCTTTAGGGTTCTCTAGGTACATAATCATATCATGAACAAACAGTTCTGACTTCCTCTTTCCCAATTTGAATGTCTTTTTTCTTTCTTTTGCCTGATTGCTCTGGCTAGAACTTCCTGTATTAATTCTTATGTATAGTTAGCCCAAGTTGATAAAATCCATTTATAGAATATAAAAATGTAATATAATAGATTTAAATTTATAGAACTCCATTGGGGTTTTGTTCTTGAACTTATCAAAATTATCCTGATTTATCTAGAATAATACATTTGCTTGAATATACAAAATGTTTTCAGTAAAATAACATTAAATTTTTGAGGAGAAGTATCCTCTTACTAGATAGTAAACATATCAATTTACAGTATAATAATCAAAACAGTATTTTTTTGGTCAATAAATTAATAGACCAATCACTGGAACTCAATAGAAACTTTAGAAACGTACTCAAGTTTCTGTAAGAATTTATGATATCATTATCTCAGTAATTGGAGAAATAGTATATTGGAATGAATTATCACTTAGAAAAACATAAATTTCCTATCTCATGTCTTACACAAAATAAATTCAAAATGCATTAAAGTTTTGTTTTGTTTTGTTTTTCTCTGGAGACAAGGTCTTGCTCTGTTGCCCAGGCTGGAGTACAGCAGTGTGATCATAGTTCACTGCAGCCTCAGACTCCTCAAGCAATCTCCCACCTCAGCCTCTGGAACAGCTGGAACTACAAAGCACATGCCACCACATCTGGTTAATTTTCTATTTTTGTTTTGTAAAGATGCAGTCTCACTATGTTGCCCAGGCTGGTCTTGAACTCCTGAACTCAAGTGATCCTCCTGCCTCAGCTTCCCAAAGTGCTGAGATTACAGGCATGAGCCACTGCACTCAGCCTGCATTAATGTTTTAAATGTGCATTGTAAAGGCAGATGATGAATATATGTATTTGATTGGGTGAGGAAATTCTAAGCATGACTCACGGTCAGAAAAAGTACTCAATGAATATTTTTCCCCTTCACAGTGGTCATTATTCTTAAAATATTATACTAACCCACTGAACCACTGTTTTACGTTTCATGATCTGCTAGTTGGAAACTCTTTTTTGTCTTCATATCCTTCTCTCATAAAAAACATATATTTAGGAGATTTATCCAATAATGGGCTTACATTTACCATAAATATCATTTTTTTCTCCCATGAAATTATAAGTCACATTTTAGACATCAGGAGACTTTCAGTCCTAAGAAGTTACAATTTGAAATTAAACTTATCTAGTTTTTAAAAACTTCTAAGCTAGCAGGATATAAATAATGTGCTGGTGTTGGCAATAACTGTTCATAGCTGTTTCAAAAATTTGAGTTCTGGAAAAGCCTTTCCCTCGGCAGCATGTTTTGTTTGCTTCAGGCATTTTGCAAACACAATACTTTTAAAACACAGCTTTCTATCTCCCCCATGAAATAATTTGAGAAACACCTTTATGGTTTGTCATTTTACTGTTTAGACTTGAAATGGATTCATCTGTCTTACTAATCAAGCCTTGAACTAATAATTACAGTACTTATGCACGTATTTCTTATGACACTCCAAACTTCACAAACTCCTCTTTAGAATTAGTGTAAAAGAAAGAGGTGAAATTTCTCCCATCTCCCTGCAATAGCTGTGTGCCTTCTGGAAAACATGTGCTATGATCTGTGTCTCTAAAATATGCTGAGTGCTTTGTCCTGAAAAGAGTCAGCTTCTCTGGAAAAAACATTAGCCAAGATCCCGCTCTAACTTTATGATGAGAAGTAGCATTCCAGTTGAGACGCACAAGTCCCATTCAAAAGTAATGGAAGTGAATTTTACAATGATCATGTGATTGACCTGAAGAGGAAGACAAAGCAAATTGAATACATCTTCTTGTACCATATGTGACCGTTTCTTTGAAAGTTTTAGGACCAGAAATGTGACTTTCCTAATCAAGCAACCCATTTCAATTTTTTTTTTTTTTCCTTTTGAGATAAGGTCTTGCTCTATCACCCAGGCTGGAGTGCAGTAGTGCAAATGCAGCTCACTGCAGCCTTTGCCTCCTGGGCTCAGGTGATCCTCCCCAGTAGCTGAGATTACAGGTGCACACTACCATGCCCGGCTAATTTTTAAAAAATTTTTGTAGAGACAGGGTTTTGCTATATTGCCCAGGTTGTCTCAACTTCCTGTCCTCAAGTGATCCTCCCGCTTTGGCCTCTCAGAGTGCTGGAATAAGTCACCACACCTAGCCAATCTTTTAATTTTTACTTAGTAACTGCATACATTTTCAAGTAAATGTGAAAACCTACGTGTTTTGTGCTCTGTGTTGATCTCTTCCTGAATGTGGTTTGGCTCAGAGCCCAGCATCCTTGGCATTGACTTGGTTAGTCCTTAAATATTTACAGTCCTCAATACTTTGCTTGTCCTCAGCCTTACTCTTTTGCCGTTTGGAGCATTTGGAAGTGAATAATGTCTCTCTCAGTTTAGTTTGAGACTTTTGTGGAGAGTTTCTGCCCTGTGATGCTGGGGGTGCCTGCTGCAATGCCCGTTGCATTGCCCCTCCTGGAAGCATGAAGGAGTGGAGAGACAGCTGGGTGAATTCACACCACGCCAGCATGTGTTCACTGAGGGCTTCCTGCCTGCAGGCCATGGAGCTGGGTCCAGTGAAGGGCTCAGATTCTGGGGGGCAAGGCTCCCGCTGGCACAAAGCCTATAGTCCACTGGGGATGCTGAGCAAAAGGGTGAAAATTAAAAAGTGGAAGAGCTATCTTAATTCAAGGCAATAAGAAAAGCCCTACTATTCATTTTCACAATCGCCACAGTAATTTTCACAATTGTTACAAATTTCTCTCTCCTAATTTCATCACTTTAAGGCTGATGTGGTTAGGAAAGCTTTACAGAGGTTTTGGTTGGACCTGAACCTGGAAGGCTGGTACTGCGCTGGGAGAGGCAAAGGTGATGTTAGGGGAGTGTCCAGGAAACAGTGCGCCCTCAGGCACAGGTCAGAGACAAGGCAGCCCGAGGCTTGCGCAGGGGCTATGGGCAAACCAGCTCTGGTAGGTTCCAGGCTTCAGCAAGTGGGTGAGTGGCTAAAAATCAGGCTGGTCTGGAGATGAGGGTCTAAGATGAGGGAGGGTCAGCGGCTTTGTTTTTATTCAGTCAACAACTATGCACTGGACACAGCTGTCTGCCAGGCCCTTTGCTGGGCTTTTCCATACAGGAGTGGACAGAGTTGGCATCGTTGCTGTCCCCAGGTACAGGCAGCTAATGAAGGGATATAAGTGAGTAAACCTGCAATGAGCTGACCATGTGTCAAAGAACCAGAGACACCAGAGAGGGTCTCCCCAAGGACAGCTGAGCCAGATTCCAGGGGTGGCTGGAAAGTGTGTGAGGGAGGGGGCTTCAGCGGCTCATGGACAGCTTTCCCAGACAGAGAGGGCAGTGCTCAGGCTCTGCAGCGTGGAAGCAGGCTGCAGCCGAGGGTCTGAAGGGGTTCGGGGTGGCTGGGGGAAGAGCGCCAGCAAGGTGATGACAATACTAGAACCTAGAGAGGGAGGAGAGAGTGAAATCATAACAAATGGACCCGATGGAGGTGTCCAGGCAGGCTGGACCACTGACGGTGAGGTGGGGGCTGTGGAAAATGCCCTTGATGCTGGAGAGGATGTGGAGAAATAGGAACGCTTTTACACTGTTGGTGGGACTGTAAACTAGTTCAAATACAGTGGAAGACAGTGTGGCGATTCCTCAAGGATCTAGAACTAGAAATACCATTTGACCTAGCCATCCCATTACTGGGGATATACCCAAAGGATTATAAATCATGCTGCTATAAAGACACATGCACACGTATGTTTATTGTGGCACTATTCACAATAGCAAAGACTTGGAACCAACCCAAATGTCCATCAATGACAGACTGGATTAAGAAAATGTGGCACATATACACCATGGAATACTATGCAGCCATAAAAAAGGATGAGTTCATGTCCTTTGTAGGGACATGGATGCAGCTGGAAATCATCATTCTCAGCAAACTATCGCAAGAACAGAAAACCAAACACCGCATGTTCTCACTCATAGCTGGGAATTGAACAATGAGAACACTTGGACACAGGAAGGAGAACATCACACACCGGGGCCTGTCGTGGGGTGGCGGTAGGGGGAGGGACAGCATTAGGAGATATACCTAATGTAAATGACGAGTTAATGGGTGCAGCACACCAACATGGCACATGTGTACATATGGAACAAACCTGCACGTTGTGCATATGTATCCTAGAATTTAAAGTATAATAATAATAAAAAAAGAAAATGCCCCTGAATGAGAAACTGTGTTTGCGCAATGCACATGACAATTTGTGTCGATGGTGCATCTTTTCCGCTGTTTCCAGTCTCTAGAAACTCTTTTATTACAGAACAGTTGAGAAGAACACAAACCCAGCATCCCTCCGAGGTGACTCACCTTCTCCCCACTGCTCACTCTGTTAGTAACACTGACATTTTTTACACAGAATATTGAACACCTGCCCTGAAAACCTTGCTTTTGTGCCTGCTCTCAGGTACAGGAATAACACTGGGGCTGTCGGGGAGTGTGACCGTGAGTCCTGATTCTGAACCCGTGATGGGAAGCGCAACAGGGCTGGATTCCTGCCATCCATTGCTGGCCATGCACCCTGCACCCACTACATGGGGAGAACCACAGGTAGAGTCACTGCATACCTGAATATTAAATGCACGAGGAGATGCACTTAACCATCTAAGAACCGAGGGAGCTGGCCACAAAGACAGGGAAAAATTTTTGACAGCGTTGAAAAGATTCTTTCCTCTTGTTTCTGGACATCTTGAAGTCAGAATATTCAATGCTCTTTAAGCATTTTTATGATAAAAACCAATCACCTTATTAGTGGCTGTGTTTAAAGCTAACCAGACTGAGGGTGGTAAACAGCACTCCATTTATTAATGTGGGGCTGCGAACTTGAGCATCAGCTGGGACCTCCCTGTGTGCACCGGGCCATGGTGAGAGAGAGGCATGGGGCATGGTGCATGGGAGAGACGTCCTTGGTCCAAAGGATGCGTGAGACGGTATTAGAACCTCCCATTCCTGCTGCATGAAGATGTCAAAAAAAAAAAAAAGAAGAAAAATAGAGTCTCCCATTTATTCTCAAGTGTTCTGCCTGTCCTCTTAGTCAGAGGTCCACACATCCCACCCTCACCACGTGGCTTGAAGGGCTCCCTGACATTGCCTTGGCCAATGAAATGGAATTTGGCATGACATTGCTATATCCAGCAGAATCTTGAGGGCAAATATGTAGTTTCACCATATCTCACCTTCCTTTGCCATTGACTGAGATGGATTGCTACTCTTGCCTGGGTGCCCAAACACGGAAGGCAAGATGTGGGGTAGTGCCTGGGAGGACAGCCACCACCAGTGTGTGTCATACTGTTCCTATGAGCCACTGAGGTCATGGGGATGTCTGTTACTGCAGCATAAATGAGCAAGAGCTAACTAATAAAGAGATTAACATTTAAACATTTAAAAAAACATAGAGTAGGCCAAAAAAAGCACGCCCTGGGCCAGCATGCTCTTTCACACCTCATGACCACTTCCCACCTTCCAGAGAGGTGCATGGGATCTTCCGCAATGCTAGGCAGGCTGCCCCTTTCCTTTGCTTTTTCCTTTCCTTCCCTTTTTCCTTTCCTTTCCTTTTTCCTTTCCTTTCCCTCCCTCACTCCCCTCCCCCTTCCTTCCCTTTCCCCCCTGCCTTTTTCCAGACAGGGCCTTGCTCTGTTGCCCAGGCTGCAGTGCAGTGGCGCCATCATAACTCACCACAGCCTTGACCTCCTGGGCCCAGATGATTCTCCCATTGCAGCCTCCTGATCCTGGGATCGTAGGTGTGCACCACCACACCTGACTAATATTTTTTCTTTTTTTTTATAGAGATGGGGTCTTCCTATGTTGTCCAGGCTGGTCTCCAACTCCTGGAAAGCATAGGAGGACCCTGTCTCCTAAAAAAAGAAAAAGAAAAGAAAAGAAAAGAAAAAAGAGGTCAGGTGTGGTGGCTCATGCCTGTAATCCCAGCTACTCGGGAGGCTGAGGCTGGAGAATCGCTCAAACCCGGAAGGCGGGGGCTTACAGTGAGCCGAGATTGTGCCACTGCACTCTAGCCTGGGTGACAGGGTGTGACTCTGTCTCAAAACAGCAAAAACAAAACAAAAAAAGAAAAAAGTGACCCTCCATCTCAGCCTCTGTGCCTGGCCTAAGACAGGTTGCCAAGATCACCACCAGTATGCGCTGTCCTTTCTCAAGGTGTCTTCAAGGAGAAGTTAAGTACACCGTGGACAGCACCCTGGCAGTAACACACCTACTGCAAGCCCCTTTGTGTAGGAGGATTTGTTCTCCTGGCCCCTCCTTCCAATATGAACATCTTGAACTACAACTGTAAACCAGAGTCTGGACCTAGGGTTGAGATCCTCAAGTACTGCCATGGAAGAGACCCCGTTCTCCCAGCTGCTTGGAGGCGTTTCACAGCTAAAACCACTCTTCCAATTAAAGGAAGTAAATGAATGGGCAACAGCTGTACATAATGTCCTCTCCTGTATCTTTCCCTAAACATTGGTTTTGTGGTCATGTCTTTGCTGGTGCTGAAACACTTTTTCACAACCAGTGATAATGTATGTGATTAAAACCTCGGAAATGGATTCCCTCAGTCACTCACTCATTTTCAAGGATGCCACTAAGTTTAGAATGTTGCTGTCCCATGCTTCTCCCCACCCTTGCCCGTGGCCTTTGTGCTGCTATGCCCTTTGTGATTTTAGCCATTATCTTTGTAATGGCTAAAATTCAGAAGAAAATGGCTAAAATTCAGAAGGAAAGTAAAATTACAAGCAGCATTTTTCTCAACAAACAGACCACTGGTGACCTAGTGAGGGCACCAGCCATTGCCTACGCCTGTCCTTCTGGTGGCACAGAATTCACTGGAAAGGTCTCGGCCAGCCAGGCTCTGTGTCCAGCCTCTGTCTGTGTCTCTAAGGGGGGCCTGCGCCTCCCGGGCTGCTGGCAGGGCCTGTTAGGCTTCACTGTCATGAGAAAAGAATCCACAGGTCTGTAAACTTGCTATTTTTAGGCCTCAGTGGACTTCCGCCAGTTTCCTGAGTGTAGTAATTACCCAGATATTTTATTGAATAGGGTCTTGAAAACTTACAACACACACCTCAAACCTACTCAGAAATTTAAACAGGCTTAAAATGCCATGCAGCGAATTCTCAAAGACAAATGACAAGCCCACTAACCCATCCACCTCCCCCCACACCCTGAGGCTGCTCCTACCCTGCTTCTCTGTGCTTGCCACACCCGTCCCCGCCCTGGTGAGCTCACCCCATGCAGCTCTGCTACATGCCAGCCAGGCAGGGCTTGCTCCGACGGACCTTTCCAGACTGGCTTCTCTTCTAAACGCAAGCCTCTGTGTCCCACTGTCTCCTGGGGATGTACGAGGGACGTCTCCAACCTAGCGTTTCCTAAAGAGGGATGCTTCCTGCTCCACCCAGTGTCCCTCATCTCAGGAAATAAGACTTTCATCCATGGCTGAGGCCACCGACCCAAACGGATGCTTTGTTCACTCTTCGCCTCTTTCCCCACTCAGTCCCCATGGCTGGCTCTACTTCAAAATCCATGCTGCATCCAAATCCACGCTGCTCCCCATTCACCCCCCACCTCCAGAATCTCCTGCGGGACTGCCATAGCCTCCTAACTGAGCCCTTGTCCCAGTGGGTCCCCTGCCCGGTACTGTTCCACACGGCATGTAATCTTCTAGAGTATGTCAATTTGACCTTGATTGCTTGACTCACAAATCTCCAAGTCTTCACTTTCTTACCGTGGGGGAAGGAAGGCCTGGCCTGCAATGAAGGCGCACAAGTCTGTGGGTGGTTTCCTTTCTGAGGCCTACGAGGCTGCGCTTCCCTCTGGTTGTTAAGTGTCATGTATAGAAGATAACGACTCAAGTGCCTGGATTAGCAATTATGGGGACTAGCGATGCCCCTACCCTACCCTCAAAGTCTGGGCTTGAGCAATACAACAAAACAGACACCCAGAGGGTTTGGCAGGGAATAGAGAATGATTAGAGAAATAGAGAAATTAATTAGCTCATTAGAGCAGGAGGAGGAGAGCCATACTCTTCCATTAATGGGGAAGTTGGAGACTGAACCAAGAGCAGAAAGCATGGAGCAGAAGCCATGGACTGACTCTTTCTTCAGTTAGAGGAAGCAACAGGAGAAGCAGAAGATGGAAAGAAAACTCCAGTTCCTTTAAGAATCATGGAGAAGTAATAGTGGACAGGTAGGATGCACAGAATAGGTACGCCGCACCGGTCACTCTCGTAAGCACTTCATGGACATGCCTGCTTTTCATCTTCACATAATCCCAAGCATGAGTTACACCAATTTTCCCCATTCTGAGGCCAGCAAGTTTAATCTGTTTGCCTGAGGCCACACAGCTAGGAAATGGCAGAAAGACGGCAAAGTCAGGTGAATTGGTTCCACAGCCCCTGTTCTTAACAAAAACAGAAATCTGAATTTGAGAATATGCCCTGTTGAAAGACTCTTAAACAGAGAGAAAATCCAGCAAACTTCTCCTGAGATGGATGGTCTGGGTTTCTTTCCATTGCCTAGAATTGCTTACCTGTGCGGAGCCATGCTTACTAACCCATTGCCCTTGGTGCCAGTGAGGCTTGGGGTTGGGCTGCCAATGACCTCAGTTAGGGGGCATGGAAAACTTGGTGACTTTAGCTGCAGGCAGCGTCTGGGGTGGCAGCGCCTGCAGTCTGGTGTGTTGTAATGTAAACACCCAGGAAAGCTTCTTGTTGCTGCTTTAGGCCCAAGGCAGGGAGCCAGGAGAAATAGAGAAGGGAAGGGGTCCTCATTAGATGGGAAAGGAATATTGAAAAGTGAGGATTTTTCTGTTTCACTTTCATGTTATTTGACCTTTTACATTGTAAATTAAATTCATTTAAAAAAATAAAGAAAAGGAAACATTTCTCCAATAAATGGAATGCAGGACGCATATTAAAACAGGCAGTGAGTGTTAAGCTACACAGTGACTTTAAAACGAACGCACCATCTTACTTGCTCAGGCAGTGGCTCCTGTGTTCACGATCTAAGGCATCCTGTTCCGACCTCCTTGGTGGAAACCTGGAAGCTCTCTGATCTTTCCTCTCTCCTTCCTCCACTTTGAATCAATTACAGAACCCCAAAGATTTTACCTCCTATACATGTTGTGGCAAAGTCAGTGTGGTGTGTTTGCCAGACCCAGTTCCTTTGTGTTCGGGGCTCTCAGCTGGACTATATATTCCAGCCTCCCTCAAGTTAGATGGGGCCACATATCTGAGTTCTGGCCACCAAGATATGCGTGTGAGTGATGTGCTGGCCACCTCCCAGACCAGGACCCTAAACCTCCTGCAGTATGCTCCATCCTATTTCTTCCCCTCACCCCTTTGCTGGCCTTCTGCAGAGAACTAGCTGAAAACTCCAGGGCCCAAGGAAACAGTAGAACTTCTGCATGAAAGAGCCAGGATCCCTGAATGACTGTGTGGAGCAGAGTTCTCCTTCCCCATACCCCAGGCTCCATGCGGTGGACTGGGAAGTGAATAAGAAATAAACTCTTAACATGTCATACCACTCTGATAAACTCTTAACATGTCACGCCACCCTGATTTGAGATCATTTCTTATAGCAACAATGACTGGCCCTAATTTATTTTCTCCTAAACAATCCTTTCCATACCTAATACTGTGCCCATTACTGATTTTCTATTTCTCTCAATAGGCCATCCCCCTAACCTTTACCTCCATCTTCAATCTTGCCCTCTCATAATTCCATCTGTTAAGACAAAGTGAACTTTTCTTAAAACGCATGTCAGACCATACCCCTCTTTAGGGTACAGCTTTTAATGGTACCCCCAAAAGTGCTGTCACATGGCACACCCGTCCTGTGCCTGCCCTTGGCCAACAGCCTCACATTGGATTTCTGTTGCCATGCTCGGGCCCTGGCCACTGAGAGCCCTGGGGTATTTCTGTCCTCAGGGCTGTGTCTCTGGCCATTTCTCATCCTGGAATGTCCTTTCTCTGTTAGGCTAATACTCTGTATCTTCTAGGATCAGTCCGGCAACACCTCTGGGTTCCCTTGCCCTGTCTCCCACTGGTACCCTGTACACATGTGTACACTGCACACATCTGGGTTTGTTGAGCTGGGAGCTTCTTTGGGCCCTCACTCAGAGATGGACTTTGTCATGTGTGTGTGCTTGACGCCGGGGCCCAGCAACTACCCCAGTCGTGACAATCCAAAGTGTCTCCAGACATGGCCACATGTCCCCTGGGAGACACAGTCAGCTCTGGTTGACAATCCTGCTCTAGAGTAGTTGGGAAGAAGAGGCATTTCTTGTAGGTTGTATTCTCTTGGGGCTGTTCTACTCAAGGTTGAAAACTGGATTTCATCAGAACATTCAAGTCTCTGTAGTAGGCCAAAAAGTGTCCTCCCCAAATTCACATTCACCCAGAACCTCAGAACAAGACCTTATTTGGAAATAGGGTCTTTGCAGGCTCTCAGAAACAGACTCGTATGGACTGAATTCAGATGAGATTGCGGGTGGCAGACATTGGCTTGCTATGAGACCCACTTCCTGCTTCTCTACTAACAGACCCAGTTTCTTTCAACATGGTCATAAGTCCAGCACAAACACTGCTCACGATTGGTTTAGGTCATTCATGATCATGCTGTGTCTCATCCTGTGTCTCAATTTCTCACTCTCTTGCAGTCTGGGTGGCCTTATAACCAGCTCTAATCAACAAGGTTTGAGGACAAATCTAACACAAGGTTTCTTGGAAAAAGTTTGCTTTTCTGATGCAAAGGGTCACAGACAGCAGACACTGTCCTTCTTCCCCCACCTCCTTCCTGTGGACATGAGAGCTGGAGCCAGAGCAGCCATTAGGTAAAGGCCAGGGGAATGTCAGACAGGTCAGCTCAGACTTCCTGGGGCACTGGGCCACCATGCCAATGGCCCTCTCTTGCTGGATTTCTTATTACAGGAGCAAAATAACTTTCTTGTTTTATTTAAGTCTCTGGAGTAGATTGCACAGTGGTCTTCCCAAAATTCTGGGTGAATTTTGGGAGGACACTATGCAACCTCCTAGTGGCCTCAGAATGTCAGAACAAGACCTTATTTGGAAATAGGGTCTTTGGAGGTATAATTAGTTAAGAATCTTCAGATGAAATCATCCTGAATTTAGAGTGGGTCCCAAATCCAATAACTGGTGTCCTTACAAGAAGAGAAGGCATAGAGAGACACACAGGGGAGGATGTCATATGATAACAGAGGTAGGTTAGCATAATTCAGCCTCCTCATTCTCCCCCTTCCAGTGCCCCATGCCCCTTGCAATGTGATGCAGCTCCTTCCACCAAGAGATGGAGGCTTCTTTCCCACTCCTTGACTTGTCAAGGCCTTGCCACTTGCTTTGGCTCACAGAATGGTAAGGAAATGATGGCATGCCAGTTCTGAGCCTCATGCATGTCTATTTGCATTCCTGAAACCCTGTTGAGCCACCTGAGAACAAGCCTGAGTCAGCCTGTTGGATAACAAGAGACTGATGGTCCTTGTCAACTCTGTCAACTCTGGTGTCCCAGCTGCCAGCCAGGCTACTCTAGCTCAGCCAGCCTTCAGCTGATCGACCAGCTGAGTGGAGCAAGATCAGCTGAGTTTGACCCAGAGCAGCAAAACCACTTACTTGATTTGTAGACTTGTGAGCAATACCAAACACTTATCTTAAGCCACTAAGCTTGGGTGGTTTCTTACCCAGCGGCAGCTGACTAATACCTACACACTCTCAGTTATTTGGCACCTGTGAGCAATTGAATTTGGGCTCCCTGGTTTAGGCAGAGGTTTTCAAACTTCACTGTGTTTTAGAATTACTCAGAAAATTTACTTAAAATAGAGATTCCTGGGCTTGCTCCTAGAGAGTTTCAGTCAATTGGGTGAGCTCCAGGTATCTGCATTTTGACTAGCATTGCTAATTCTGGCATGGGTAGTCCACGGAATACACTTGGTAAACCATTCTTTTCATGGGAACAAATCACTAAAACCATTGTGTAATTTCTAATATTATTCTTCCTCCAATATCAGAAGAGAGCAAGGAGAGGGTTTCGGCCCAAAAGGAGAATGGGCTGCACTTATCTGTAGAAATTGATAAAGAGAAAGATCTCCCCTCAAAAGCTGCATTTTACGTTCAGTATTGTTTCTTGATTGCATTAAGAAATATACTGCAGCCGCGCACAGTGGCTCATGCCTGTAATCCCAGAATTTTGGGAGGCTGAGGCGGGTGGATCACTGGAGGTCAGGGGTTGAAGACTAGCCTGGCCAACACAGTGAAACCCCATCTCTACTAAAAACACAAACATTAGCCAGCTGCGGTGGCACACACCTGTAACCCCAGCTACTCAGGAGGCTGAGGCACGAGAATCGCTTGAACTCTGGAGGCGAAAGTTGCAGTGAGCCAGGATTGCATTACTGCACTTGAGCCTGGACGACAGAGTGAGTCTCTCTCTCTCTTTCTAAATATATATTTAGAAATATATATTTATTTCTAATATATATGTGTGTGTGTGTGTACTGCTTTTAATTTACATAAAAATATTTATGATCATATAAATAAAACCTCGGCTTTAATTACAAAGTGTTGTTTGGTGGCTGGTGAATCAAATTAAGGAGGATTAGCTAGAGGCAAACTGCTACGACAGAGTATGAGGCAATCAAGAAAAACTTGAAGTACCTAAACAATGACAACCTGTGTAACAGATCCTGGAAGCTGGACAAGGGCAACTGCACGTGTCCATTCCTGCTGGGCCAATCAATCAGCTGCCAGTCATTCTGCCAATGTTCACTGAGGACTGATGTGTCAGACAATCCTTGAGCTGGTGCATAGCAGGGACAGGCCATTCCTATCCTCTCTTCATGGAGCATGCATTCTAATGGGGTGGGAGACACAGATGACAAATGCGATAAAATATAAATGAGGTGGTATAGTGTCCCCCAAAAAGATATGTTCAAGTCCTAACCCTGGGTGCCTGCGAATATGACCTTATTTGGAAACTCTTTGCAGATATAATCAGGTTAGGAGGAAGACACTAGGGGGACCCTAATCCAATGCCACTGGTGTCTTTCTAGAAGAGACACGGACACAGGGAAAATGCCATGCGATGATGATGACAGAGTGGAGTGATGCATCCACGAGCCAATGACACACGGAAACATCACGGGATGACATGTCAAGAGAGTTGGGTGACGCACCAACAAGCCAAGGAATGCCACGGTTTGCCAGCAACACGAGAAGCTGAGAGGAGAGCATGGGGGCAGACTCCCTTACAACCTTCAGAGGACACACGGCCTCAAACTTGATTTTGGACGTTCAGCCTCTAGGACTGTGAGAGCATGATGCATTTGTTTTTTTAAGCCACCCAGTCTGTGGTATTTTGTTACACAGCTCCAGGAAACTAATGGAGAAAAAGCAAATGGGGGACAGGGGCTGCTGAGGGTTAGATTTGCATTTTAGACTAAAAGAGCCATTCGGACGTCCTAAGATGGAGAGAGGGGAATGCACGCCAGGCAGATGGAACAGCAAGTTCAAAGGCCCTGAGACAGGAGGGTGCCAGCTGTGCTTTTGGCTGCTATAGTTTGGGTTAGGGAAAGCGCTGGGAGGTGAGGTCGGGGGAAGAGGAGAAGGACCGGGGGATAAGGGACTTGCAGGTCATAGCAAGGTTGTTCCATTTTGCTGAGTGAGAAAGCCACTGGAGGGTTTTGAGCAGAAGAGTGGCATGAAGTGATTTTTTAAAAAAATTTAAGTTCTGGGATACACATGCAAGACGTGTAGGTTTGTTATACAGGTAAATGTGTGCCATGGTGGTTTGCTGCACCTGTCAACCCGTCACCTAGGCATCAAGCCCTACATGCATTAACTATTTACCCTGATGCTCTCCCTTCCCCCAACCCCCCACAGTTCCCAGTGTGTTGCTCCCTTCTCTGTGTCCATGCGTTCTCATTGTTCAGCTCCCACGTATTACCGAGAACATGCGGTGTTTGGTTTTTCTGTTCCTGTTTTAGTGTCCTGAGAATAGTGGCTTCCAGCTTCATCCATGTCCCAGCAAAGGACATGATCTCATTCCTTTTTATGGCTGCATAGTATTTAAGAGTAGCATGAGCTGATTTTTAATAGTAACATCTTTTTTCTTTTTTAAAAAGGATCACACAAGCAGCTGGGCAGAAGTGGGAAACCAGCTAGAAGGCACTGCTTTAAAATGGACCGGTGGTGGGAAAGGAAGTAAAGAGGGGTGGAGGGAGGAGGAGGGGTAGCAGTCGGGTTCTGGATGTTTCTGGCAGTGGAGCCAAGAGGATGTGTTCATTGTGAACAGCGAGAGGAGTCAGGCATGACCAGGGATTTTGGACTGAGCCACTGGGAAGCAAAGAGCTCCAGAATAACTGCTGTTTGACTTGTATGTGATTTTCTGTAGTTTACTGAATGCACGTTCTAATCCTTCGTCATGATTTCTACATGTACAATACGCAGGTACTTGAAAACGTCTGAAACATTCATTTTTATTATTAAACACCACCACTTGCCCCAAAGCCTTTGTATGCAACACACACACCTTTCCTGTTGGAGTGATGTTTGGAGAGTCAAGTGCTTAGTAATGTCTACTGATCTGTGCTGGAGACGAGGGGGTAGCATTTACAACACGCCGGTAGGAAAGCCCAGTACGGTTCTACTTAAAAGGCTTGGAGCCCGGGCGCCACTGGGCTAAGGCGGTTTCAGGGCCCTGGCCCGGGAGTGCATTTGCGGGGACTCCCCCTGAAGACAGGGCGGCAGCCCAGGCTCGCGGGGCACCGCGATGATCAACGACACTGGCGTTTGCTTTGGACCTCACAGGATGTGTGGTTGACGCTGTATTCCAAACAGTGCCATTGTCAACTCGGCTTCCATCGCGCTCGGGACACCGGGATGACAAACAGCAGGCTGTGGATGGCGGGCGGTTTCCTACGGACTCCTGTCTGCTCCGTGCAGCTGGAAAAATCGAAGCCGGGAGCCGGACGCGCCGCCCACGAGCCATTCCTCCGCTAGCACTGCCCATTTTGCCCAGGGAATTAACTTGGAAGTGTTCACTTCACTTGTCGCACAGGAAATCCTTTAAAAAAGCAAACCAAACGCCTGTAAGCAGACCCGCTACGGAGCAGGACCCCGCCGCCCGTCCTTCCCGGCTCCGGAGCGGCGGAGGCAGCCACCGGGCACTGCACGCGGGCCGCTCACCCAGCGAGGTGCAGGGAGC
>NW_012115110.1:4123732-4155717 GCF_000951035.1 Colobus angolensis palliatus
TAATATGAAACTCCTTTATAATGGAGTGACTTGCCCAGATCCTGCAAGTAACAATGCAAGAAAGGGGCTGCTGTATAGGACCTGCAGGTATTTGTCTTTTTTACTCTTGAGACTGGAAAGGGAAATCGACTCTCCCCCTGCACCCCGCCTCCGGGCAAGTGAGGAACCCCTTGTTAAAGTGGGGCATAGATAAGTGTGGAGTTTCATTAAGTTAAGTTGCAGAATAATTTAGCATTACCAGGAGCTCAGATCACGTCGAAGGTAAATATTAACCTTTTTTATTTCATTTAAAACAAAAATTTAACTGTCAACTTAGAGGTGATTCATTTTGGGGGGAGTTGTGTGCTTTAATTTCGTACTGCAGTTAACAAAAGCATAGTATATAAATATTGGCTTAATTCAAAGAGAAAAACAGATATGCCATATATACCTATTCTTTGGAAGATGCCATTATTATTTTAAATACTTCCACATCCTCCTGGAGGGAATTAGAGGCTCTACTTACATTTAGTGCACCTACAGACGGCAAGGAATGAAAGCAAAGGTGGTGTGTGTGTGGGGTTGGAATTGCCCCAGGTGAGGCTGTTCAGGTGTGATGCTGTTGACGCAGCCCCTTTGCCATTTTGGGCTTTTCTGAGCGTCTGGAAATAATTTATGTGTGGGTTGTATGTCAGTATTTTAAGACTTAAATGATAAATTTTCCTTGCACGATTTTTCCCCCAATTTAAAAAAGAAGGATTTGCCGGGGTATGAGGGTTGTTACATGCAGTAAAGTCCTACGAATAACCACAATTGCTAGATGTTGGGAGTTGTTATAGTACACTTTTTCTTGTAACTCTTTCTCATGTGAAGTATGTTGGGAAATAGCGTTGATACTTCTTTAAAGCGTGTGATACACCGTAATAGCTGCATGTTCTGTAACTTTTTTCACCTGGCTTGGACTACAAGTGATACCTTCTAAATTCCCTGAAGTGTAAACATGCATTGCAGACACTGGCGGGAGGGCAGACTCCTCTCCCTCCAGTTCTTACCTGTAGAACTTTCTGAGAGCAGGTGGTTGGAAGCAGTTTCTTCTTGATGTATAGTAATGTATACCTCAGGGCTCGCTTGGGAGGACCTTTAGGCTTCCAGCCTGTTATGGAACTGGAATGGGCTCCGTGTCTCTTAGCACTAGAAAAAACAGATAGACGCTCCATCTCTGCAAGTCTTGGGTTGTATCTCTGCTCTTAGCGGTAGCGCATCAGGCCCCATGCATCTCACTTGGACTCCCCAAGCTATTTTCTCCTGGTAACTAGTCAGCCTCAGTAGGTCGTGTTGCTTTTGTTAGTGAATGAGCCCACTAGGGTCAGGTGCTGTGTTAGGATCTGGGGATCTGGTGCAGGGACGATATGGAGACAATCTCATGATCTTAACCCATCCTGAAACCTGCCTACAAGTGCCCATTGTCTAGAGCACAAGAGTACCCTGCTCAGTTGTGCAGGTCCCCTCTCACGCTCTTCATCACCCATGCCCAATCATCAGATGCTGTTCGTTTGGCCCTTTTAATCTCTCCACATCTCATCCTCAGGCAGGCTCTTGTTACCTCTGTGGAGATTGCTCAAGCAGCCGGAGGTACCTTCAATGCACTCTGGTCCTGCTTGAGTCCTTTCCCATCACTGCTAATGGGGTAATCTTCTCTGCCGGCAGGTCTGGTCAGGTTCCCCTTCACCCTCTGATGTCACCTCCGATCTCCAATCTCCATCTCCAATCCCCCACATTAAAGTCTAAAGCCTAAAACTCAGCAACACCTCCAGGGCTCTGCTACTCAGATGGCCCTGGGTCCTGGCCCCTGGCCTCATGCCCCACCCCTTGCCAACCTGTTAGAACCCAGCTGTAAGGCAGTATGGTGTAGGGCATAAGAGAGGGCTCTGAAGCCCGCCAGGAGGTCTGGTTTGATGCTGCAGTCATGCTCTTGGAACCTTCCTTTTCACCTTTGCTGGAGACCTCTCCTTGCCTGTCTCCGGGTGGTGTGTACCATGCCTCCAATATGGCCCTGGGTGCATCCACTTCCTGCTGTCTCTGCCCAAAGGGGCCTGTGAGGACTATCTGCTATGGGCCTAGAAGGGCACGGTGACCTCTGCTTGGGCTGCTACTCCAGCTGCTCTTTCAGAAGTAAACCTAAGCGGTGGTAGAGTTGGGCCTGTGACTAGAGGAGGTAAGGTTCCACCAGTGATCATTTCCACGTGGCCTGTTGGTCCTACATGAACCAACCTTTTCGTATCAAGAAATAGTTCTGTCTAGAACTTTCTTCTGGCCATCAGCTTACCCAGAGTGTTGAGAAAGGCCACCAAAAAGTCTTTCAGTTGTGGCTTGGAGAAGGAAATAACTGAGTTTTAAAGGCACACCTGAGCTGACCAATAGTAAAGGATCTTGTTGCTGGGAAGCTGCTTGGGGTTGTGATATAGTCCCAGGCCGTGCTCTTCTGAAAATGCAGTGTGCGTTCCTCATGGGAGGGTGAGCCTGCTGCGGAGCACTGGCTGAACCCAGTTGGGTCTTTGCCTGGTAGCCCATGTGGCAACCCGCACTATTTGTCCTTTTCTGGGGAGGAGTTTTCTGTCCTTGGACACTTTGCCTGGTGGCTTGGCCTTGTGAGACTGCCAGTCTGCCTTCTGCTCAAGTAGGATGAAGAAAAAGCAGGTGAAAGAGGACAGGGATTGGTGCAAGAACCTTCAGAGGAGAGGAGGTGAAATGCTCCTTTTGGCTCTGGTTCTTATTCCATTGTTTGCTTGAAATCCCAAGCCTTTGTTTTGGGAATGGTGTGCTTAGCGTGAGCTCTGCTGTTGACCTGGGCTTCTGACCTTGAGATGTTGGGCAGGTGTGTGGACAGGCCCTGGGCGCGTTGCATCCCAGCCTCTGGCTGCTGTTACTTGCACGTGCTCTCATGCCCTGACCCAGCAGGGCTTTGGGCTGTTGTTACTTTGCCATGGTCATTCTAGCAGCTTTGGTAAACCTCTTCAGGTTAAAAGTCTTGCATAAGTGAGAGTGGGAGCATGGCCTTCAGATATTTGGCCACATCCTGACTGGTGTGTTACAGAGACCCAGGAAGAGCGTAGTTGAACGAAGACATGTGCAGGTGTCCCGGGCTCTGAACAGCTTCTATTCAGAGTTTGGCCTTTCGAAGGCTGTGCCATCTCAGGTGTGCCTGCAGTGTGCAGCAGGTGTATGCAGCTTCCTCTCTGCAGGTTTCTTGATATTTAATCTCATCTTTTAATATCTTCTGTTAACTCAAAGGAAATTCTTAGTTTGACGTATGAGAGAGACCGACCACTGTCAGCATAGAACATGGTCAGCCGTACCCTACAAGGCCCCTGGTGAGAGTCATTTCCAACTTGGTGCATGTTTTTTTCGATTCTTTCTTGCAAAGGAGTCAGAGCTTGGAGGCGCAACCAGGATCCTCCCTCCTCCCCAGCCTGACCTCACTGACATAAGGTAGAGCAGGTGTGACCTGTCTGGAACATCCTTGTGATACTCAGCAGGGCCTGCTGCAGAGCACGGGAGGCATCACTCTAGGGGCCTTTCCCTCCCATACCTTCCTGTGAGTGTTCAGGATCCATGAGAAAGGGTGTCGTGAGACCTGCTGTAAAGGATGGTGGTGGCATGTGTGGACCTTGCTTTCTGAGTTTCACTATCTGAGTCCCAGAGGTATAAGCTTGTGGAGAGAAGTGTGCATGATCACACTAAGCAGATACTTGCTCCTGCACTGTTGGGGGAGGAGGAGGGGTTAATTTCATAATTTCATAAATTAACTCTTCCAACACTCCTCCCATTTAGTAATAGCATCACTTGTTCCTGTCTTTTGTTCCATTGCCAAGCTCCACAAGGTGAAATTGAAAATCGAGTGCAAGACACAGGCTGTGCTGGAGTTGAGGAAAGTTTTGCTGGAGAACTGCTTGCACCGCATGTCTGGTCACTGATAGATGAGGACTGGCCAGGTCAGGACAGCTGACACTTGGAGAAGGGGCTGCCCGGGAGGGCATGACAGACTCTGGAAAAGGAGGGAAAAAGGCTTAATGCTCATGCGGTGGAAGTCAGAGTGAAGCAAATTGGGTTCTGTCTGTCTTGTTGCTGTGAGCGTGTGATGGAACAACAGTGTCATTTGCTTTTTCTCAGAAATATTTAATGCATGTTTGTGACATAATTTTTTAAAGTAATTTCAAGTAAATATTGTGAAAAGTTCTAAGATTTTTGTCTCAAGGTAAAGTCTCAAACTGTCTTTGGTCACGATTTAATATGATATTTTGTCCTCATTTTAAATGGATTCATGTAAGTGTTCTGTGGGAGAAGAGTTAATGGTTATCCTTGGAAAATAAGAACTTTTTATGCCTCAGTTAGGCCATATGGTTTAGGATCTGATTTTGTAGTTGTGGAGTAAAAAAGGTTGTTTAAGGAAAAAAAAAAGAAAAAAAACTTGATATTCAAATTCAGAAACTTGAGTTTTGAGGATGCAGCCAGAATTTGGACTAACGGTGGAGAGAGTTGGCAGAGTCAGACCACCCAGACTCGCAGAAGATTGAAGAAGCTATAGTGCTGCTGTGGAGAGGCCCTTTCTAGGAGGTGTGGCTGGCTTGCCAGTGCTTTCTCTTCTCTGCAGTGAATTGGATGGCAAGCCTCGCCCTCTTTGAAAGCTGCGACTCTGAACCTGCCTTGAGAGCATCTCAGGGAGGGCGGAGAGGTGGTCTCAGTCAGCGCTGACAGGTGCCCAAATTACCTGACCGGTTGTGAATGTGTGCCTGAGTGAGGTGGCCAGGATGCCTTTTCTCCCAGCACTGTGGATGTACACTCATGCAACATCCTATTTTTGAGATTTCTATGTTGTGGTAGTTCTCTGTTGCTGTGTAGCAAATTAACATAAACTCAGAGGCGTAGAAGAACACTCATTTATGGTCTTGTGGATTCTGTGTGTCAGATCAGGGATGGCTGGGTTGGTTCTCTGCTCAGGCTTTTGCAAGGCTGAAGGGTGTTGGCCAGCTGTGTTCTCAGCTGGCACTCAGGGTCCTCTTACCAGCGCATTCCTGTTATTAGAATTCAGCTCCTTGCAGGATCGAAGTCCTGGATTGCTTGCTAGCTGCCAGCAGGGGAATTGGGTAGGGCTCTCTCAGCTTCTTAAGGCCACCTGCATTCCATCTGCAAAGCAAGGTACTTTGAATTTCTCTGACGTTTCCCGCCAGCTGGAGGAAGCCCCCTGCTTCTGTGGGCTTGTGTGATTGAGTCAGGCTCCTGCAAATAACCTGCCTACCTGAAGGTCATGTAGTAATATAACATGATCATGGTGTGATAACCTCCTCAGAGCCACAGGTTCCAAGGAGTAGGGTGTAGGACCTTGAGGGGAGGAGGTTCTTCTGTGGGTAGGCTTCCCCTGACATGGAATCGGTTGATGAGGAGGTTGTGGTTCTTCTTGTCCAACACTTTTCCCCTGACTGGACTCCAGCCCATCGCAATGACTCTTGCAGATTGCCGGTTCCATCCTCTGGCTTGGTGGTTACTGCTGAACTCAGGCAGCCACCATAATCAGGAGAACCTTTCTGTGCTGCACTCAGATGGACATTCTTTAAAATACGTCATTTAAGAAAAGTTTGCAGGAAAGCCGTGTGAATATATGAAACTACAGTGATTGAAAAGTCCTGTTTGTGAGGTGTCCTGCATTGGCTAGATTAGGAAAAGGGTCATTCCTATGCAGGTGGGAGTTGATGACTTACCCAAGAGTCACCTCTGGAACATTCTCTTAAGTTCATAGCAGTCCATCTTTGCAGAAGGTGTGGGGGACACTTGTCCTGCAAGCCCAGGTTCGTAGGAATGTTGCCTTCCCCAGACCCTTGGCTTCAGAGCACCTTGCCTCCTTTAGGAGGGACAAGAAAACTCCCATGTGGTTCTTCCCTCTGTCCCTTCCTGAGCCCCTCTGAGTGTTTGGCTCTTGTGGAGTTACTGCTGCTGTAACAAAGCTGACCCCACTGCCCTCCTGAGTCTCCTCAGGGAAGGAGGAGCTGTATTGTAGCCTGCATTCTTAGTGCCAAGCACATGGTAGCCACTAAGTAAGTATCTCCCAAGAAAGAAGAGCAGAAAGAGGATCTGCCAACTCAGGAGGGCAGGTGGGGGATGGCAAGTCTGCGGAGTATTCATAAACCAAATGCTAAGGGAAACTTTTGTTGTTTGTCTTAGAATTTTAAAAAAATAAAATCTGTTGCAGTTTATCTGCTTTCCTTCCTGGAGGGTGGCTAAACTAATGTTCTGTTTTACAATATAGAATGCAAGAGCAGAAAACATTCAGGAAAATTCTATACTGTATTTGAAAAACATCACCATTTAGTTTTAACTGCTCGCTCTTATTATAAAAATTAATAGCTAACTATGAACAGTTAGAAAGCCTGGAGAAGTATGGAGATGAGTTGTCCACCATTGGGCCACCCAGAGAGTGCACTGTGAGCCTGTCCCTGGTCCTGTACTCTGGTGATGGGCACTGCATTTGCTGGCAGTGAGCCAGGGAGTGGACCACATCTGGGCCTGGGCTGGGTGGATCTCTGCAGAAGTTTATCCATCTCTCGGCTGACAGGGTGGGCTAGATGGGAGCAGCTCTGAGGGTCCCTGTTGGCAGAGAATGTCTTTGATTATCAACAACATGCCTTTTTGTTGTGGGCTTGTGATCTTTTTCTTTCCTAAATCAGCTGCTGTGCATAACCAGTTAGGCTCTCCTGTGGCTTAAGATTGGAATTGGTTTCCCAATGCTAGGATGTGGGTGTTAGGTGGTTTCTATCTTTCCGTTTGAAAAAGATTTCAGATCAGTGTAACATTTCTAGAATCCTGTTGATCTGAGGGAATGGTAGGATGTAGTAGTTTAAGGGAAATGAAAAGTTGAATTATTTTGATGTTTCTGCTTTAAACCTGCTGGGTGGAGTCCATTTCTGAGCACTGGGAGCCACGTGCTTGGCTCTTGAGAGCCTAGCTCCATCAGCCCATGTCACACACTCACAGGTCTGGCTTTGCCTGGTTTCACCACGGTTTCTAACTTGAGCCTCAGTTTCCCCACCTGTGAAGCAGAGCCTGTGGCACCCACCTTAGAGCACATGAAAGACTTGGAAGCACTCTGTGAGTTGTCATGCAAGAGATTAAAAAGGCCACCGCTGCCCTTTTCTCCTCTCTTTAAGGAAATTGAAACCAAAAATTAAGTCCTCCTTCTTGCCAGCTGGACGGGAAAAGCCTTTTTCTTGGTTTTTTGAAAATACAACTTTCACTTTCAGATCAAAGTGAAAACTGCTAAAGACTGAATGTTCTGAGTCTTGGTAGTCAGGAGCTGGAGGGGTGTTATGAATTGAAAGATACCTTTCTATTTGTAAAACATTTTAACAATGCCTTAATAATAATGTCTGTTCTAGTTTTGTGTTTTAGTTTTTTTTTTTTTTTTTTAACCTGTTCTGAAGGTACATCAGCACTCTTCTACAGCTTTAAATAAGAATCTCATCTCCCTAGAGGCAAGGGTACTCTCGATGTATTTGGTCAGGGGTGAATGTGCTACTCTGTGTGACTCGTTTAAAGTTGGTTAAGGTTTTTTTTTATTTTGTGCACATAGTAGAAACAGTGGACTCTTGCAGCTTTTAACATAGTGTTCTGTGTATAGTGAAGGAAAACAAAATGAAGGGCCAGGGAACATTAAGAAGGCAACTAGAACATCGCTGTCCAGTAGAGCTTCCTGTGGAGATGGAATAATTCTAGTTTTGCACTAATACGGTAGCCACTGGCCATATGTGACTTTTGAGTACTTGAAATGTGACAAATGCAACTGAGGAGCTGAATTTTAATTTTATTTACTTTTAATTAAAATTTAAGTGGCCATATATTTAGACAGCTCTGAACTGCAGTAAGTTTAGACTCTATTTGAAACAGTGTTTGATTCAGTAACTGTTGCTGAAATAAATTGAAACTCATACAACAGTAAAAGCTGTGTTACTCAGCAAGTTACCACTGTGAAAGCTCTAGAAATTGTTTGAGTTTCCAGTGCAAATCCTTTTCAAACAGCCGCTGTTTTAATAGCACGTAAAGCATAAAATAGGTTCATAGCAGCGCAACACAGAGCAACATGGAGAAACTACTGTGACCTGGAGTGTCTCCAGTCCAGCGTGCAGGCGAGAGGTCTCTCAGCGTTTTTGCACGCAGGTTAATGATGGTGTAGACGGTCACTTCCTTCTCTGAACATCCTTCCTGGTCACCAGCACCATTGTGGCTCATGTGTGTGGGGCTCTTTTGGCTTAGCTCTCTGTGTGAGTTTGCTCCTTGAGTTCCCAGAGCTGACCCATGAAATGAGTGATATAACTCCTGTTTTGTAGATAGAAAACTGAAGCCTTGACAGGCTGATATGACCTGGCAGAAGGTGCTGCACATGGAAGTGTCAGTTCACGGCTGACATCTGGACGCTTTACTCCTAACAGTGTTCAGTGAACCAGACATCGCTAACGTGGGGGATGGAACCTAGCAACTCATTCTACAAGTATGGTTCAAATATGTTGGTACAGGGCCTTTTGCTTTATGTTCCTGAAGAGATTAGACTCAGATGTGGTGGAGTGCTTTGACAGCCACCGCAGGACAAAGTTGACAGCTCTGGGGTTGGGGAGTGTTGAGGATTTCGGAGGGAAGCCAGTCCTGTGCAGTAGCAGGCTCTGGGTTCGTGCTTTCTCGAGGTGTTCCAGAACTGGCCTGGAGGGAGGCTGCAGTGCACGAGTGGGATTTCTGTCACCTGGAGTATTCTTAGAAGTTGCATTCTATGAAAAGTGGAGCATCTGATGAGCTGTTTACTCGCTGTTTTATCTGACAGCAGTTGAAAGACAAAGCAGAACTGGCAGCGCAGCCGCCTCAGTCAGCACTGCTGCGTTGGGGGCTTGACCTGCAATCTCGCAATCCTGGGCAATAACTCATTTTCAAGAAAGAAAAATTAAGCATTAAGTGATTGAAGCGTCTTGCCCAAGGCGCTACTAGAAAATAAAGGCGCTGGTGCCCAGATGCAGGTCTGCATGGTGTGCAAGTCTGGGCTCCTTCCCACACCCCCGCAGAGAGGGCACTGCTATGTTGGAGTGAAGAGCCACGCGAGACCTCTGTGAGTGGGCAGAGAGGGGCCCGTGGTGCAACACAGTAAAATGTATTTTGGTTATGGGCATTATCTCTAAACTTATGTAAAACATTATAAAAAATGGAAGGACAACAATGAAGTGATGGCCAAAAACATAGAAAAGGATACCTTGCATGTCCTGTGAAATGCAAAGAAATTCTAACGTGTGATTATGAGTTACCTCATGGAAGAAATCAAAAAGGTGAATCTATCTAGAGTTTGTGGTTCTGACTCACAAGAGACTGATGTTCATGCTGAAGGACAAGTGTGATGGGTGGAAGGATAGAGCGCCAAGACCACACTCTAAAGATGTGAACCTATGGGAACTGTCCAGGGAGATGAAAGCATGGAATGAACTGAAGCTTGCGGACTTGTTGAGTAGAAAGAGTCTTTTAGGATTGGTTTTAGAATAAAATAATAAGGCCTGTGGTTGGGGAAGATGACTTGCCGTTCACAGAGCCTCCCTTAACAGGTGGAGACCTCAGCTTTTCCTTTGCTGCCATCAAGTGAGTGGTGTACAGTCCTAGCCACAGTAGTAATCTCTGCTGGCCTGACTGAGCCCTCATCCTTTATGCAGTGTCTCCTGCCACCCTCCTGGGAGAGGCTGTTATCAGCATAGCTGGCCTGGGGTCACACAGCTGGTAGGTGTAAAGCTGGCGTTGGAGTCCAGGTAGTCTCACTCCATAGCCTGCCTCTTTAGCCACCACAGATGTAGAGCAAAGCGAGAATTGTCCAAAGAGGTAAGCTAATAAAGAGGAAAACAGGCTGGGTGCAGTGGCTCATACCTGTAATCCCAGCACTTTGGGACGCCGAGGGGAGTGGATCACGCGTTCAGGAGATCGAGACCATTCTGGCTAACACAGTGAAACCCCGTCTCTACTAAAAATACAAAAAATTCTCTGGGTGTGATGGCACGCACTTGTAGTCCCAGTTACTTGGGAGGCTGAGGCAGGAGAATCCCTTGAATTTAGGAGGTGGAGGTTGCAGTGAGCCGGGATCACGCCACTGCACTCCAGCCTGGGCGACAGAGCGAGACTCCGTCTCAAAAAAAAAAAAAAAAAAAAGGAAAACAATTATGCTGAGTTCCAGTAGTCTCTGGGTCCAGAGAAGTGATGTCTGGCTTCTCAGGAGAGATGCTGATGCTGTCTGAGGGCCTGCCCAGTCTCCGAATGATTCAGAGACTCCAGGGACGGACAGTTAGTGCCCTAATTTTCCCAAGAGGATTCTGAGGGTGACTTCTCTCAACCCAACAGGAGGACCTGGTGCTGTCATCACCAGTTGGAGAGAGGCTGTTTTGTGAGGCTGGGGACCACCTGCTGTGTGTGCCCTCTTACACTGCCATTTGCTGATCGCTTTAGAGCTAGAGGTTGTTTCTAAGAGTGCTTCGTGCTAACTAAAAAACTAATGACATCGTTTTTATAAAACTGATTCATGGTTTGTTTTTTAAAGCAGAAAGCTCTGAAGTCACTCAGTCCCACCACCCAGAAGGACAATTAGGTGACTGCCACTATAGGACCTCTCTAGGCTCGTGTAGATGGACCCATGGATTGGTCAGTAGAAATACCTACATTAAAAGTCTTATCTTTACATAAATTTGCCAAATTATTACTTTTGCTTGAAAGGGAAAGATGTCTAACTTCAGTTGGAAATACTGGTTTCTAAGAGATACTGCTGAGGCTAAGAACATAAAACATGAAAACCGTAAGTGGCTAAGTGCAGCAACATCAGAGTAAAATCTTGATGAAGTCTTGGTTTGCTTGGGCTGTGTAGGTTGGAGGCTCAGCCTTTGTTTCTCCCTCCTGTGGTGCCCGGTGGTGGTGTTTCTGTGTCCATGAATTCTCAGCATCTGTGGTTGTAGTTATGACCACTATTGCCCTTACTGAGGGCCAGGGCCTGTGCTCAGCACTTCCCAGTGTGGATTCATTAAGTCCTCATAACAGCACCATGTGGGGGCAGCTGCGTCCCTATGTCGTACTTGGGACACGATCTGACCCCAGTCACTCGGGCTCCTGAAGGGTCTGCAGTCTCACCTCTGCCTGGGAAACCACGATTTGCAGCATATTCCACAGACCTCATGCTCATCACCAGGAGGCTTCCTGGGACTGCTGTCTGAGGTTTCTAAGTTCCTAACGTGGTTCATGCTTCTGGTGAGTTTCTTTGAGGCTACATACCCAGCATTGCCTCTGGTCAGCTCAGCCCTGTGGTCCCGTGTGGCATCCTGCAGCGTCCTCTGGCTGTGACTCGTGCTGTGCCACCTTGACCTGGCATCCACTGTCCTCCACTGCGTTTTGCAGGTGGGAGCCACTGTTGGTGCCTTTTGTCATGTGTGTTGAATGGTCAGGGTCCCAAATAAGAGCTGATTGGGGTCATCCTCCTTGAATCTGCCATGTGCCTGGGCCACTCTTTGCTTCAGAACCCACGCGTGTTGCCTGTCCTCTCTGGCTTGGAGGGTTGTGTGGAATCAAAGGTGAGACCCAGTCCCCAGGGATGGGCGGTTGCCTTTGATTGCCCAGCTGTCCTGAGCGCCCTCCCTTCCGCACCCAGCTGCTGCCTCGGTTGCTTGCTTGAGGATCTGGATGTAGACTGAGGTCGGCCTTAACGTGGCAGGGAGTTTCTCTTGAGCCTTGGATACTTTGTTAGTGGTCCCATCTTCCTGTGAGTGGGAGCATCCTGCCTGGCCCGGCCTCCCAGGAGTGACCTTAGCTCTCTTAGTATATGGGCTCTGCCTGCCTTGGTCCCCAGCTTGCCACCCTAGTGCACTTGCTTCTTCGCTCTTGTTCCACTCCTTGTCTCTGTCCACCCTGTGCTTTCTTGGTGTGTCCTTACTCGGTGTTTTCTGTGGAGCAGGGCATCCTGGGCTTCCTCTCTGATCCCTGGCTCCTGTGCTCTTCCGTGCTGGGCTCCCTCTTCCTTTCCCTTTTCTGCTGTGGTGCCCTCACACAGCTGGCATGCCACGGATGTCGCTCACCCAAGCCCTTCCTAGTGGTTGCTCACCAAAACACCTCCCACCTCGCCCCCCGGGACCTTCTCCCCTTCCAGGCTGCAGGCAGGCTGAGGGCCTGGCATCTCAGGAGTGCCGAGGCTCAGCAGGAGGCAGTGGGGTCTTTGCTGGCACCTGGGCTCTGCATCCTGACTTTCTGAGGGCTTAGTCCTTTTGGTCCATCTTGAATCTCCTCCAGGCTTCGGACTCTGCTCTGTAGCTGGCCCATGGGGACAGGTACACTCAGGCCTGGTCTTAGACTCCGCTGCTTGGGCTGTGCCGGTGCCCTTGGTGTCCTCTTAGTCCGTCCCACCTGGGGGCCCCGTCCTGCTGTCCCTTGTGACAGAATGCTGTCCCCTTGTCTTTCCACAACTGGCTGCTCATTGCCTTTCCTGTCTCAGCCTCAGTTCCAGCCCCTTGGTATCAGGGAGGCTCTCCTTGACCACCCAACCTAAAGTTCACAGCTGTGGTTACCAGTTTAAATTTCTGCATAGCACCTTTTTGGTTTATTTTGGCTACTTATCTACCCCATCATGCCCCCTGTCCCTCCCATATAAACTCAATGCGAGTAGGGACCGCATCTCATCATCCTGCCCACAGCTCTACTGTCTGTGTCAACCGGCTGCGCTACGCAGAGGCTCATGGTAAATAACTGCAGACCACGAATCCCATCTGCTTGCTGTGCTTTAATATTGGCTTACATATTTGGATCCAGTGAGTTCTTTTCTCTCTCTCCCTCTCTCTCACTCAGTCATACTTACTTTGTGTAATTGGTGATTTCCAGCCTTTTGTATAGTCCTTTCTTGAATAGTTGTTTTCTGTCATCTTGGCGGGGCCTCGGGGTTGACTGTGTGGAAGGCAGGGGCCGCAGAGCTGCAGCTGCTGTCTGGGCTCTCACGGCGCCTGCGAGGTGTAGGCAGGTGCTTTACCTCTGAGCCATCTGTAGAATGGGGTGACGGTGGTCTCATCAGACTCAGTGAAGCGTGTCATACAGTGAATGCCTGGTCACAGCAGGCAGATGATGAATGTCAGCTAATGAGTATTCATCACCAATGAATAGTAACAATTTTTTCTACTAAGGCTATGTAATGTAGCCTCGGAATCCCACTCAGCACAGCCTCCTGGCAGCAGTGCCTTTGAGAGCTGGCATGGTCGAGAGACCCTGGTTGGCCTTACTAGTGTGGTTGGGGTACTTGAGAGAACTCCTTCCTCACATAGCTCTTCTGGTGTTTAGTCTTTGCATCTGGAGGTTTTTCACGATTGTGGGATAGCTTTTTCAGGGGTCTTGCCTTTGGCAGGGCAGGGATGTGTACTGCTGCAGTCTGGGGTATGGGATAACTTTCTAAACTAGACCCAGAACTTGACGGCCGAAGGGGCCTTTTAGCTGTGCGGGGCTAGGAGCTGACACAGGGTCAGCAGCATGAGGTCCTGTGGTGCTGGGTGGCAGAGCCCGGAGGGAGCCCCTGCTGGTGTGACTTTAGTGTAAAGGCTACAGGATCCCAAATTCTTACAGAAGACTTAAGACGGGCACAGTGATGTCTGCTCTTTGACCCTTGCAGTATGAATTAGTAAAACTGAAATGATTATGCTTCCTTTATTAGGATTATGAAAACAATAATGTACTTATTGAAGAAAATGTGGAAAATACAGAAACTACCTATAAGTATTTTTTTATTGTTAACATTTGAGCATATTTCTTGTCACTTTTTTTTTTTTTTTTTTTGAGGCGGAGTCTCGCTCTGTCGCCCGGACTGGAGTGCAGTGGCCCGATCTCAGCTCACTGCAAGCTCCGCCTCCTGGGTTTCCGGCCATTCTCCTGCCTCAGCCTCCCGAGTAGCTGGGACTACAGGCGCCCGCCACCTCGCCCGGCTAGTTTTTGTATTTTTAGTAGAGACGGGGTTTCACCGTGATAGCCAGGATGGTCTCGATCTCCTGACCTCGTGATCTGCCCGTCTCGGCCTCCCAAAGTGCTGGGATTACAGTCTTGAGCCACCGCGCCCGGCCTCTTGTCACTTTTAATGCTGCTTTAAATATGTAGCAAATGTATCATTTTGCATTAAAAAAAATGCTACTGGCATTTCCTCCTGTCCTTAAAAAGCTCTTTTAAACAACTTTAAAATATTGTATAGATAGATGTACACAATTTTCTGAATAATTGGAGTTATAGTTACATCTTTTCACTCTTTAGGAAAGGACTGGCCTATTTCTGTGTTGGGTTCCTTCCTGAGTGTGGTTTCCAGCTCAGGGCTCGGACTTCAAGATGAAGACTTGAGTCCTGGTTGTGTATAGTCTTGGGCCAGTTATCATATGTCTTAGTTTTGTCGTCTGTAAAATGAAAATAGTAGTACTTGCCTCAGAGACTATTTGGGAGGATCTATTGTGAATGTTGGTAATGCGGATATTGTGTAGTGTCCCAGAATATTAATGTTTTTAGCCTCTTGGCTCTTATTCTGTATTGTTGCCCCAAAAGATGATCGCTTATCTTTCATCCAGTGTAAGGATATCTGGAAAGACAAAGTATAGCTGCTTTCATTTCAAAAGTGATCAGCTGCTTGAGCTAGCAAGCAAGGCTTGTGCTAGCTTCCAGGCGCAGTTATGCAGTTTCACAGCAGGCGCTGTTCCCTCGGAGCACCCAGAGGTGCTCTGTGGTCGTCAGCAGTGATGCCGTGGCTGCACTGCCAGATGGGGTGGCAGGTGGACTAGAACAGATGTGGCTCAGGAAGTGCCTTCTTCTTGGCCTCTCCTTAATCTCTTTCAGAGACTGTGGGTCCTTGATTGCGCTGTGGGTTGCTTCAGACCTCCAGTATTAGGAGACTGAACCCCTTGGTTTTTTTTTGTTTTTTGTTTTGTGCTGAGCTGGGTTGAGGACATGTTAAGCAGGTGGGGTGCCTCCCCTGGGTTTGCTCCTGGTGGTTCCTGTGGTGTGGGGTGGTTCTGAGTAGTTCTGGCCCCACTGCTGGGGTATCTGCCGACTCAGTTTGTGAGATGTGGAGCTTCATCCTGGTCTGGTGCCTCATTTTCTTCTTTAGCAGTGGGCTTAGAACCAATGCAGATTCCCAAGTTAAGTATTTTTCCAGTGGCTTAATTATTACAAGTTTCTGGTACCTAAGCCCTTTCTTTCTTTCTGTTCTGAGGGGAAGAGGAGATTATGGTGTTTCTCCCCCCTCCGAGTGGCCCCAGGACCTTTACATGGCATTTGCAGTGTGCTTGGGTTTGCTCTACCGGGGTGAAAGAGTATCGTGCCCCCCAGCACGCACAAAGGCACCTCTGCTCACCCTCCGGTGAGGTTCTGACTGGCCCTGGGACATCACCTGCTCCAGGATCCTATGTGGCTCATCCCAGGAGAGATGTGGGAGGGAAGGGGAAAAAAGGCTTACACTTGTCGAGTGGAATTCCTGTAGATCTGAGTTCCACATTGATTCCTAAGCTTCAGAGCCCTCCTGCCCTGGCTGTTTTGTGAATGTTAGGAAGTCTTAACCTTTTTAACCAAGTTAACATTGGCTGTCTCAGGAGGCTCACAGCTCCTGCTCCTCCTCCAGGGGAGTGCGCCCTCCTCTTCTGTCGGTAGCTGTCAGGTGTCCCTTCCCTCTGCAGCAGATTCTCCTGGGTCCTTGCCTGGCGTTCTCCTTACACGTGAGCCTGCAGCTTCATTCACAGCCCCTGTGTAGAAAGACAGGCACATCGATAGGTCCCTCCCTGCCCAGAGTGGGTGGAACTGAGGCAGACACTAAAAGCAGCTGACTGGCAGCCCTGGAAACACGAAGGATTGCATTTATAGTTTCAGTCCTTTTCCTTCTTTCGAGCCTTGATTTAAAAGAGAAAAAAAAAAAAGCCTTGAAGGCCTGCTTCTGGGTTTTCTAATTTGTGCAGGTATTAGTTGCCTTGTAATGTAATTAAAAATAAATAAAAATGATTTATAATTAGCTCATTAACTGTATCAGTAAATGGATGCTTTAAAGAGGATCATTGATCCCTCAAAATAGAAGCAATGCAGTCATTCCCTCATTATGCTGTACTTGAGATTTGCTCTAGCAACCCACTCTTCCTGAAGTTAAATATTAATCCAGACCCTATCAGTGCAGCGTAGTAGTGTCTGAATCAGTTGTGGTGTTGGTGTAATAGCATCAAAGCATGTTACAAAATCTACAAAATTGCAGTGGTTAACTCCAAATATTTTCACTAAGACATTGTTTTTTTGGGCAAAAATACATAGTGAACATTGTGGAGCTGAGGTAAGGAACTTCAATTTCTGAGAAACCACCCGTTTTAAGGGTTTTGAAGGAAGAGTTGGAGAAAAAGAGGGAGAGACTAAATTAATCGTGAGTTTCCAGTATTTTCTGTCGCATTTTACGTTTTAGTGGAAAAGACTGGGAACTGAACTCACATGCACTTTTTCCCTAGCATTCAGGATTGATGAGATTTAACGGGGTGTTAAAGGTAAACTGAGGCACATAATTAACATGGACAGAACTATATACCTGAGTGTCGAGAGTTGTGAAATTTCAGTGAGTTGGGAAGACTGGAAGCGCCCATTCTTCAGAGTGCAGCTCCTCATATTCAGTGGGTTTAAGGTGCTGAAGCCTTTTTTTGTTTTTTGAAATGGGGTCTTGCACTGACAGACTGGAGTGCAGTGGTGCAATCACCACTCATTGTAGCTTTGAATCCTGGGCTCAGCCTATCCTCCCACATCAGCCTCCTGACTAGCTGGGACTGCAGACCTGGGCCAACACTCCTGGCCTGAAACTTCTTGTATCCAGATGGGAGGAGGGCGTGTTCGTTTTTTTTGACATTTCCTTTCCCTTAAACATTGAATGACCTTTGACCATCACTTTGCTTCAAAGAAGCTACTGAATTTAAAGTCTAGGAGAACGTCCTGGGCAAGCAAACCCATAGTATGTTCCTGTATGTTCCCCACTCAGAGACCTGAGTTATGAAGTGTGTGGTGTGCTTCTTCCAGCCCCACTGTTCTTTCTGAAGTGTTTTATTTTACATAGGCTGTCCTGGCTTCAGGGCTGTGACCTTTGCCTTTGTGCCCCTTAGTTCATTTGTCCTTTACCTACTGCAGTGCAGTGCAGCTGCCTGTCCTTGGGTAGACTACAAAGAAGTCACTTTTGAACAACTTAGAAATTGTGTCTTGTGGGGAAGGCAGGGCAGAGCCTTGGGGCTGAGATGGAGGAGGAGCCAGCTCTGCCCTGGGAGGGATACGAAGCACCCTCTCTCCGCGAGGCAGGGGACGGGTGGAGTTGCTTCACCTCTTTGGCCCCAGCTTCAAAACCAGCCAGTCCTCCCTGGCTTTGGCTTTAATTCAAATTTGGACAAACTTGAAAACCAGTTAATCCCATTAGTTCAGCTTCTAAAGCCGCAAATCATGCCCTGAAATGGGTCATCTGTTTTCATCAATAGCTTTATTAGCTATGGAATAATATAGTTTTGTTCTCTAACTGTAGGATCCTTCTTTTGCTCTTAAAATAGCTCAGTAAGTTGGGTCTCATAAATACACACAGCAAGCATATACCAGGCAACTAAAATACGAAAACCTTGCTGATCTTGCTTTTTAGTACTAAAAGCAGAAAATCGGGAATTTACTAAATGGAGAAGTCAGTCAGTACCTTTTGATGGGTTTGGACTCTTGCAAGGTAGTGATTGTAAACAAGAGTGATATTTTGTTGTTTTTCAGTGAACTTTATTCTCTAATTTTTAGTAAAGCACACTAGGAAATAATGCTTCAGAATTCTGTTTTCTAGTAGTTTCCTGATTAAAATGAAAATTCACTAAAAAAAAAAAACTCTGCTGTCACCATTTCCTTTTTTCTTAAGATAACCAGGAAATGAATCATTCAGGGTTTGCTCCATGGTGATGGGTCAGGAAGCTGCCCCTGCTCTGTGTGGGGCAGGAGCCTTGCTGATGTCCCAGGATTTCACTTCGTGGAGACAAGCATCAGAGGCTTGCTTCATTTATAGATCCTACTTCTTTTCTACACCACAGCCAACTCAAAATGGTGACAAAATCTAAGACGAGGCTAGAAGTCACCACAGAGCAGTTGGAAGCTCTGGCCCTGGTTCTGGGGGCCGTGTTCCTGGAGTTGTGTCCTTTGGCCCCACCTCAGTTTGTCGGTTCAGCTCCTCAGCTGAGGATGAGATTTGTATCATAAAGGAGTTTCCTGGGCCACTCACAGCCCCCAGCTGGAGAGTGCCAGCCTAATGTGTCAGGAGTAGGGGGCGAGGCCAGAGGGCTATGTGCCAGCTCCTTCCCTAAGAAGCCTCCTGGGAAAGCCCTCCCAGGCACTTCCCAGGTCTCACTGGCCACCTGAGGCTGCAGGGGAGGGTGCGCAGGCCACCTCTCAGCTGGCACTGCTTCCAGCTGACATGCCGCCAGCCTTTCTCATGGGGAGGGGGATGATGGCATGCCGGGGGGGGGGGCAGCAGGGCCTTGGGGCTGCCTCGGGCTGTCAGTGTGTCCTACTGGTTCTGAGATGCCACCTCTGTGATCCACTGCAGAGGGATATATTCTATTATGGTCGATGCATAGCAATTTCTTCGATTTAGAGACGGAACACTAGTGAGCAGAACTGAAATTGAGCTCTTAAAAGATTTTGATGACTGGTTTGTGGATAGCAGACTTTAGTGTGGTTTTTATGCAGACGTCCTGCCAGTTGTAAATTCCCTGGAGGTTTGGTATGTGAGAACATAAGACTAAACTTATTCTATTTTGTTGAGAAGAAATGATTAAAACTTTTCATTGATGTACTTCAGTAACAGACTTTTGGAGAATTGAAGCAGTGGGTATATGCAGCATTTGAAGTCATAGATGAGTAAAGGAGGTATGTCGTAGTTGGCACTGGTGGCATGGCCTGTGGTCAGCAAGGCTTTTCTGTGAAGGTATGTGCACAGCTGTCTAAGGCAGTGAAAAGTCCTGGCAATGTTAGTATTGAATGAGATAATCCAAAACGCTTAGTGACTGTTTACATTTTTAAAGGGCTAGTTGGCCATTTAAATGGTATCTGCTAACAGATCAAATTATTCAGTGCAGAGGTAAAATATTTTCAGAATGTTAATTTTAGATGTCATTTTATAGAGAATGTATATGAGCAATGACAAGGTCAGCAAAATATCTTAGCAAAACTTGATTGATTCATTCCATGCACAGGCATGCGCTGTTCTGGGCACCGGAGATGGAGCGATGAGCCATTGCGTCCATTCACAGATGGCCTCCAGGATCGTGCGCTTGCAGGGAGGCCACTGGGTGGGCACGGCTGGGCAGTGCCCTCGTGGGTTTTGTTGGGCTGCTTCTACTGCGCACTTTTTCTCAGTCTGGTCAGTGTTCCACCTCGCTGCCTGGCCCCCACCCCTCGCCCTCTGAGGGCCTCACAAAGAGCCAAGCGGAAGGCAGGCTGGGGACTTCCCAGGTCAGCCCAGAGGTCTTCATGATGATGGTTGGTACTGTCCCGTGGCCACCATCAGTCTCACACTGCCTCGTGGGCAGTCCTGTCATCGTGCGGCACCTTGCTGGTGCCCGCTCTCGAAGAAGGGCCAGTGGGGCGCTTCGCCAGAGCTTTCTTGTCTGACTCCCTTATCCAAGAGGCATGGATGGCCAGGCCCCCGGCTGTGTCCTTTCTGTTCTGAAAAGGCAAAACAAAATTGTTCTTGGCTCTTATTATCTAATATTTGTTACAACAGTTGCTCACTTTTAGGTCCATTTTATTACAGATTTCAGACAGGTGTGGTTATTAGTGCCCCTTATTGTTTGGACACAATGCCAAGGTCAGGAGGCCCCGTGTTCCGCTGAGCCCCCCTTCTGCTAGGAGCATGGGCAGGCCACGCCTCGCCATTAATCTCTCCTGTTTTAGGGGAGGAATACCAGGCCACCCCCTCTTCTCTCTGTGCAAGGGAACAGACATTTGACAAAAACGGATGCCGTGTTACGCTGATTTGGTGTGTCTGAGGCAGATTGCAGCAGGTGTTATCTCAGTGCTCTTCCTTTCCTGGAGTGTAGAGCATGTCCTGATAGGAGGGGATGCCCCTGAGGGTGGTGAATGTGGCTGCACAGGTCCTGAAAGCTATTTGATGTTGCCGTTACTTCAGGTAGAACTTAAAGTTGACAGTACATTCTACTCTGCAGGCAGAAACCTGGAGTGGCATTTGGACAAACTGGAATGCCCTGTTTACAGTATGCTTTAATGAGTTAAATCTGGGGGATGTGGAGAGCATTTTAGCAGCCTAGCTTTGGCATGCTTCCATGACTTTGGGCCAATTATTGAATAATTCCAAGCCTGCATCTTTGTTAGAATCTCTGAATTTCTCCTGTTATCCTCAGAACGGGACTGTGAGGTACGGAGGCCACGTGGTGTAGTGGTTTAGGTGGACAGACTTCCCCATGCTGTTCTCAGGGATAGCCCAGGACTGGGCCTAGCTCTCTGCAGTGACAGTGATAGTGACTGGTGAAGGTGCAGGGATCCACCCAGACGCTCTTGCTGATGGAGAGAGGCTGGCCTGTGGCTCTTCCCTGGGGTGGATATTAACCTGCTAACGTGCAATATCTAGTCCTGCTTACATTACTAAGTGGTAGGAAATTTTAGGTAACACCTCAGACTTTAAAGTGGCCTACTGAGCTGGTAGAAAAGATAGTTAAATGCCTAGTATGTAGTTGGTGCTCAGTAATTGTTGAAAAGATAGAAGCTTTACTTCAAAGCTCTTGTAGTTTGTTCAGTTTGGAAAAAATATTTTAATGTTGGGATCTATTAACAGCTGGACTGGTGGCTGTCTGAATTGGGACCATGGTTAGGGTGACGTGTTTTCTTACTTTTTTTTTTGGGTGAGACAGTCTTGCTCTGTTGCCCAGGCTGGAGTGCAGTGGCGGAATCTCGGCCCACTGCAGCCTCTGCCTCCCGGGTTCAAGTGATTCTCCTGCCTCAGTCTCCCGGGTAGCTGGGACTACAAGCTCGTGCCACCACGCCCAGCTAATTTTTTTTCTATTTTTAGTAGAGACGGGTTTTCACCATTTTAGCCAGGATGGTCTCAATTTCCTGAACTCGTGATCCACCCACCTCAGCCACCCAAAGTGCTGGGATTACAGGCGTGAGCCACCGCATCCAGACACATGTTTTTTTAAATTAAATGTGATAGATAAAATTAGGCTGCAGGGATGGCCTGATTTGCAGGTGCTTCATGAGCAAGGGTGCCCAGCATTTATTTGCTGCTACTGGAGTCTCGTGTGTGCTTGCAGCCTAGCCTTAAACCCTCTGTGGGTGGTTTGGAATGCTTACTCCAAATGACTTTTTTGGCAGGGTGGAAAGTGGCGATACTTCAGGTGAGAGACAGTTGAAATTAACTTTACACAAGAACCAAACTGTAGGCTGACGCGGGGCTACTCACCTTTGGACTCACCCCGGCGGGTCCTGTAAGAGGTGCTACGTGCTTCCACTTTGCCAGCTGTTCGTTGGCCCTGTTTTGTCTTCTGCTGTTTGCCTGATTAGTGAAACTTAGAATGGAAACAGGCGAGTTTGATTTGTTATAATTCCTAGGAGTCATAGAATGGAAGCAGGTGAGTTTGATTTGTTATAATTCCTGGGATTGGATAATTTGCTTTCCCCTCTCTCCATCTTTAATTAATGTCTTAAAGGAAAAGAGGACGACAGCACTTTTCCTGCAGTCATCGGTGTAGGCTTCAGCCTTAACTCATGACATAGGCTTGTGCCACTGACCACAGGGCTGACCTTAGCTCTTGGAGCCCATGGGGTGACAGGACATCAGCACCTTTGAGGTGGCGGCATGAGGCGTCTTCCAGGCCTTGCTCCTAGTGCTTGAAAACACTGCTTTAGTTTTTTGTTAAGAGAGACAGAGGCCCTACTTACTCCTATCCCACACGCATCTGGCTGTTGACCTCCTTGTTGGCCTCTTAAGGAGAGAATACTTGAGTATTGAATTAGATCAGCTTTTCTGCCTCCAGGGACCCTGTTTCTCTCTGCTGAGACTGGCAGATGGAACCTGGATTTAGTGGATGGTCACCAGGTAGCTTGGGCAGACCTGGGCCGCCGGGCCCCTGAGGACTCACATACCTTTTTTCCTGTTCACGTGTTCCTTCCCCACCCCTTGGCCCATTCTCAGTCCCTCCCATCCTCCTTAGCTGAAGCACTCAGGGAGGTGCTGATGGGGCCTTGGGACATGCACTGGAGCTGGGTTCCACCCTCAGACCTGTGCCTGACTGTGCCACATTCGTTGGAAAGCTGCTTTCACACTTTCTGGATGGAATTCTCTCATTTTTTTCACTGCAGAGTCACTGAGATGATTTGTTTTTGGATAAGTGTTTAAAGGCCAGTTGTAAATTTATTGATACTTGGAATTGACAAAATTCACTTGTTTAGTGTTGCTAAGTAATGCTGTGTAAGTTTGTTGAACACAGAGTTTTCATTTTACACTTTCAGAGGAGAAATGAAACTGAATTTCATGGCCAGAAATATGTTTGAGTGTCATCCTGATGTAAGAACAGAACAGAAAGCGTGGTGACGTTTCATTGTAACTCTAGTATGTTTTCTCTTTTGTCCATTAGACTACATGAGGAAATAATTGACTTTTATAACTTCATGTCCCCTTGTCCTGAAGAAGCAGCTATGAGAAGAGAGGTGGTGAAACGGATCGAAACTGTTGTTAAAGACCTTTGGCCGATGGCTGATGTGAGTATGTTCTTTGGGGTTCTGTGCTGCAAGTCATGTGCGAGTGAATTTAAACACCCTGTGGTGATGGGTCGGCTGGATCCACACAGACCTTTTCCCGTTGGCCCGAGGCAGCCGTTCTCCACGTGTGCTTTGAGAAGGCCAGGTCGCCTGGAATGCTAGGAATGCATGGCCCCTGGCCCGCCTGCACCTGCTGCCGTGGACACCTGCGGTGGCCGCAGGTCTGTGGGACGCTGGCACACACTCAAGTGCGAGGACCATCGGCTGAGGGATTTTTTTTTTTTGGAGCGGGGCGAGTGGTGTGATTGTTTCTGTTAAGTTCACCTTAAATTTAGAAATTTCACCCTGTCACCCACCCCTGCTTCCCCACCACCACACATGGTAGCATATAATGCGTTCATTTTTGTAAAACTTGGAAGTGTTCCCTCATCACACACCACTCTTGCGGTGAAGGAACAAGTGTTTTTTGATATGTGGAGAGGGGCCTTCTGGAATGCTTGGTGCAGGCGGTGTGAAGCCTGCCCCTGGCTGGCTCTGCTCAGCAGCCTTCCCTGCTGCTGGCTGGGCTCAGTGGACCAGCAGGGCCGGCCATGCTCTAGCTGTGAGGGGCATGTGTGCTCTTGGGCGGTGGGCAAGGACGACCCAGTTTTCTGCTCCTCTTTAAAAATGATACATATTTTTGGCTTTAAACTTCAGAGCCCTAGGACAAAGCCCTGCCCCAGTGCCTTAGCTGTGGGTTTAAGAAGAGGTTGAAGGGTTCAAAGCTAGCTCTGGAAAGTCCTCAGCTTTGAAGGGTTGTAGGGTGAAGACAAAACTTGTTTCACCTCTTAACTTAATTTTGAGTTTTTAAACATTCCTTTTTGGGGCACGTCTTTAACTTAAAGGGAATTTTCTGGTTAATTGTTACACAGTCCCCTCCGTCAGTTTCCAAGGTAGTTTTATTTTCTACCCAAGGGTATAGTGAGGGCTTTCTTGTAGGAAGAAGTAATGGTAGTGTGACTGCTTGGTTTGTGGTATACATTTTAAGGCAACCACTATTTCTTTCAGGTACAGATATTTGGCAGCTTTAGTACAGGTCTCTATCTTCCAACTAGGTGAGTACCAGACTGCATGGCATGGGCTAGTGTCTGTGCTTATTTAGGGGCTGGGATGGTGTCTGGGCAATATTAAGGACTACAAATAGATTCTTTGTAATTGAGTCTAAGGCGAAAAAGGCCAGCTGAAGGAAAAGACTGTGGTTACAGAAGGAAATTGGCAGAAAGATTTAATTTAGTGTTATGATGAATTCATTGCTTTGCATTTTGCCTCACACTTAATTTGTTGGGGTGCAAAAATGCTGGATGCTGGAAACGTGAAGAAGACAGGTGGGAGGACTGTGGGAAGTAAACGCAGTAGAAAACATTCTGCTGATACTTTAGGACATGTGTTTGAAAAATTGATCTTATGTTTCAATGAAGATTCAAGCAAAATTCTCTTTAAATAGTATTTTCTAAGGATTTTTACCTGATAGGAAAATGTCAAACAAGTTTGCATTCTAAAATGTAAACTAGTATTTTCTCATTAAGGATTGATATCTAGATAAATTTCCTGTGCACTGTCTCATTAAAAGTTTACCTTCTATTAACCCACTGCTAGTTAGCATTTGGAGGCTGAAGAGGCTATAATCTCAGGATTTGGGGGTTGATGTTAGCAGGGCCAATGGGTAATTGAACAGGTTCGGGTATCCAGGAATCCGTGAGTCCGCAGGAGTGATCCAGTGTAGGTAGTGCCAGAGTAGGTGCTGGGAGAGCGGGGCCTCAGCCTGGTTTGGGGGCAGGCGTTTTCATCTGAATCCCCTCACATACCTAGTGCTCTTGGGAGAATCATTTAACCTTCTTGCTTTCCGTCTTATGGAAGTCTTCCCTTCAGTTCAGCGAGGACTTGCTGTAGTTTATGAACTGCATTTCACTTCCTTAGGGGCCATAGGCTGGTGGGATTGTGTCTTGGCCTTTGGGGGAGACGCAGGCACACGTGTGGTGGTGCTTATCCTCCCCACACGAGTGTGTAGGCTGTGGTAAGGGGAGCAGTGGCTGACGTGCGTTTTCTTCTGTCAGCGACATAGACCTGGTGGTCTTCGGGAAATGGGAGCGTCCTCCTTTACAGCTGCTGGAGCAAGCCTTGCGGAAGCACAACGTGGCTGAGCCGTGTTCCATCAAAGTCCTTGACAAGGCTACGGTGAGTGCCTGGCTTTGGCCCCCCTGACTGGGCAGGAGCCTCGTCACACCCCAGGTGGTTACAGGATACGCTTGCGTCACGAGCTTGTGGTATTTTACACAGTTACTGGCTATGGTTTCAAAGATTAATCTGCTCTGGTATAGACAAGTGTTTTGTTTCTGTTTTATAGTCATGATCACTAACTGAGAACATGTTTAGTGAGTCTGAACTTTTGGGATTTGTGAGCCCATTAAACTGTTCTTGGAATGAAAATAGATGATTGTGTCTACTCGTGTTAGGATGAATAGGAAAGGAGAGTCATATCTGAAAGTGGACACTGACATTCAAGTGCTGCCCATTTTGGAGTGTTTGGCTCAATAATTAAATCATGGTTTTTATGATTACCATTTGCTACGTTAAATTCAAGAGGAACAACTTAGCTTTTCCTTTCGTTGTTCCAAAATATATACATATATGAAAAGCCTCTTTGGGGGAAGTGTGAAGATGAGACTGTTCCTGGTGTGTACTTGTTAAAGTTTATGTCAGTTCAAGATTCTAAGCCCCCAGTGACTGAGGTGCTTGCCTGTCGTGTGACAGTTCTTAGCTCACCTGTGTGACTGGCTAGCATTTCATTTTTACATTTGTGTGTCAACATATGTGGTGTGTGATTAACATCCTCCTAGTGTTTAGCAGAGTGTCAGTTAAGGCGGGAGCTTCCTCCTGCCTGTGCGGTGGTAGGGGAGGGGGCAATCACGTGTTTCGCAGGTGATTCATTGTCGGGTGCTTTTGATTGGGGCTGGGGGCAAGTTTTAAAACGTGATATATGCACTGAAAAGTGCACATGTACCAGGTGCACCTCTTGGTGAAAGTTAACGAAGTACACGTGCTCACGTCATTGTCATGTGGACCAGAGAGAGCAGGCAGCACCAGAGGCTCCCTCCAGGCCCAGGTTCCAAAAGGGGCTGTTGGCTCTTCTCATGAGCACGAGACAAGCCCTGGCTGGCCACTTTCTCAAATGCTTACGGGCCTTATTGCACTTAGCTCTCCCAGCCACTCTCATCAGCAGACGCTGTTGCTCTTCTCATTTTACAGGTGAGGAAACAGGTGCAGAGAGGTGAGGTAGTTAGTCCAAGGTGGGTTGGCGGCGGTGCGAGGCAGCACCTGCATTTAGCCCAGGCCGCTGTTGTCTGCTGCTCCTCTGTGAGTGCCAAGGGGCAGCGGGGAGGTGGATGGGAATCCTGACCAGGCGACCAGCTTTGGAGTGGAGAACTAAGGTGCAGTTGTCCTGAGGACGCACAGTAGGTTGGTTGAGCAGTTGTTGCAGTAACTGCTTAGTCCCAGTGACCTCATTACTGTTGCATATTGGCTACTAAGTACCTCTTACTCTGTTGCCTGAAGGCCAGTGTAGACTGTAGGGAGAGCCTGGAGCCTGCCACTGCTCCTTTCCAGGGAAAGTCCTCACCGTGCAGCCGGTCTGTCATGGGCACGAGAGCCCCGGGGCGAGGGCTGAGTTTAAGGTGAAAGCTTGTCTGTTTGGAAGGACAACCCAAAACTGAATGTTCCAGTGTTACTCCTCACCTCCGGATTTGGGGTTCCTGCGGTGAGTGAGTGTGTGCAAGAGTAGGGCAGGAGAATGCCAGGAGGATTGTGGGGAGGAGTCCATGAGATGGAAAGGAAGCTGCTTCCTGAACTCTGGGTGTCGGGGAACGCATAGCCATCGAGTGTTGACTTCTTCCAAAGCAGTTTCTGATGAGTTCTTTGGGAAAGTATTTTGTTTCTCTGCCTTCTTGAAAGGTACTGGCCCCCAGAGCTTACCCTGTCTGGTGGTTGCAGTGGCGTCCAGGCGACTCTGGACCCACTGGCCTGTCCTCACACGCTGAATCCTTGGTGGTTTGCCCTCAAGTGTAGACATTAAAGCCCAGAATAGGGGTGTACTGAATGCCCTGTCCCTGTGTTGCCTTTCACTGGTGTTTAAACCTTCCATCACACCCTGATGGTTTTGGTTAAAGGAACTCCGTTTTTAATGCTTCAAGGCTGAAGGAAACCAAACATTGTCTTTTTTTTTTGGAGGAACACAGTTTCACTGGTGGGGTGGGCGGTAGGGCATGAGTATGGCCTGGACAGTTGCTTAGGCAGCTTTTGAGTGCCATTTGGTGACAGTTCTTGTTGGGGAGAGTATTTCTAAAATAGCCCTTTATTTGCTGAATCTTTTAGGTGAAAGTTTTTTTTGGTAAAGTTATCTTAAAGAATGAAAACCCAAAGTAGATAAACAATATCAGTATTGTTTGGAGAAACAATATCAGTATAACGTACAATTTAAAAAATGGCTTTGAAGTTACATTAAATTATTTCAAAAATTCGACCAAATAGAAGTCGGGAGCCAAGCACCTCTCCCCATCCCAGCATATAGGGTGGGCGTGGCAGAGACTAACTCATCGTGTTCCCTGTTGGCTCCCTCCCCTCACTTCTCTTTGATGCTTGGTCACCTCTAGTGCTGATCCAGGGCTGCAGGGGCTGGACAGAACGTGGGCCTTGCTGTGAGGGGCTGGGGCCTGGGAGTTGTCCTGGATTCAGGGACTACTGATGCTGACAATGTTCTCTGACCCCCTTTCATTACTAAGAAAAAACACCAAACCTCTGTACAGTTTTGGCAGCATTTTGATGCCTGGCTGTGGAGAGTCCTGCATATTAAAGCAGTTTTTAAAATGAAATCTTTACAGGTGCCAATAATAAAGCTCACAGATCAGGAGACTGAAGTGAAAGTTGACATCAGCTTTAACATGGAGACGGGCGTCCGGGCAGCAGAGTTCATCAAGAATTACATGAAGGTACTGTGCTTGGTGACCTAGTGCGGCGAAAGTGCGGGACTGGAGTGCTTATGCTAGGCGGCGTTTCTCCTACAGATGTTTACAGCTGTCAGCTGCACACAGGAGTCTTTCGTAATACAGACTACGCTTACATTATTTTTCCTACAATATTATTTCCAGAGATACTTTGAAGTTACATAGCTGTTTTTAAAATTTGCTTTTCTTGAGTAACCATTTTATAAAGTTGACAATTATTTTAGAGGGCTTTGTTAAAATGTTCTTTCTAGTTATTACAGAGACTCTTCTAGCTCAGCGTGCCTCATTCGCAGGTTTTGGCCAAGGGTCCAGTGGAAGTTGATAAATCATGAGGTGTCTTAGATATACTCACTTTGGATGGTCTCAGTGCCTGAGGATGGGCAGAGAGACTTGGTTGAGCTGACATATTTGGGACTCTGACCATGTTCGTGGTCTTAAACGGGTGGTCGTGACCTTCTGTTACAGTAGAGGACGTGCATTCCTTAGCAGGGGCAGATCCACCCCTGGGTGGTCGTGACTTACTTCCTGTTACTGTAGAGACTGTGCAGTCCTTAGCAGGGGCAAATCCTGTTACAGTAAAGGCCATTGCAGTCCTTAGCAGGGGCGAGTCCACCCCTGCAATCTGGTCCCGTCTTGTTCCATTTTCAAGGGCCTTGCCCTTCAGGTTCCCTCTTCCCCCTTGTCATCTGGTCTGAAGGAGCATGTCTGCCCCCAGCACAACACGGACAGCAGCAGCCAGGCTTTCCCTCCCTCCTGTCATCTCCTGCCGCTCTGCCTTCCTTGCCACCCTCACTCTGCTCTCCTGCTCCGGAGACCCCCACTGTCCTCACGGCCTGCGTAGCAAGCATATAAATACTCCAGCGAATGCGCTGGTTTCTCCTTGAGTTCCTTTGCGCCTGTGGACTCTTCATGGTGGGGGTGCACCCCTGCTGAGTCATAACCGAGGGAGAGCTCCACAGTGTCGATTTTCACAAGCCCCTCAGGAAATTAATTCTTAGCGTCTCCCAACCAAAGTTTGAGACTTACTGACTGAGAGTCTTCAGATGGGCAAGAGGATGGAGGAAACTTTCCTTTCTGTCTTGTGTAATTTGCTATGTGAAATCTCTTTGAAAGTATGGTAATTACTCAGTAAATCTTTTTCTTTTGGAATTTACAGAAATATTCGTTGCTGCCTTACTTGATTTTAGTATTGAAACAGTTCCTTCTGCAGAGGGACCTGAATGAAGTTTTTACAGGTGGAATTAGCTCATACAGCCTAATTTTAATGGCCATTAGCTTTCTACAGGTACGTATGCTTTCTTGAGACCGTTTCTGTTGAGACATGTGTAAGACTAGACTCTTCCAACCAGTTGTCTTGTGGGTTCCCGCAGCCTTTGCTCTCCTTTTACTATATTGTTTCATTTTGTTAGAGGCTGATTTCTGATTCTTATATTAAAACCCTCTTGATCAATGCACCTTTCTGGAGGCTTCTTTGTATCTCATTTTGTACTGGGTGTAACTGTTAGTGTGGGGGTGCCCATCTGGTTCTGTGAGTCCAGTGCACATCAGTGCAAGCTCAAGGAGTTCTCTGTATTCAGAAATGTCCATTTCATGGTAAACAATAAACATTTCTTGATGCTTGCCTGTGATTTATATTGAAAAAAATTGTCTCAGAATAAAGTTTGGTACCATATATGAGAAAAGGATTTACAAGAGAGCTTTCTCAATTGATGAAACCTCATTATTTTGTCTGAAATTATATGTGGTCCTTATTTTGTTGAGTAATGTGGAAAATCTATCAATAGAAAACAGATGTGTTTTAAAAAGTATCGTTAAATGCTGTGATGTATTGATAAACTGTACTTACACTTTTTAAACATTTAAAATCATCTCTAATTGAAACAGTATTCTGTTTATATTTTCTTGAGTGAAGAATTCTGTTCTTTACAAAATCTTGCCTATATAATTTAGCTGTACAACTGTATTTGTCCATGTGTACCATTCATGTTGTGTTTGTGATTGTGCTGAGCGAGCCGTTTCTGTGCATGATTTGGTAATGTTCTCACTGCCATTAATGCTATGATAGGAGAACCACTGGGTAACCAGCTGTGATGATCGCAGCTTCCTTGGTCTGTCTCTGCAGAGATGCTTTAAGAGTAGTGAAAATGGAATTCCATGTCTGTTTTCTTACAGTTCAAGTCACACTGTCCTGTTTTCACTTTCCCCTCTGAGATGTGGCCCTTAGTGTATAGCCTTTCTTCCATAGTTTTTGGACATTATTTTGAACTAAACATGGGCCTCTGTTCTTTACTAATATACTCCTGACTTGCACTATTTTCATGGCCTTGTAGTAACAATAGCTACTTAATACTTTGATCATGCATGTGCCATGTGTGCCTGGGCCCAGGGCCTCCTGCCACCCCCTCAGGGGGTCCTTTCAGTGATCCTGTGACCCCACAGGAGGCCACCATAGCATGAGTGGGATTCCTGTGTTCACTGCCACATCCCTGTGCCTTGTCCAGTGCCCAGAGCTTGTCCTGCCTCAGTGGTGTGACTGTGGCAACATCTGAGTTTGTTGACTGAGTGAGGGGAGGAGGCCCACCCTGCCACTGGCCAGGCTCTTGGATATGTGATTTTGGCTAAAAGACAAGGCATAAGGAAGGGAATAAAGGTGAGGCCAGAATTGGAATCCTCCTCTTGTGTGGTAGAAATATGCAGAGAACTCCGGGATTCTTCTGAACCTTAAAAACATTTGTATGCTTTCGAGCTGCAGCTCCTCCTGGCACTCTGTGTTATAAATAGATTCAAGCACCATGCTTCTCTGAGGGTTTCTCTCCTGTGCCCTTGTCCATCCCTTTCTGGTTGGCACTGTCCGATAGAATTCTCTGTGATGGTGACGGCCACTTCTGCGTGGTCCGGCAAGGGGCTTGGTGCCACATGTGGCTACTGAGTATTGCAGTGTGGCCTGTGAGAGCAACAAGCTGGATTTTTAATTAATTTGTTTTAGTTCATTTAAATAGACATGTGGGCAATGCAGGTCTGGACAGCTGAGAATTAGGACTCTCAGGAGGTGTGGTGGACAGTGGTTTAGTTCAGAACAAGCCCAGTGCCTGCTTTTGAAGACGATATGGCATTGAACTGAGAGTGGTGCTCATCTGTGTGCGAGCAGAATGGAAGCTTGCTATAAATATTATGATGTAATACTGATGACCTATACTTAGCTGAAATCAGTCATTTCACTTTCTGGTTTTATGTGATACCGCCATACTGTTCAGTCTAACAGTGACCCCTGTTGGTTGTACTTCAGCATAATGAAATTAGGACGATGAGAATCTGAAATTACATCTACCATCCAGGCAACTAAGTTATGCAGAATATAGTCAACTTATTTGCCAATATTTGGTTAATCATGTATCTGTGTTTGCAGGAAGTTTGCTGTATGGATTAACAATTCTAAAAATTAAACGACAATAAAATTCAGATTAGTACATTGTATTCCTTTTAACACTCCTCATTGAAGAGGCTGCTGTTCAGGCTTCCTCGTGGTGCTGGTGAGTGAGCAGGTGCCTCTCACTGGTATTGCCTTGAAGAGGCTGCTAGACGGCAGACTTCGTTGCATCCTGTTTTCTTTAGAACATGCCCTGAATCCATACAAATTGTGGGTGCATTGCTTTTACAGTTGCATCCAAGAATTGATGCCCGGAGAGCTGATGAAAACCTTGGAATGCTTCTTGTAGAATTTTTTGAACTCTATGGGAGAAATTTTAATTACTTGAAAACCGGTATTAGAATCAAAGAAGGAGGTGCCTATATCGCCAAAGAGGAGATCATGAAAGCCATGACCAGCGGGTACAGACCGTCGATGCTGTGCATTGAGGACCCCCTGCTGCCAGGTAAGGGCTCCCCGACCTCCACTGCTGGGAGCTAGGCCAGCCTCGGGGGGTGAGGGGGAGGTGCGGGGACTATGTTGGGGCTCTGAGAGCCTCGGGCAATTCATTTGCTCTTGATACAGGTTTCTCTTTTTTTTTTTTGAGACAGAGTCTCGTTCTGTCACCCAGGTTGGAGTGCAGTGGCGTGATCTTGGCTCACTGCAAGCTCCGCCACCCGGGTTCACGCCATTCTCCTGCTTCAGCCTCCTCAGTAGCTGGGACTACAGGCGCCCGCCACCACGCCCGGCTAATTTTTTGTATT